>NC_056730.1:899204320-899246820 GCF_019279795.1 Protopterus annectens | reverse complement strand
ACACAAACCTGTAACTTGACTGTCACAGCAATGGAGACCAGTCTCACTTCTAGGCAGTCTGCTGCAAACTGATAAAATCACAGTCTTTTTAAAAATGTTTTTGTTGCTTTTCATTTAATCTTCTCCAATCACTTTTTCCACCTACTACAACTTTTAGCAATCCTAGTAACCACCTTATTCTTTGAGTGGCTGAGTCTTTCATCACCTAAATCAACCATAAGGAGAGTGGGAGATCCTGGGAACCATGCTCGACAGCTGATGGGAAATGAAGCAATTTACCTGAATTGCTGTAATTTATTATTTTTTAGGGCAGAGTATGTGTGTGTGTGTGTGTGTGTGTGTGTGTGTGTGTGTGTGTGTGTGTGTGTGTGTGTGTGTGTGTGTGTGTGTGTGTGTGTGTGTGTGTGTGTGCATTCACTCCATGACCTATGCCATCTCACTTAGTAACTGCAAAATTGTTGTTTAAACTGGAATTCCACATTCACTTATCAGACTTCATAAGGCATGTTGTTCAGATTAGCATTCTGAAAATTTTGTCTCAACATGTATATAGCAACCTAAGTTATAACTCTGCATTTACTCTAGTATTTCAACATAATAATCCTGAAGATAATCACTTGTTAAAAGGAAATGCACAAAGACATTTCAGGTATAATTAGATATGTCAAGAAAATGAGTACTCCACTAATGTTTACCTCTGTATATTACTAACTACTAAAGTTGTGAGTCTGGATTGAAATTGGGAAACACTTCCCATTATTTTCTGAAATTCATCTTCTTTCCTGCATTTTCAAAATGACATCTGTGAAGCTTCAAAAATTTCAGAACACAGACTTCTAAGACAAAAATTCCAAGGAAGTACTTTGTCTTAGAAAATTACTAAACACCAGAGTATTGACTCTTTTAATATGATGAACATTTTGTCATAGCATTACTAAAATTAAATATGTTGAACCAAATGTGTAAAACTACTCCCTTCCTGAGTAACCATACTTTCATTCCGTTTCTGTTCCAAAATGTGATGTGGGATAGAAATTTTCAATTCACACAGTGACTGCAAAATCACATTTTGAAATGGAACTCTGCGGTGATACTTCAAAATTCATATCACTGCATGAGATAAATATACAAAAAGATGTCTTTTGAAATGTTGCTAATCACCAAGGTTATGATCCTGAATTTTATTTGATGGATATATCTACATTAGGTTCATAGGTAAGTATTAGGCTAGCTGTTCTTGTGAGCCATTTTAGGCCTAGTCAATTTCTCTCAAATGTGAGAATCAAACCCTGTAACCTGTGCCTGTGAAGTAAATACATTAATCATTATACCAACCCTCAACATTTAAATGTTTTTGAATTGAAGCTATAGAATATCATCCACTGAGCCTTACATAAACACCTACACTTAGTTCCTTTTGCACATTGCATGTTCCATATTCATTCCTCAACGTTCATTACGTGCAGGCTCATAAATTGGTCTTCAGTGCTTGTTGTCCGATATCACTCACACTACCTACTGAATTAGTTTTCAATTGTCACTCTTTGAATGTTGCTACAGTGGTTACTGCTTTATCTCACAAAGCTGGGATCTGGGGTTTGCTCATGCTTGTCTGTGTAGCTTCTACATTCTCCCTCGTTCCATTTTTTCTGGGTTCTCTGGATTCCTCCCAATTTCCAAGAATATATTATTTAAATGGCTACTGAAAACTCTTAATGCACACAACATTTTTTTTCCTCTTTACCTTTGTTGCCTGGGTTATGACTGAAAAGTGCCTACATAATCAGCTCATTCACTGGTTATTAAATTAACTGCATAAACTATAAAGTTCAGTTGTATAGATTTTTAATGAGAAGGAAAACCGACTATTATTCTAGAAGGAAAGGTTTTAGTGGCAAGACTAATTAATTTGTGTCAAAGGTAGTAAACATTTGTTATATGTTTTCCTGTTTGTTAACCAGAGTGTGTGTGTGTGTGTGTGTGTGTGTGTGTGTGTGTGTGTGTGTGTGTGTGTGTGTGTGTGTGTGTGTGTGTGTGTGTGTGTGTGTGTGTGTTTGACAGCCAGCATGTTTAATATACCTGCAGACAGCGAAATGTAATTGTAGAAAAAATGCAGCTAGACCACAAAGGCATGACATTCAAAATTATACTGCTGCAAGAAAAGTCATGGTGTTCATTTGTTCATACTGCTGAGGAAAACAAATGAAATCAATATATTGTAGTGCTACATGTAAAAGTATCAACAGTAGTTTTACTATGTAATGTAGCAGTCACTTTGTCTCCTTCGGTCATGGTTTTCTGGTGTTTTAATCAGTGACAGTCACACTATGGTATTAAATTTGGGTCTATATTATAACATCAAAGTTCAAAAACTTCAAATGTTATAATATCAAACCCAGTAGAGTGAACGCTTGAAATAGCAAAGCTGCAGAACACTGAATAATTTCCTAGGGAAAGTATTCAGTGAGCCATTTCTGCAGCTTTGCTATTTCCTCAATTGTGGAGCGAAGGTTACGGACCGGGTTGAGGTAAGTGTGCGAATGAAGGTGAGTGTGCGATTGGGTGTGGTTTAGGTGAGTTAGGGTTAGGGCACAGGTCAGGTAAATGTGTGACTACGTGGACGTGAGGTTTAGGGTGGGGTAGGTGAGTTAGGGTTAGGGAGCGGGTAAAGGGTTAGGGTTGGGTTAAGGTAAGTGGGTAGCTAGCGGTGTATGTCTGGTTTAGTGTAGGGTTTCGTGAAGTGTATATGTGTGGATTATTTATTTTGGTGTGCTTGAGTTGTGTGTATGTTTGTCAGAACAGCAAATTTTTTCCCTGGGAAAAAATTCGCTATTCTGACTGTTTGGTTTTCTGGTGTTTCAATTGAATGGGGTCGATATTATAACATTCAATGTTTTTAGACTTCAATGTTATAATATAGACCCTTAAATTTGCATGTAGTCTGATTATCTGCTCTGTTATATCAATGGGGCAGGTAGTTAATCATGCGTGATCATTTCTTTATTTCTTTGTAAAATTTTTGTTTATATTTCATTTCTGTGTGGATTTGATTCATTTATCATTAATTAGTTTGATATGAACTTGAAATACTTGCTTATCACTTTCATTTATTTTTGCTTCCTGTTAGCATCAGTGCTATTTCAAGTATTCATACAAATTAACCAAAATACAGAACAAAACTGAAGTGTTTGGTTTTCTCTTTTATCAGTGGGACTTGTATAACCCATACACACTGAGATCACATTTATAGGCTGTTATGCCTTCTACTTACACCCCGGGATTCATGAAGCTTGCGCCAGGCGCAGGCATAGCGTAGGCAGTATAATGCCAAATATGGCCGTCGAGCAATTCAGGTACGATCCAATTCCACGTGCACTACCGGCGTATGCCAGAACTGCGCAGCCCCCAGCTTAGGTATGCTAATCACCCCATGTGCAGTGTCGCACCATGCAAATGAAGGCATATAGCGATTCATGAAGTGGTGCAGGCATAGCGTAAGCCCACGGAAATGTAAACCAAGAAACACGGTTTACATTTTCCCAAACAGAACATCGGAGTTATGGAAGAGGGCCAGACCCAGGTATCACAACGTTAACATATGCCAATGGCAAAATACACAGCCAATGGTATAAGAAAAGATGCACAACACGTAAATAACAACATTTAATGTCATGTCCACAGTAATGCACAGCACAACCGCAGGGCATGTGTGCAGAAGCTGTAACATAAGGAAATAATATAAAAATGTCATAAAATCACAACATAATAGAAATCAGGTTTACAGCATAATACACAATGGTAGGCATGGAACACTACAACCAAGGTGCAAGGGTTGCTAAGGGCCTGCGATAGTGTTTGGCGCGGTAACTATGAATTAGTAGTCAATGCCATGCAAGTGAGGCAGATAATACTGAATCGCAAATGTCCCGCCGGATGAAGGTTGCACCATACGGCGCAGCGGTATAACACTGAGGAGTGGCTCAGAGGAGATACATAACATGAGCAGAGGGGTGTGCCACTGTAGCAGTAAGCACATTGGAGCAATGCAAATCTGGCCTGTCCATTGCTAAGCAAAGCTGCAGGACAGGGGTGTGGAGGAAGGTATAGAATCGTTTAGCTGAGAGCACACATGGTGCCCAAAAGCGCATGTGTATGGGGATGAAAACATGCCTGAAACCCAGTAATCGGACGCACGCGCCGCAAACAATAGCAGAAACAGGAAGGTCAGGGGAAGAAAAGAAGGAAATGCGGAAGTAGGGTAATTGGAGTACTAATGAGCAATCAACACCAATCAACCCACGAAGGCCAATCGACGGCAGCTGACAAGTCTGCTTGCAGAAACCTGCAAAACAGGATAGGGGAGGTATTGGAATGCAAAGAAAGGAGGGGAGGTATTGGATTGCAAAGATAGGAGACCTGACACAGCAGAGCAAAGCAAACCGACAGCAGACCGGCAGTAGCACACATAACGCAAGATACGCTAGGTCCAGGAAAGTACAAATGAAAGGCTGCAGGATGCACACCAGAAAATGGTAGGTGCAACGTGCAGAAATGTAAAGGGAAGGTCAAGAGGTAATCCACGGCAGGCAAATGTAATTCAACACCAAAGGCACCACAATAGTAGTTCCGGCAGTAAAACTCATGAGATACCCTGTAGCTACGATCGTACATACACACCCTATGACATCATCGGTGTTCACAGCACAATAGTATAAAGTGTGAAAGCACCCAAAACACACATGT
Source organism: Protopterus annectens (assembly GCF_019279795.1). Lineage (NCBI taxonomy): Eukaryota > Metazoa > Chordata > Ceratodontiformes > Protopteridae > Protopterus > Protopterus annectens. The sequence continues at coordinate 899,242,077 of NC_056730.1, read as the reverse complement.
GTATTCCCAAACACTGCACCATAGGTGTAAACACACAGGGAACTTTTAAAATGTACATGTTGGGAGCTGCCATAGCTGTGATTCCTCAGCATGTGTTAGAGACTGACGGTGTTGTGGAGGATGATGCTGACAACCACCGCAGGCCTTGGAGGAGAAGGAGAGTGTTCAGACCAAGGGTAACCTACCAGGGGCTACATGACCTGGACATAGTAGAGCATTACAGGGTGGACAGGGACATCATACAGAAATAGTGGAGCTGTGCTGGCCACGCCTGAGAACCAGAAACAACAGAGGGGAACCCATCCCAGTGGACACGAAGGTATGTGTAAGCCTGCGAATACTGGCCACAGGTACCTTTCAAAGGCCAACTGGAGATATAATGGGTATCTCACAGGCATCAGCATCCAGGGTACTACACCAGTTCCTGGATGCCATGTTACCACATGCCAATGAGCAGATATACTTCCCCAGAACTCAGGAGGAGTTGGTCAGCAATATGCGCCACTTCCACTGTGTGGCACATTACCCGGAGGTACTGGGTGCGATAGACTGCACGCACATACAAATCAAGTCACCACCCGGTGAGCATGGTAGGCGCTACATAAACCGCAAGGGATTCCACTCCATCAACTGCCAGGTCATGTGCAATGCCCAGGGCATTATCATGGATGTGTGTGCTGGCAGCCCTGGAAGCTACCATGACTCCCATATCTGGCATGCCTCCCAGCTGTATCAGGTATTTGTCAGGGGGGACATCCCACATGGCCATCTTGTGGGGGATGCTGGCTATGTACTGGAGCTGTGGATGATGACTCCCATCAGAAATGCACATACACCCATGCAAGAACGCCATAATGAGGCACACGCACAAACCAGAATCATCATAGAGCGTGTGTTCGGGATGCTGAAATCACAGTTCCGGTGCTTGGATACATCTGGTGGAGCCTTGTAGTACTCTCCAGGCACGTGTGCCCACATCGTCATAGTATGTGCCATGCTACATAATATGATCCTGCGGAAGCAGCTGCAGCAGGGACAAAATGGTGAAGGCCCTCATAGCCCACCGCAATTGCCAAGGCCATTACAGGCACAGAGGGATTCAGACCATGAACACACTGTGCCAGCCCCAGTAGGCAGATGGAGGCGTGCCCAATATGCCTACGCCTTGGCAAAGAGGGAACGTATAGCACATACTCTGACAGTGTAGGCCCCTACGGACTGATACCTCACCACCTGCACACACAGTAAAATGGATGGCACACAAACATGACCACCTGTAAATTGTAATGTATAGGTGGCCCAATGTGTGACTCCTACATAGGCAGCCCTCAAACATTGTAAACACAACAGCCAGTGGAACACGGAATGCCAACACCTGAACAGTACATGAGCCTTACAGCATATGATGGTTTTGTGTGCCTGTCACGTTCCCCGCCAGATCTATATATATAGATGGATTCAGCGATATCTGCAAATATAATAGATAGTTCAGCGACATTCATAACACCTTGGAGGTACAAATAAATAGGATACTGCCAACCATGGAATGTGTAACATACCGACATGCGTAACCACAAGGCTGAAAGACCGATAGAACACAGTACTGGAACAGTACAGCCGCGAGTAATAGTATGATGATATGAAGGGACAGTTAGTCACCGTTGCCGGTGTTGCGGTCCACGTAGGTACTGTGTTCAACTGTGTCTGTGAGTGCCGTAGTCTGTGTAAGTGTGCGTTGAGGGTGCCGTGTGCATCTCTGTGTGACTGTAATGTGTGTGTGTGTCTGCAACATGTGTTTGTTAGTGCCAAGTCAGAGGCAGATCAGTACGGTAGGTGTGGGTATAGCTAGCCGTAGGCATACGGTTACTACCTGTCCCACAGTAGGAGGGACAGCCCCACCCTGGGCAGGTGTGTCCTGACATAAAACAGTACAAAGGGCAAATGTCTGAGATGGTAGGACATAAATATGTCCCATATATAATGTAACAGTCGTATTTAATAGTTATGCCTGTATGTAAGAAACGTAAATGTTACATGTAATATGATAAGTAGCCAAAGTCACACAACAATAGGTATGTATTGAGGATAAAAGTATGTGCTAACCTGTGTACTGACCGTGGCTACGTGTTGGCCTGTAAACACCACAGTGTGTCCCGCAAGTGTCCAACAATGACCATATGAAAAGGTGGCAACCCGTGGCAAACAGGCTCTTTTACCAACACAACCACAATGACTGCAAATATCTGGGACAGAAATGCAGGGGATAGCTGTCACTTACACATATCCCTTGATATATCGCTGCAATTACGGAGGTATACAAGTAGCAAGCTCACCCTCAGACGATATAGAAACCAATTAACAATGGTCCAACGTACAATCCCGTAACATAAGTCTACTAACTGTTAGCTCTCTAATTAGGGACGGAGCCCACACACATATATACGGATTATGTAGAAATGCAAGGCCCACAAACCTGTATATGCTACGTACAACCACCGACATCCCCCACACTAGAAACTAAAGCAATACAGACTGTAATAGCAGCACAAACATCCAGTCAGTCAATTACATCTGCAGAACCCTCAACATACCGTGTAAGAGACACAATTAAAGGCGTCATGCAAAATTGCAGGCGTTGTATAATGGAACAAACAGCCATGTTACAGGTTTTGTTTGCAATACTCCGTTATCAGACGTTGGGATGACAGGTACACCCACATGTTGTACCAAATACTCTACCTGTCACACACAATCCACGGGGGACATGAATCCAAAGTATACTTGTCTCCATGCATAGCAGTTGCAGTTACACATAACAAAACACAATACAGACCGTCGCTCCGAAGGTAGGGCAAATAGGCAACGCCCAAGTGGAGAATCCAATTATACCCCACTGCTGCCGCGTAATTGGTGAATGGAGTAGCTGCACAGCTGATATGCAAGTAATTAGTCACTCAGGAACACCAATTGGCGGGATGAATCCACATGTTACAGGTATCGATGTATATAAGGATGACTTGCCAGACATTCAAACTGTATGCTCATACCGAATACCAGTTGAAACACTGTGAGAGAGATAGAAACGAAATGCCGTAACGACAACAAGGTATGTAGAACGCCCGATATGTAAGGTTATGTATAGCATGATCTGTATTAATTAGTCTTACTATATGTATAGCCTGGTTTGCATTAATTAAACGTGTCCACAATGCATAAAGTGGGGAAAGGTATTTATGTAGTGATGTCTTGCTGAGCATACTAACGCTTGTAAAAACTGTGCGTCCAGCAGTGGGACACAAGGTACACAGCACAGACACCACAAGGGATGCTACATGAGGGCGTTAAACAGAACAATCCCATACAACCCGCCGTCAGTGGTAGGGTATGTCCAACAAGGACGTGCCATAGCAGGGGATAGTATATGTTGATATACTGTCACAGCACACATGTGTATGGGCATATAACGTTAATGACATATCTAAGGTGGTCCCGCTCTGCAAGTATGCTTTGCATTATGGGATACTATGTGAAATATGTGTAATGTATAGTATTATAGGTAGATATGACAGATATTCTACACAGCATAGCAGGCATATCATGCATACAACAGGTATCATCTATTGGTATGTACAATAACAGGATACATATGGCTTGTAGGCATGGGACATTGTAATAGCATGATAGCTAATCTAAATGGAAGGGCTACCAAGTAACCATGCACAAAGGACATGTAATAGCTTCACAGGGGCATAGTGGGGTACTATGCAGTCTGGCAAGTCCATGTGTAAGCACAACTACAGTGTTCACACTAGTGGCACCTCTCTAGGGTAGTGTCCTGTGAACAGCAGAGCCAGGTGTCACCTGCACCTCTGCAAAGTACAGCCACTGCAGTGATCCCAGGCCTACATGTGTCTCCCAACCACCAAGGGTGGTATCACATGAACAGTGCTACTGAGTGTCCCTGCGTGATGTACATAGGACTTATGTTCCAAAGCATGGTGAGTGTCCGGTTTGGGAATGTTACCCACAAGCACATCCCACTCATTGTGGCGTGTGTGCACATATCCATGAGCATGTTGCTCACAGTGGCCTCTGCTTATGTCGCGTATGAGGAGTATATCCATTAATAATGTTGTGGACATGGGCCCTGTCTGATCAGCAGAGGTCACCCCTGAGTATGTAGTATGCAAATGTGTACAGATGTGGTGTCCGTAATGCAGCCGCATATTTAAACTGTCGGAGCTCAGTAAATGTCATGGCGTGTTAATGTTGTGGCATGTAAAGCTGTAGCTGTTGTGTAAGGTACACCCTAAATGGGGTGGTGTACCCTTGAATGTGTGTAGATGTCTTGAGTTCAGAGGTACAATGGATGCCTATGTACCAGCTACACACCCAGTACAGATAGGTGTGGCCACGTAGAAGGATATCCATGCCACAATGGCAATACGGTAACCACAGGAGTGGGTGTGACATATGTGTGTACTGCAAACATGTACAATGTGATATGTATGTAGGGGACTACCATCCATGTGATAGTCAGTGGGTGAATGGTGTAATGCAAAGGTGATGTGCATGCACCTTGTGTCATGCAGCTTGATGCCATGATAGTCATATTATGTATCTGTCACAGCGACACCCATATGGATGGAGTCAGTATCAGCTGGTGGAGCAGTCATGGCGCTTTGTATGCAGGGGTTTGAAAGCTAGGCAGGGAAAGTCCCCTGTGCTATCCTGTTCTGCAGGGAAGCATATACTGAACATGAGGGGCCATATGACTGAGGACTGTGGTATGCCAAATGTACCTGACATGTAGTAGGTATTATGGTATGCTGGCCTCACTGTGTGTCCTGTCCATGAGCCACATAGCATAACATCCTGAGACACAGGGTACGATGTGCAGGTGGATGTGTATGTTGTCAATACCAAAATGGGGAATGGTGCTGAAAGGCAATGAGAGGACAATGTAGGATGTGTGGACTCCCGTACCATCAGCAACTGCCCTGGTAACTGTATGAAAGGAGTCCATCATGTGTAAGGACCATGCTCTGGCCCTAACATGCCCAATCCAGGTGGCAGCAAAGGACGGGAGCCCAACAATGTCTCTGTGAATGACGTCCTTGATGATGTGCCCCATAGCCATGCAGAACAGTCCAGTCAGGTGTGTAGGACTATAGTCCCACTCGTGCATTGTGGTGCCACCTGTGTGTAGTGTGATAAATGCTGCTGTGTGCCATTCAGGGGCTACAATGTCTGAAACAAGGCTATTACTGAATATGGTGGCCTAGTGGGGAGACATGTAATTCAGAGGTTGGTGGACATCACAGCTTGGGACGTTGGAAGGTGACATGGGGCCAGTGTCCCAGGACATATAGAGTGTAGGTCAGTACTGTGTAGGTGTGACCACAGGGACACCACAATGTTCATGTATGGATTGTGGCCCTGTAGTGAGTGAGAGGGTGTAATGTCAGCATTGAATCCATCCTCCAGCATGTTGCCAACATCACCTGGGTCTGTAATGTTCCTGAGTGACTGTTGTATGTGACAGCAGATGTGGGTGTTGCCATCGACTACTGACATACCACCATAATGCCTGGTGGTACACCCCGGAATGTGTGGCAGTCATGTTTACATAGCTAGTCTTGGAGTATGTGATGAGGGACCCTGTGGCCCCACCACGGCTGACCAGTGAGCCACCCCACACATGGGAATGTACACCACTGTGCAACAGCCTACACCTGTTGTTGTACATCATATGTCCATGGAACATAACCACCAGAGTGGCGTCTGTTATCTGGCGTGTACCATCATGGCTCTGTGTGGAATAGCATGATCCATGCAGTTGTGTACATGCTAATGAAGTGCACTGGGGTATGTGTCAGCATTTGTATGTGCATTGTCCATCTGCACGGGTGTCATGACGTTAACAACCGCTGTCAGCAGACGTCTGTAGTAGGTGTTGTAGTACTCATGTACTGTGTATGCTGTGATGGGTGTGGTGCCGGGATGTGGCTAGCAAGGTTGATTAGCATATGTTCGGAATCCACCAATGAGGGCATAACCCCAGGTGTGTAACACCAGTCACATGGTGGTAGTGTTCATGCCAAGGTTAATGTAGGTCTAGGAGGTGGTGTGTATGGGTTGATCCAGCAGAGCGGAGGTTATGACTCATGGATGTGTCGATACATGAGTGGCTATCCCAGTGAAGTGTGGGGTAGTGTCAGTCACACATCAGTAGTAGCTGTCTGAGGCCCACTGTCCAATATACCAACATAGAAGGTATGTTACCCATGGGGTATGATGTTGACTCTGTAGCTTGTTACAATGTGTATAGCGGTCCCGGACACAGTTAGTTGCACGTGGAGCACCTCGGATGCATTGTGCTAAGTAACCTGCCAGGATGTGTGCAAAACATAGTGAGATATGGGAACCCCTCAGCTGTGGGTGTGCCGGTCCAGGTATGTGCCTGAAAGGTATGGTCTGTCTATAACCTGTCATTGCAAGTGTGCTCTGCAGAGCCTAGAGGCAGGTCCCAGTCACTGCAGAGATGTTTGAGTGGTGCATTATAAGGTGTGCCTTGCCTGCGTGTGTCACAGAGGAAGATGCAAGCACTGTGTCACATGACCCCATGTCGTGCCTGCCAGTTCCCGTCCTGCCGGTGACAGTTATTGGAAACTGTGCAAGACAGGCAGTATAGAAGCAGCAAGAGCCTTACATGTGAGCTGTACTCCCAGGGCTGACAGGTACAAGTCATCTGTGCCACAGCATTGTGTTTGACCAGGTCAGTCAAAGCGGACAGATACCAGATGCCTGTGGAATGACAATAGGAGCACAGGCAACTGTTGAAGTGACACAGTTGGTCATTGTACAGTAGTATCATGTCCGGACGAATGCAAAATGCTCACCAGGGCTTGGCCCACACCCTCAGGGCTATAAGACTGGTGAGCTATTGCATGTCCCTGCAGACGTAGTCTGTGAAGTGGCATCACAGTGCAGTCACACTAACATGGAGAATGACAGTCACATTGTACCTGGTGAGGTGTGGCATGGGTGCATAGGTTATGTTGCAGAAGCAGTTACCCGACAGCAAGATGTAAGCGACTATCACCTTGTGTAGCCTGCTGTGTGGAACTGCAGTGTGACTCCCTACAGAGTCATCTATGACTGGTGTGTTGTGAATGTTATAACTCCCTATTGGCTGTATGTGATGGGCACACATGAGTCTGCGGGCTATAAGCTGGTGATGTTGTCTTCCATGATAGGGGCTACCTCTGGTGCCTACAGTGAGTATGGAGACGTACTGCACAAGTTGTACTCATAGGTGTGGCCAGTGGTGTAGATCATGTGAGACTATGTGATGGGTGGGGTGTGTTGCGAATGTTACACATCCCCAAATGACTGTCAGGTGCAGTCAGGGTTGGTGACAGCATTACCCCCAGCCATAGCTGTTGACCTCCTGTCCCCAAAATGAGGAACATTAGCCCTCATACTGTGTGACAAATGGGCAAAACGTGGAACACTTACAACTGGCTTACTAACAGCTTCAACTAAGAAGGGCATATGATGGCTAAAATAGGCTGGTTTTACATATAAAAAAAGATATTCTAATGAATTAATATGATTCCCATCTATTTAGCCATGGCTAGCAGGTAAACAATTTCCAACAAGGAATGTGTGACAGACCCTTTCAATGTGGAACCTTGAGGAACATGCACCTTTTAGAACCACAAATGAGGTACGTTCCTCGTAATGAGGTACACTTGAGAGCTATGCCCCCAGCACGGCTGCAGAAGTGCATCCCCCACAGGCTGTAGTGTCGTATGTTGGGGGGGGTGAGCATTGAATGTGTACATGAGACAATTGCTCTATTGCCACATGTACGACATATCCCTCATATAGACAGGCAGTAGCACTGGTACATGACAGTTGGACATGCCTGTATATACAACCATGTCCCACAGGCTATGTGCGTTACATGTGTACAACAGCTGTTGTACCATAAGCAAGCTGGGAAGTGTAGGACAGCCAGTGTACCTGTGGGAAATGGTGTGGAATGGGTGCTATAGTAATCAGTAGCTCATGACATGCTCACAAGTTCTGAACAAGTGCCTAGCATGACCATACAATACAGATAGGGTGTTGGATAATATCAACCCACAAGTGGTGATGACAGTCATTTTGGGTGGCATCGCACTATAACCCTGCTGAGTATGGTGTGCATGTCCATGAACCATTAGCACTGTAGATGTTAGCAGTACAGATGTACAAGACAGCACGGATATTTGATTACAAATACCTTTGCATGTCACAGGAGTGTTCCACTAGTGGCCTGTTGACAGACTCACAACTACAAAAGGTGCAAGAGTGACATGTGCACATCACACCAGTGCCAGCTACAGTAGAACAGGGTTAATGTGTTGTACCCCACCCTCATTGTAGCCCATACCACACAGACAAATGTTAGGCATCTGTGTATGTAAGGCTGTGAATGGCCATGACCTATCAGTATAGCTGTGTCAGTGTTGTGAACAACATACAGAATGGGCTGTATGGGTGAGGTGTGTGACATATGTGCACAGTCTGATGGATGATACCAGCATTGTCACCGCTAGGTGAACATCCCTGTACCCATAAACTACTACCTAGGCTGTGGTCAACATTATGGACACTGTGTAAGGGATGGTGCTGTGCAGTGCACCCCCGACTTGGTGACATCTCCAGGCCCCTTAGGTAGTCATATGAGGTACCCATGTCATGTCAGGGTGCCATCCATGAGCATGGAGATCACTGGACAGGCATATACAGCACTGTGGTGACCAATATTGGATCACATATCACCTTTAAGGGGTAATGGCTATGCATGGATGTGCGATACCAGCCTTCACAATCCTCACCTCCACTATGCAGCATGCTGTCTACCTTGCAGAAAGACATTTGCTACACCATGATGATGGACATGCTACATGTCCATATCCTGATCTATAAGACATATGTCATGGACAGCCACCGTCCTAATACTAGGATCGCCACAGGCTGGACAGATCCCTGTGCCATATATGTGACATACTCCCACCATACCATGCAACCCTGTCCATCAAAGCTGCACATGTCATCCCAGTCATACATGGTGTGATGGCCGCATGGTAGATGTACTATCAACTGACTGGATCAGTAATGTGGCACTGATGCACCTTGCGGTGGCACAATGGCTGTCTGTTACAGCTTGGAAACCGTGCCCGCACATGCTATGGTTGATAACCATCCCTGCAAATGTCGTCTGACTAGCCATTGTCCCATGTCCATCACATGTGCAATACAGGCGATCCGTGGCAGGATGTTGAACAGTTGTACAGTGCTGTGTAGCTGTATATGGCAAAACACATGCATGTACAGGTGTCCATGCATATGTGTGCATTGTCACTGCTCAAGTCCATTACGGCTGTGTCTGTGTTGATATGTGACATATACACAGCATCCAGGTCAACAGCAGTACCGTGGACACATCCAGGCATGTGCAGATAGGTAAGAACACAAGTGCAGGCAAATAGACATGCCCACAGCAAGACAGCATTTGCATGGAGTATGAACACTGTAATGAGGTGACACACATATAAGGTGATGATATCCAATGCATAATGGGTGTGCCATGTGTGTGACACAAACACTTCAGTTGTGTCAGTGTCATGATGCTTTGCAAAGATAACTGTGCAGATGTAGTAGATGTCATAGAAATGTATGTGCAGCAGTATCTCTGTACATCTCTGAAACTGTGACCTGTCACCATCATTATGTCTTACAGATAATGCCCCATACACGCCTCCCAGCATACACCCGCCAGGAGGATGATGTCCTCATCCCACAGCTCCATGACAACTATGACTTGTTGTTCAGCCATGTGCCACAGCATGCCCAGCAGCGGGATGACCTGTGGCAGGATCTATGCAGGAGGGTGAACGATGTGGGTGGCCATAACCGCACCTACCAGCAGGTGCGCAGACACTGCACGGACTTGATATGACATGCAAAACAGCGTGCCACTGCAATCACCAGGGAACAAGGTGGAACAGGTGGTGGGCCACCAACCCAGCCACCACTCACACACACCGAGGAGCTACTGGCCAGTCTGGGGACACCCAGGAAACAGCATCCAGAAACACTAGCTGCCATCGTGGAGGTGGGTGTCTCCCAACCAATGAGCCTGGAGTTGCCTGGTAAGTCAGTACTGCACATATGGCTATTATATCCCATGTAGTTGCATGTGTCACTGTACATTATGTAAAGTAACAACATATGCAAGGTATGTGGACACACATGCTGCATACTACAGTATGCTACGTTGTGTATGCACACATGTGCATACTATATGCTATTACACAGGTGAATGTGTTCACATGCACAGTGCAACCTGTGGCTGTCATACAGTCATGGATAATGTTCATACTGGTGTGTCACCCCTATACAGGTACCTCTGGCATGCCGCACACACATGAGTCCGTTGCAGGTGAGACTGTCATCAGTATCAGGCATGTTACACTGTAGATCTATTTGCCATGTGGCCAGTTAACACTTGCACACCTGATGTTTGTTCCAGTCATGATATGCAGGTCGCACCACCCTTCATTCACACAGGCCACCCGTGTGCAATATATACAAATGTAATGATACACCGACTTGAAACCACAGTACTTGTCATTGTGACATGTGTGGTCAGCTGTGCATAAAAGTGTTCTACAATGGAGGCATATGTAGTATGCATTGGAACAACATGTGTGGTACGCACACAGTACCACACAGTGAGCTGTGATATGGGCAGCCCACAGGTGTCACCATTGTGTCATATGCCCCTGCATTGGGTGCACACATTGTGATGTGCCATCTGACATGTCCCAGACATGTAGTGTTCTGTCTGCAATATTGTCACACTATCGCATGACCTATACCCCACATACCAAACAAACAACCCGTTGTCTGCATAGCCCTGTGGATTGTGACATATCTGACATCTATGGGTGTATGTCATATGGGACAACACAGACATGTGAGATAGATGGCCATCACACACAATTGGCCAACACATGTGCACACATGGCCATGGGGGATGGCCAGAGACATGTAGCCACACAGTACATGGAATGTGTATACACCCTGTTGCACATTGTCCACACATGGTCCAATTATAGCCTTAGTTGACCGATTATACAGTTGATGTGGTACACTGGACAACCTAAAAGCCTGTGCACAGCTACTGGAGGTGTCACTGAAGTCTACCATATACGATCTGTTGAACATCACAACTGTGTTGCAGTTATGGCTATGCAATGTGTACATATTATGCATTGTACAGCAACATAGATGCCTCCATGATGCCATGCAATGGCACCGTGTCTGTACTTCACACTGTATAGCAATGTAGATGGCTCACACTACCCTCCCATGCTCATGCACATTTGCTAAACATGCACTCTATCTGTAGGGAATACACACAACACTGCAATGTGAAGCCCATTATGATGCTGTACATGTGTCAGGACACCATTGTGTCAGACATGTATGCATGTTAATGCATATGTCAGCAGATGACATGTCAAGGTCACGTCAGCCATGTGTACTGTTATCCTGTTCTGGGCCACATGGTGTATCACGGGGATGCATGCATACTACCATGATTGTGTGAACTGCATGGCTACTGATATGACTCCTGCTTGCTGTAGTGTGCAGCCCAGGGAGGTATGCTTACTAACACTATTAATGTCTGAGCTGCATGCCCTCTGCTGTATCGCAGGCATGCTGCATGCCATCTAACAAATCACATGCATGGTGTGTCTGTGTGTGTCTGTGTTTGTGTGTGTGTGTGTGTGTGTGTCTGTGTTTGTGTGTGTCTGTGGCTGTGTGTGTCTGTGTGTGTGTGTGTGTGTGTGTGTGTGTGTGTGTGTGTGTGTCTGTGTCTATTGTACTTTACAGTATGTCTTTGCATTCACAGGTGATGTAGGTGCGTTACCCTCCTGCGGTCCATCTGATGTTAGTGTCCCCACAGATACTAGCGGTGATGAACATATGCATGAGGTACAGGCAGGGTTGTCAGGGGCTGAATCTGTGCCAATGGTTACCATCCCAACTATGTCCCCCTCTTCCCCGCACACAGTTCTGCTGCCAACACATACCGCATCACCAGTGGCTATAGAGGAAGGACAGTCAGCGTCTGTTAGCGTGGAACAGGAACGTGTGGTGGCTACAGAAGGTGTGTCTACACACCATGGTGTCAGTGTAATGACTGCAGATGTGCAACGCAGGCATGTGGCCGGTGCTGCTCGTAGGAGGACCTCTGGCAGACATGCACCTGCAGGACAGAGCACAGCAGCTGGTATCACCAGACGCATGTTCCAGACTGTAATGGTGGCACAGGCACATGCTGAACGGCAGAACAGAGAAGGGCAGAGGCTGCAGAGGGCTGCTATCCATACTCTAAATGACAACATCCAGGCATTGGCAAATGCTCAACAGCAGATTGCTAATGTTCTGGATAGGCGATTAGGTGAAATGGTCGGAATCCTTGACCGAGGCATGGCAATCCACGAGCAGGAGCTGTCTGTGCTGGAACATCTGGTAGGAGTGAGGCATAGGCCACATGGACGTAGGCCAGCAACACCACCTAGTGTAGGTCGACATGAGCGTGCCACCTCACATGCCCGCTCCCATAGTGCCGGTAGCAGTAGCAGTGCAGCTGGTGCTGCGCTGTCAACACCAGGACACAGCAGGCCACATGGACGTGGCCCTGGACATTCTCAGCGGGGACACGGTTCCAGCGGACATGTGTCTTCGGACAGTAGCCACTCTGTACCTCCACCTGGTAGTGCCCGTGCAACCCCAGGCAGGCACAGGTCATGTGGCCGTGGACAGACACAGTGAGCTGTACAACCTCCTCTGTACAATCTGGGGCTGTCAATTATACCCCGTGTAGGCCTCACAAATGGCAGAACTGTGTACACAAACTTCACGAGGTAAAAAACCAATAAAACTGTTGAAAATACACACAAGCGGTAGAATGCTGACAAGAGGAAACACCACCAAACACGATTTCTGCACCAACAGCAAACGAAATTGAGTTTATTAAAAATGAGCGCTTTCGGTAGAGAGCATTCTCCCCACCTTCATCAGATAATGGTTTTGTTTCAAGCACCTCCTTTTATACACAGCTGGTTACTGTTTAATTAGTTAACATAGTTGATAATAAGCTGTTAACCTGAGCTGTTGAAAACTGAAGATGGTAGCTTTAAACTAAGCTACACCAAATACGTTAAAAACCATTAGTAAAAAACCATTAATAAAAATTTTTGTGTACATATGTATATAAAAATAAAATAACATAAATAAATAAAGAAATTGTACATAAATACATACATATATACATAAATACATACATACTCATAGCATGGTACGCAAATTCTGTTCTGTAATTAATAATGTAAATATGATGAATACGTAGATTTAACTGTGTGAACATCACTGACATAAATAAATCATTAAAGGAAATACAAAAGTTTTTAGAATTTTACATGAATCCTTTTAGAATTCTACATGAATTCTTGTTAAATTAAATTGTAAAATTTATATATATACACAGAATCACCTATACAAGTGCAGGAGATCACATGCATCTATGCATAGTGTGTGCATTACTCTGTTATTGTATTGTTTTTATTATTACTACTGTTATTATTACTGTTATTATTATTATAATCACATTATTCACACACTTGTTAGAGTATATATAAACACTAAAAGTGATATGAAAAATAATTAGTGTAAGTGATTAATATGAAGACATGGTATAAAAACAGAAAAATAGAGAGATAAAAAGAGGGAATGAAAGTAGCAAACCTAAAACCATGTACATAACTAACAACCTATTAACTCCTATGTAATATATGTAAGAAATATGTGTATGTTTCTCATATTTTATAAGTATAAGAAAGTGTATGTGTAAAATGTATGTATATTTTATATTTTATATTATATTTTAATTTTGTTTTTATGTCTTATGTTATATTTTTTATATTTTTTATTTTGATGTTATGTTATTTATTGTTAGTTTCTTGTTTTTATATACTAAATGTGAATGAGTGTATACAACAAATTATAAATAAAGTGTCCTACCTCTTAAGAGCTTTTAATTTTAAAATACATTTTATAGATACTATCTCATTTAGGCCTGGAAAAATGTATGATGAGGTACGTACTTGCCAAAAGACCTCCTGTTCCTCTAACTCAAGTTGCCAAGGCCCTCCCCTAATGGAGGGTTGTACTTGTTGTATAATGGTGAACAAGAAAGAATGGTCGACATGTTGGCTAACATGTTTTGCCAAAGCATTGTTCATGTCCCCAATACTTATGGCATGTACGTGCTCGTATATTCTTTTCTTAACTGGCCTATCGGTTTTACCGATATAAAAAGCAGAACACTGTCTGCATGTTGCCACATAGACAACTCCTCTGGATAGGCAGTTGAATTTACCATTAATTCTATACTCTTTCCCTGCCATACGTATACTAGTGCCCACTGAAACAAATTTACATTGTGGGCAACATCCACATTTATTCATCCCTTTTGTAGTTCTGTTGGACTTGTGATTAGTTCTTTCTAACATGTTCTTTAAGTTTGGCCCCCTCCTGTAAGTGAACTTAGGTGTTTCACCCACACATTTGGTCAACTCTTGATCTTCCAACAGAACGTTCCAGTTTTTAATAAAAATGTTTTTTATAGCCTTGTAATCCAAACAAAAAGTGAATAGAAAGGAAATATTACCAAAGGAATTAACATTTGCATTATTGTTTGTTTTAATAACTATTCTTCCCTCTCTAAGAATGGGCTGAAAATGCCCTGATTCCCTTTTAGTGATTACTTCCTTCCGAATTTTATCAATGAATGAATTTGGATACCCCCTCAATAAAAACATAGAAAAGATGTAATCACATTCCCTAAGGAACTCATCTTGCTCAGAGACCATCCTTGCGGCCCTGACAAATTGTCCTTTGACCACACTCTTCTTTTGATGGATGGGATGTGAGCTGGTGAAATGCAGATACGTATTGGAAAAAGTTGCTTTCCTATAGATGGTTGATTTTAATTTGTTTTGTATTACATCTTTCCTTAGTTTTACATCTAGAAACATAATTTCCATGTTGTCAAAGGAGTATGTGAATTCCAAAAAATTGGTTGACCTAGTAATACTGTCAATGAACTTTGGTATTAGGTCGGATGAGCCCTTCCATAAGAAAAACATGTCATCTTGGTACCTAGTGTACCAAGAGACATTTATTTTATAGAGTGGATTACAAAAAAGGTATTGGTTCTCCCATTGTGCTAGCACACTGTTTGCAAAAGTGCAACCACAGGGAGAACCCATTGCTATACCTGTGGTTTGAAGGAAGTATGTGTTGTTAAACACTAAATAGTTGTTAGTGAGAATCAAGTCTAACAGGGTTTCAACTAAATGCA
This sequence comes from Protopterus annectens, assembly GCF_019279795.1. Lineage (NCBI taxonomy): Eukaryota > Metazoa > Chordata > Ceratodontiformes > Protopteridae > Protopterus > Protopterus annectens. The sequence goes on along the minus strand of NC_056730.1, from coordinate 899,226,584 downwards.
TATGGTCTGTTGATGCCCCTTTTCTTAACATGAAATCCACTGTCCATTCGACACCTGTTTGATGTGGGATAACTGTATAGAGGTCTTTTATGTCAACAACCAGAAATATATTAGATGGATCAAAGGGAATTTTCCCAACATCTTCCAGAAAACTCCAGGAATCCCTACATATTTGGATTTCTGATTTGAGCAGAGGTTTCAAAATGCTGTCAACTAATTTGGCACAAGCAAATGTGATTGACCCCCTACCATCCACAATTGGTCTGAAAGGGGGGTCAATCAAGTCCTTGTGGATCTTCGGTGTGCCAAAATGGTGGGGATCCTGGGTGCTAACATTGTGATGTACTGTAGGGTATCATTGTCAATAGTTCCTTCTAAAAACAAATCTCCCAATGCCTCTCTGATCTTACTGTAGGCCCTGTTGACCTCATTGATGCTAGCCTGCACATAAGAATTGGAACTTAAAAGTTGGTTTATTTTACTATCATACACGTGTTGATCCATGAAAATCAACCCACCCCCCTTGTCAGGTGCCATCACCCTGATGTTACATTCATTAAGCATTTGTATAAATGCCAGTTCATCTGAACTTGCATTGGGACAAGATCTGCAGCCATTCCTGCTACCCACATGATTTCTGTGTGCTAAGTCCCTTAAATCAAGTTCACATGATTTTTCAAAAAAGGCTAGAATTCCTGTTAAAGGTGGGTTGAACACACTCAACACTCTTGATGAACTCAAGAGTGAAGGGGTGCTCCCTAGAGTGAATGCAAGGTTTAATTTCCTGACAAAAAGTTTTAAATCTATGATTGTTTTAACCAAATCACAGTGTCTATCTGGAATGAATGATAATCCTTTAGCTAGGAAATCAACCACATATGCATTTACATTCAACACAGTGTAATTGTAAATTTTAAAGTCCCTTGAAGAGTTGTAAAGAATAGAAGGCCCCTGTGGTGCTGGTGGTGAAGGACCAGGTAGGCCAACATCTACCACATAGAGGGGCTCTAGCGTCTCCGCTGGTTGCCCCTTTTCCTTCTCTGATTGTTCCGTCGATTGTTGTTCGTATTGTTGTTCGACGTTGTATTCACCGGATGCAAATTCCTGTGAAAATCCTGTTGATTTTTAACATTTCTGGCCCCATCTCTTCCCTGAGGAGTGTTAAAATGTCCACCATTGTTCTGGTTGTTGCCCCCATTATTTCTCAAACGTTCACTTCTTCGAAGAGGTTGATCAACCTCTCCATCAATATTACTAGGCTGAGTCTGAACTAAGTTGACAGTATCATTCTCATTAGTACCCACAGTCTGTAACCTCCATTTAGCCACTTGCCCTGGAGGTGGTAGTGGATAGGCTTTGTTGCTTTCATATTCCCTTATATCTCTCTGAATTTTATGTTTTTTATTATTGAGCATCTTTGTAATTGATGCCTCAATACTAGATAGTGTTCTTGAATAATCATATTTGAACCTTGGAAAGTCTGTGTGTTGTAGTATCACAGTTTCTAATTTACCCAGCTCGTCTTGTAATGCACAAATTTCAACAGAATAAAAGTTAACAAGAGCTTCCATGAATTCCGTGGCCTGTTTGTCAAAAAGGCCAAGGAGTTCTTTATGAAACACAGAACCAGTAATTAAACCGGCCGGGAAACGCCATTGGCGTAAGCCCTTAGGAACTATGTCTTTCCATGCATTCTTGCAAGTACGAAATTTCCAGCTGCAGCTTTCTACAGCGGAATAACTTCACATCAAATTCATCCAGGCTAGCTTGAAAAGAAAGGGCTGTTGTATTATTGTTACACCCCTTGATTATCATTGCGATTGTTTGCTTCACTTTCAGTCGAAAAATCTTTCTTAGCCAAAGCTGCAAGACTGGGATTGTAGAAAATTAATCCTTCTATCCACAGGTGATGTTGTTGACCGTTCTGCGATGTTAGAAGGTGCTTCCGATCCAGGTTGGGGAACTTCCCTGGTTCGTGTTCCCCCAGTTGCTGTCATCCCTGGAATAACCGTTCCTCCTGCAAGCCTAGAGTTCGTTGTGTTAGCGGGTGTGATCATTTGTTCATTTACACCCGCCGGAATCGTGTTGTTCACCGACCTTACTTCCTGCACTTGTTGTGTTAGAAAGTCGACTTTCTCCAGTAAAAGGTTGACCAAAATGGTTAGGTCTCCCTGCGAACGATTTGTAGGAGGGACACCACTAGGTTGCTGGCTTCCGTGCCCTACGTTAAAAAGATCAATTTATGCAAGCTGCTGTTCCTCTGCAGAGTGTTCCTGGTTCTGCTCCATTACAGCCCTGCCACGAGACAAACAAACTTCACGAGGTAAAAAAACAATAAAACTGTTGAAAATACACACAAGCGGCAGAATGCTGACAAGAGGAAACACCACCAAACACGATTTCTGCACCAACAGCAAATGAAATTGAGTTTATTAAAAATGAGCGCTTTCGGTAGAGAGCATTCTCCCCACCTTCATCAGATAATGGTTTTGTTTCAAGCACCTCCTTTTATACACAGCTGGTTATTGTTTAATTAGTTAGAACTGTGTACACACATACACGCACACAGCAAACACAACTGTAGGGCTCCACAACATCCACATGCATTCTGCACAGACATGTCCAATCAACTCACCGGCCCTTACACACACACATGATGTTATCCATTGGTGCAGCCTATGCCCCTGGCAAACATATCACCCTGTGCATATGATGAAGCCTGTGCCGCATCCCTGTCATCCACACCATCGGTGCAGGGTTATGCACAAATATTCTGATGCACAGGGTGAACAGCATAGTGAGAGGTGTATGTAATATTACCTGTGTATGCATAGTGAGGGATGTGTATGTTGCAGTGGTTGTGTGTGAATACTGAGAGATGTGTATGTGTCATAGGTTGTGTACTGTCGACATGCACCGGTCATACCATGTAGTGCAGGTGCAGCATACATTGTGATGTGTTCACGGTATGTGTCTCGGTTACATCTGTAGCACCATGTTGGTTGTGATACCCTGGTTCCCTCCTATGGTGTATTTGCATGTGCCTACAGGTAGCAGTGTTTGCAGTCCCCCACGTGTAACTGTGGATTACTCACAGGCACGTCTGGCAATATCAGCATGCTACATGTACCCTCAACCTGACTGTTGGAAACACCAACATGACACAGATGTCCGCACATATACTGCACCTGATGCATGTGGTCAGTGCCACAGGCTACAATGGACAGAGACGTGACATACATAGCAGGACACATTACAGGTATGGTGACATGGCGCAGGGGTTGTACACAGCGGTCTGGCCAATGATGATGTGAGGTGTCACTTGGTAGCTGGAGGCCACACTGTGCAGCAGTAGGACCCTGTAACAGTACGGGAACATGGCCACATTCACGGGGTGTACACCACTATAACGCACACCCCATAGTGTGCAGGTGGGGACCCTTGTCTATGTGGTCATCACCCCCACAGTACTATGCACCCACATGACGTGTCACAGAGAAGGAACATGCACAGGTAGCCAGTATGGCTGGGACCTATGGCATCAACAGGGTAGTACAATGCATCACCATTATGGGTTAGTCACCATGTGGGGTTAGTGATCATTTCTCACCGTATATTAGCATACACCCTCACACCAAGCACCAGACATACATACAGACACACACACACACTGTGGTGACCACACATATGTATATGGACAGCCGACGTGTGTGATGCACCACACCGGCCGACGTCATGCTTCCCACACTGACGTATGTACAGATCTCTACAATGGTGTACAGGGATGTGTAACAACTGGTCACACATTCAGACACACATGGCAGTGCTGGGAATGATACACCTGCCATATGATGACACGTTTGATAGACATGAAGCGATATTGATTGCATTATGTGTACCAACGCTATATCTGGCAAATCTACTGCTATATGCACACAGGAGGTTGTAGGTGTTACAGGTGCCATGTGACATATAGTTGGTAACACCTGAGCGCTGTGTATGCATTATGTCAGCACCGTCACGTAACAGCGACATAGCGTACTGTTTGCACATGGCATGATAGGATGGTGTGTGACACAACTGTGAGCCACCCCCTGCACACATACATCTACACAGGTGGTTCACCACGTTATGTACACACATCCCTCCATACGTGCTGTTTGTATGTCACCGTATACAGGTGTCAATGATGGGTCTGCATTGCGACTGCATGTAGGTAGGTGCAACTATGTTACGGACATCGGCCACTGCACATGCATGGTTGCTGCATGCACAGTACAGATGTCACATGTGTCTCCTGTTGCCATGTTTGTATGCATTGCTATTGTTGGACATGTGAGTTGACATACATAACACATGGACTGTGGTATGATATCACGGGTGTCACAGGCGACCAGTACAAGGGTATGTGTCCCGGTCAACATTGCTACCCCCTGTAGTGTGAGCATTCAACAGACATGGGCCCATCTTCCATTCGCGTGTGTAGCATTGATTAGGCCACTGTTATGCACGAGGTACATCAAAGGCTATGTATGTATGTGTTGTGTGAGCAGTCCATGCACACATCCACACAATCACATGTATGACATATCCAGACGTGTGTTCATTGGTGTACAGCAACAGTCAGGTGTCACAGCTGTGTAAGGGCCGTGGTATGTCCTGAGCCGACCTGTTCATATATACTGGTATCATTGCAATGCATAACACCTGTTGGATCCCTGTTGGTACATGTGTACTCTGCACAGCTGGTGTACACTTCTGTACAGCCCAGTGGTCATGTGTCACATTGTGTTGTGGTACTGTAAGGCTGTGTAGTGCTGCACCGATGACATGGTGCTGACTTGACAGCTACAGTGTACACTGCAGTGTGTATGTGTGTGACTTGCACCTGTGACAGCTGTGATGGCAGCTGTGTGTGTGTACAGGTCACTGCATGTGTGACCGCCCTGTGCGTGAGGACAGTTATACCTTACTATGCCCTTCTGTACTGTGCCCTTCTGTGTGTACACTCCATCTGCATGCACGACAGGCCTTTGCAACAGCTAAGTGTGTGAGCATGCCCAGTATGCTGTTGTATAGATGGACACACAGTACAGTCCATGTACACAGTTGTGTAGATGGACACACGGTACAGTCCAATCTGAGACCTTCCGTGTTTACACTCCATCTGCATGCAAGATGGCCCTTTGCAACAGCTAAGTGTGTGAGCATGCCCAGTATGCTGTTGTGTAGATGGACACACAGTACAGTCCATGCACGCAGTTGTGTAGATGGACACATGGTACATTCCACACTGCGCCCTTCCGTGATTAGACTCCGTGTGCATGCAAGATGGCCCTTTGCAACTGCTAAGTGTGTGAGCATGCCCAGTATGCCGTTGTGTAGATGGACACACAGTACATTCCACACTGCGCCCCTCTGTGATTAGACTCCGTGTGCATGCAAGATGGCCCTTTGCAACTGCTAAGTGTGTGAGCATGCCCAGTACGCCGTTGTGTAGATGGACACACAGTACATTCCAAACTGTGCCCTTCCGTGATTAGAATCTGTGTGCATGCAAGATGGACCTTTGCAACTGCTAAGTGTGTGAGCATGCCCAGTACGCCGTTGTGTAGATGGACACACAGTACATTCCAAACTGCGCCCTTCCATGATTAGAATCCGTGTGCATGCAAGATGGCCCTTTGCAACTGCTAAGTGTGTGAGCATGCCCAGTATGCCGTTGTGTAGATGGACACACAGTACATTCCAAACTGCGCCCTTCTGTGATTAGAATCCGTGTGCATGCAAGACGGCCCTTTGCAACTGCTAAGTGTGTGAGCATGCCCAGTATGCCGTTGTGTAGATGGACACACAGTACATTCCAAACAGACATGTGATACTAAGCGTGTGGGCATGGCCATTGACATCCTGTATAGCCATGGTGGTCATCCAAGCACCAGATGTCCATTTTCAATGTCATGATGGATGCCTACATTGAACAAACTGGTTGCTGTCTCGAAGGGTGTACTGTCTGTGGCGCATCCCGTATCTATTTAGTGTTGTAGTGCTCCGTAGATATTTAGTTGGCACGATGACAGCACTGCCGTGTTTGTCTACGTCTACCTTGGGACAGTAATATGCTTTCAGACTGCTCACTCTCTAAACATTCCCTATCAGCATCTTTGCCTTTGCGGATGATGTCACCCACCTAGAAGTATGCCTCTGGGAGTGCTGTGTTCAGTAATCTCGGTAGCGCGTTCTGTAAATGCGTAATGCTGTAGTGTGATAAGGTAGTTAGGTGTATGTTCAACTCCCGGCACTGCCAAGTGTGTGTGTGTGTGTGTTTCCAGCTGCCTGGGGACACAGTAATGCTTTTAGATGCCTCACAACACATACATTCCCTATCGGCGTCTTTGCCTTTGCAGATGATGTCACCCACCTAGAAGTATGCCTCTGGGAGTGCTGTGTTCAGTAATCTCGGTAGCGCGTTCTGTAAATGTGTAATGCTGTAGTGTGATAAGTTAGTTAGGTGTATATTCAACTCTCAGTCCTGCCAAGTGTGTGTGTGTGTTTCCAGCTGCCTGGGGACACAGTAATGCTTTTAGATGCCTCACAACACATACATTCCCTATCGGCGTCTTTGCCTTTGCGGATGATGTCACCCACCTAGAAGTATGCCTCTGGGAGTGCTGTGTTCAGTAATCTTGGTAGCGTGTTCTGTAAATGCGTAATGCTGTAGTGTGATAAGGTAGTTAGGTGTATGTTCAACTCCCAGTCCTGCCAAGTGTGTGTGTGTGTTTCCAGCTGCCTGGGGACACAGTAATGCTTTTAGATGCCTCACAACACATACATTCCCTATCGGCATCTTTGCCTTTGCGGATGATGTCACCCACCTAGAAGTATGCCTCTGGGAGTGCTGTGTTCAGTAATCTCGGTAGCGTTCTGTAAATGCGTAATGCTGTAGTGTGATAAGCTAGTTAGGTGTATGTTCAACTCCCAGTCCTGCCAAGTGTGTGTGTGTGTGTGTGTGTGTTTCCAGCTGCCTGGGGACACAGTAATGCTTTTAGATGCCTCACAACTCATACATTCCCTATCGGCGTCTTTGCCTTTGCGGATGATGTCACCCACCTAGAAGTATGCCTCTGGGAGTGCTGTGTTCAGTAATCTCAGTAGCGTGTTCTGTAAATGCGTAATGCTGTAGTGTGATAAGGTAGTTAGGTGTATGTTCAACTCCCAGCCCTGCCAAGTGTGTGTGTGTGTGTGTGTGTTTCCAGCTGCCTGGGGACACAGCTAATGCATTCTGATGGCTCACATCACATACATTCCCTATCAGCGTCTTTGCCTTTGCGGATGATGTCACCCACCTAGAAGTATGCCTCTGGGAGTGCGGTGTTCAGTAATCTCGATAGCGCGTTCTGTAAATGCATAATGCTGTAGTGTGATAAGGTAGTTAGGTGTATGTTCAACTCCCAGTCCTGCCAAGTGTGTGTGTGTGTGTGTGTGTGTGTGTATTTCCAGCTGCCTGGGGACACAGTAATGCTTTTAGATGCCTCACAACACATACATTCCCTATCGGCATCTTTGCCTTTGCGGATGATGTCACCCACCTAGAAGTATGCCTCTGGGAGTGCTGTGTTTAGTAATCTCGGTAGCGCATTCTGTAAATGCATCATGCTGTAGTGTGATTGGGTAGCTAGGTGTAAGTTCAATTCCCAGGCCTGCCAAGTGTGTGTGTGTGTGTGTGTGTGCATGCTCCCATCCACCTGGGGACTCAGGTTATGCTTTTAGACGCTTCATACCACAGATATATCCTGCTGACGTCTTTGCCTTTGCGGATGTTGACACACACCTAGAAGAATGCCTGTGTGTCTGCTGTGTTTAGTAATCTCGGTAGCGCGTTCTGTAAATGCGTCATGCTGTAATGTGATCGGGTAGTTAGGTGTAAGTTCGATTCCCAGGCCTGCCAAGTGTGTGTGTGCATGCTCCCGTCCACCTGGGGACTCAGGTTATGCTTTTAGATGCTTCGCACCACAGATATATCCTGCTGACATCTTTGCCTTTGCGGATGTTGACACGCACCTAGTAGAATGCCTGTGGGTCTGCTGTGTTTAGTAATCTCGGTAGCACGTTCTGTAAATGCGTCATGCTGTAGTGTGATAGGGTAGTTATGTGTATGTTCAATTACCAGCCCTGCCAAGTGTGTGTGTGTGTGTGTGTGTTTCCAGCTGCATGACAACAGTACATTGCTTTTACAGTATTCACTCACCATAACATCTGTGCGGCATCTTTGCCTTTGATGCTGCTGTCTACAGGCTAGACGTATGCCTGTGTGATTTCCATGATCCACTACTCACGGTTGCACGTTCTGTCACTGCGTAATGCTGTTGTGTGGTACAGTGGTTACATTCGTGTTCTGCTCACAACCCTGCCACGTGTGTGTGTGTGTGTGTGTGTGTGTGTGTGTGTGTGTGTGTGTGTGTGTGTGTGTGTGTGTCTCTCTCTGTGTATATATATATATATATCTCTCTCTCTCTCTACATATATATCAACTGACTGTTTCATGTATCGCATATTTGCATAGCTTTCACATACCAATGGGGTATGTTGCAAATCCCAACATTGTCCATGCAACGTCTGTGTTACGGGCAGTGTTACACGCCCTTACAGGCACTTGCTGTATATCTTGGCAGACATCTATTCTTGCTGTACTTTCACTGTACTCGTACACGCCGGAGGCTTCATGTATCATGGCCTAGTTTTGCTGTGTGTATGTCTATTTGTGCTGTGTGCATGGCTGTGGGTATGTCCCACTATCATCATTTGTAAAGGTGACAGCCCTATAGATACTTCATGTAGACTGCTGTGTCATTTGACATGTCAGCACATACCTGCGGACAGTACTGAACGTCCTACTGCAGCGCATTTCATACCTTCTGCGTTATCTTGCAGTCGATAATGCTGTTTCCTCACACATGTATCTGTTTCTGATCATACCACTCCACCTCCTAGAGCAAACATCTGGACAAAGCCTTATCTGATAGTGGGACACATAGGGGCAGTATTGACATGTTGCTCTTACAAACGTAGATAGTTGACACAATAATAGGTTTTGCATTAGTATGGCTTTTCTGACGGATTTGGTGTCTTAAACACACATGTTTGTCATTATTTCATGACTTCAGTTATCAGGAATGTGCCAGAATGGTACTGATGTTACGTGGAACACACCACACATATGAGGCAGAACTCTGCACATTCTGCGTAAATCTGTACAGTTGTGGAGTATGTGTCTGATACAAGATATCAACTTTCTGACACCAATACACACACTGTATGGCGGCATCACAGGCCACATGCCATTACATTTATATTGCAGGACACACCCACCCAGAGGGTTGTATTCCTCACACAGGCCAACAGCTACTTATCCACACTAATTAGTCTATCATGTACCGTATGTATGCGGTATTTGCACTTTCCGTCAGTGGCAGAGCTCACGCGTCACGGTATGGGGGACTGGACATTGTTACGGTGACACTGCATGACACCCTGAGGGACACATTTCTTTTGAGTCTATTAACCTTCCACATTGACATTCACAGGGCATACATTGTCATTCACATTTGTCGGAGTACATGCGTATGACTTGTACATGTTTTCTCATTTGTCCTGATGTCTTTCTTCTCACCTGTCCACCTAGTATCACTAGTTCTGTAATTGTATTTTGGACAGGTTACCTTCATACCCCTAACCTGTACACATTATGGGTAAAAGCCCTGATGTTTGACCTTTGCCCTTGTTACATTTGTCATAGCAATGTGCCTTTCTGGTAAATTGCTGGCAAGGCATTACGGACTGTGCGGTTAGATAATAGTGACTGACATTTCTATTCCATGATTAGTAACACTCATAACATTCATATTCCTGGCTACGCCAGTATTCTATCAATGTTCTGACTTTGTCTGGGGTATATCTAATATAGTCCCTATTTGTATTTCATGTACTATGCCTTAGTGCAGCTGTCTTATTCTGACAGTTTGCCAGTTATGGTTACCATCTTGGTCGTACGCATGTCCATCCATGATAATCGCCTACATGATACTGATATAGGGCCCTACATATTCCCAAAATGGTTTACGCAATATCCAGTGGATGGTTTGCCCCATTATTGAGAATATAGGTGTGTGCTATACCCACATCACTCCCACGGGGCGGGCCTACAAAATCTCTGCCAAACAACACCTAGGCCCATTTCTGCATACCCATGATTCCCATACCTGACAACCCTCCACAGTACCCATTACACATGTTTAATGTGAGCAGTACTGAAGTGTGGAGACACTTATATGCACTCCCCACTCTCCGGATATCAGTTCGTACATCATACATTCTATCGACACATGTGTCATTACCCTTGCACCTGCTACTGTTGCATGTACAGCTATATCGTATTTGCTGAGGTCACTTATTTTGCGTCAATGTCGGTTGACACTACGTATGGATCAATTTTTGGGGTCCTGCAATGGACACCTATATGCATGTTTAAAGTGTAGAACTTGCTGGACTGTCACTTTCTGGCCAATGGTTTGGAAGGCAGCGGTTTATTCACCTTTCATGCATGTCTGTTTGTCTACCCATATTAGCTATAACGTGGCCTATTTATGTACATATGTCATATCTAAGGGACATATGTGTTGTGTATAGATATATACATGTACAATCCTCATTTCATAATTTGCTTTGGTTTACGTCTGTGGATTATGTGTATACACATATATCTATATCCATACCATACCTTTCCACTGTACAGATTGTCGCAGAGTGTACAGCTGGTTGCCTCCTTATCTTCGGTGTGTTTTACATAAACTTGTGTCTATCTGGCAATGTAGTGGCATTTCATTTAAGACTTATGGTGGGAAATACTGGCAAGCAGTTCAGGTTACGACTGCATACCCTTCAGAGAATCCATGCTACTGACACACCCGTTATTCTATCCACTTTCTATGTTTGTTCTGGCACATATCTGGGGTTTGTCCCTATTTGTACTGGTAGTTTGCATGCCTTTGTCCGGTTTCATACTTTACGGGGTTAACAGGTTTGAGCCATGTATATTTAACGTGGGGGAAACAGCATTCATTTACTATGCTGTGAGCGGATCACACACGCACAGGCGCACTTGCATTTCCTTATTGTGGGTTACGCGCAGGCGCACATGCATATCCTTATTGTGGGTTACATATGTTTACTAAGTCTTTGTGCTTACGTGGGCTTTATTACTTGTGACAGTACCAGTATCTATAATCCGGTTAACGGACATATGCGAAACACACGTTCACCTTTACATATTTATATGTCTGTACAGCACAGAAGCATTCATTACACTTTAACATTATATGTGCTGTAGTCGTAGTTGAACCGGGACTGCAGTCACGTTGGCCGGATGCTGTAACCACTATACTTTTGGTGTTCTGACTCATTTATATGCATACCCATAGTACATAGCTACATTAACATATGCCTCACTGCTTCACTTACGACACAGGCATCCATTCTCCTGCTGGGAAAAATGCGGTACTACATATTACACATTCCCTATTCCCTACTGCTTTGGACCCAAGCTGCATATTTAATCACTGCAGGGATATTCAGAACCCCAAGGCTTATAGTCCTGACACATACAAGTCTTTAATTGTCAGGGTGTTCATGTGGTGATCTGGGTTTAGGCTTGTCCGCCTGGTGAACGGAACTGCCCTGACCATGTTCAAATGTCAGACAAAGCACATGGACAGAGTTTGTCCATTTTAAACATTTTATCTGTGTTTACAGACACAGGTGTTTGGGCACCTGTAAGCAGCTTATAATGTTGGCAATACATAATATGGGTGGGGTGGTTACAATACATAATCCACGGTGAGTGGTGTTCCCATTCACATTATTTTACCTGTGTTTACAGACACAGGTGTTTGGGCACCTGTCAGCAGTTATAATGTTGGCAATACATAATATGGGTTAGGGTGGTTACAATACATAATCCACGGTGAGTGGTGTTCCCATTCACATTATTTTACCTGTGTTTACAGACACAGGTGTTTGGGCACCTGTCAGCAGCTTATAATGTTGGCAATACATAATATGGGTTAGGGTGGTTACAATACATAATCCACGGTGAGTGTTGTTCCCATTCACATTTGACTATTTCCTGTATTCATCCATATGAGGATTATTATTTTGCACATGAATTAACTATGAATTAACTACAGGTATGCAGTAGTACAGTAAACATATGTGAAGGTTTGTTACAGTAAAATGTACTGACCTCTGTAATACTCGGGGACTACCCCACATCCTTCACAACATTTCATGCTAATGTACATACTATTATTCTGTGAACTTTCAAAGTTTGTGAAAGCAGTATTTACATCTGTCCCTATTTGTCCACCCATCATTTTAGGCTTTGTCCAGATTTTGTTGCTGTAATAGGTTGAGAGGTGGTGTCAGTATGTGATTGAGTTGAATATATATTGTCGATAATTCAGTGGGGAGTAGGGTTACCACCTGTTCCTCTTTCTGAGGGAAGTCCACTTTGGACAGTTGTGTCCTGCGATGAAACCTAAGACATGGCAAATGTCCTGTGATTTTAAGACAAAAGTATATTTCTTATTTTCTTTAATAGTTGCATGATACAGGTATTTTGTATCTGAAACACATAACTATTATTTGGGATAGCATAAGCAATTCAAATGCTATGAAATAAGCTTTTATCTTGGCAAACAAGTGTAATTCTGTCCTTTGCACTGGCCGGGGGTATGTTTTATCCTGCAAATTCTCACATTTCTACAAAGGATGTCCCACCTTGGCATCTGAACAGGTGGCAACCCTAGTGGGGAGACCTGCATGGTGGACAGGTGTTCCATCCTGCGTAGTATGTTTTGCATGTCTGTCTAGAAACTGAACAGTACCGTGACTACACATACATGTTTTGTCCAGATGTGTACAGTACTAGACACTGTGGCGTGTAAACAACTCTGAGGTTTCAACAGGTTACTTATCCCACGCGGGATGTACACACATTTTGCTAAAACATGAACGCGCGGACATTTGGATTTACATAACTGTGATGGGATGTTTACAAACGTGGGATACATATTTGCAATCCTGACACTGCCTAGGACAATACTTCCTACTACATATGGGGAATACTCGCTATGTGTAGGTGTACGGCTGCGTAAGGCTGGTAGCTGGATTTGTTGGACATTTGGACATGGGTGCGGGTTATGTGCTATACAGGGGTTGTTGCGTATTGCATTTGCATGCATGGGTTCTGCATTTGGATGTCCCGGTTCTGCATATAGCATCCTATGTGTATGTGCCGGTTACCTTCCTGTTCATGTGTATAGCACATTTTAATATTCATATGTTTGTGTGAGTTTGGTATACAATTTGGACTGTCAGGTTTCTTTATGGTTGTTATATGGCCACAACTGCCCAGCTGTGTACTATCACTACCACTGTGGGACTGCTGGTGACCCTGCCCATGGGGCTAGACGTGTGTATTGGCGGCGCGCTGACATGATGCGCTTCACTTCTACTGGGTATAACTACTTACAGTGCAGTACATTACGGACACACGATTTTAAATATCATTTGTTCCATGGACGGAAACTCATATTGTGTTGCTTGCATTTCTGTTTGGTTCTCAATTTTGTGTGGCCGGGAATTGTCTTGCATGCTTTGCATACGTTTCATTATCCACGGACACTGATAGGTGCGATTACTATTGCAGGCAGACTATAATATTCAGCAGTTTAGGTTGCTCATCGACAGCCGACATTGACACGCCTCCGGGCGCAGCTTAGTAACGCCCCATGCACTCGCGCACGTGTCCTATGCATGTGGATGAGGTGGCAGCGCACCTTCATTAATATGCATATGGCGCTACTACACCATATATACGCCGCACGGCCGGCGCAGGCCTTACACCGGCCTTACACCGAGCTTCATGAATCTGGGGGACAGTATACTCTCTCTCTTTCCCCTTACTATAGCTATGTTGTGGCAGTCAGCTACCAATGCTTTTGAAGAGTCTGTTTGCCACATTAAGGATATGCACATGCGCGCATACACACACACACACACACACACACACACACACACACACACACACACACACACACATACACACACACACACACACACTCAAATAAAGGACAAATATAAAGTCTATTTAAACAATTTCTTCCCTATTGTTAAGGAATGAATTATAAACAAATTTTACTTTTGTTGCTGATGATGGCATCAGTGCTACTAAGAAAAATCCATATATTTAATTTTCTGCAAAAGTTCTTTTCCAAAATTACTGAAGGTGGTCTGTTTGATTCCTGTTGGCTCCTGTCTCTTGAATTCCCTTTTTATTTGTAGACAAAAGTGCAATAGAGTATGAACTGCAACACAAATGCATAGCTATGCAATTGTTATGGGTTTCTTTCCTGACATCAAAGCAAACATTTTGCATTTTCCCATATGCTGTCTCATTTCTTTGATTAGTCTTATGTTCTGAAAGTTTTATAATATACAAGAAGGAAACTAGTCTAACAATATTCTTCACATGCTGTGCTGAAGAATATTTGCAATGCTCAGACAAGACCTTCAAACCAACATACTCTCATCTGAAATAATCTTATAATATGATTTTTGTCAGCTTTTTAAAATTCCTTCTGATGGATTTCATCGGTTCCCCTGCTAAGAAGTTCAAAGGTGTCATAAATAATCATTTTTTTTCAGCTTCATTCCCCAGCAGCATTTATTTTAATGACCATCCTGCTCTGCAATTTTTTTGCTCTGTATTTCTACTTAACTGTGGCCTATTTTGTTTATTTTCATGGATTGCTTTACTCTGTAAAATGTACTAAGATTCTAATGGTGCCATTAGTTTACAATATCATAATCTATTTTAATATTTGTTCTGCACATTTAACATTTGGAAGTACTAGCAACTTTACAAAATAAAGATTAGAAGAAAGTAAAATTGATGCCATGGCATGATATAGTTTGTTTTTAATATATAGAATAACAGCAGAGTAGCATGAAGAGTATGACAGCATTTTTACTGGAGATTTTTTCTCGAAATCTGTTTTAATGTTTATTTATATATAAACAAATGATATAAAACAAACCATCATTGCAGCCTCAGTTCACAGCACGCAGCATATCACCCTGCTGACTGTGCTTCTTACATATTAGTCACTCTCATAACATTATGAGGGTGACTGATATGTACTCCTCATAACATTATTCCAATACCCTCCCCTCACAAATATGCCACATTATATATCAGCCTACAGTACATACTGTTACTTATCTTGCATCCCTCAACACATGCATGGACCACTCTGCAGACATCAACCGGGACCTATTACACATAGGGCAAATGATTTCTTTGTTCTCTAATGCAGAATAGCTGAGCTGCTGCCAGTTCTTTTATTATGTACACCAATTATTAAAATATGTAAACTCATCTGATAATTTCTCAGTTAACCTTCTGACAATGCTCCTTGGAATACACTCCTCCCAACTTCCCCTTGGACGATTAACATACACCCTACCACTTCAACCTTACTTCCTTATAGTTACTTAATTATGTCATACACTCTCATGCTGTCTCAATAAACAAATACCTCAGCACACCTTCCTTTCTTCTCACTTCTCTACCATATATCCCCTCATCTGGAACCCATGGATTCTATTGCTGGCCACTCTCTCACACTACTTATCCCCCCACCCACACGCACACTTAGCTATCCTCATCGACACATTTTTATTTTTCAAGCTCTTCCACTAAAAGCTCTGACTTATTCCAGTACTGAGCAAGTTTTAGTTTTAACAAACATGCTACCAGCTGGAGTTTACCTCTTAATATTAATTCTCAAAACGCTCTCTCACAGTACTAAATCCAAATACCGAAAACAACCAATCAACCATTGTCCATCTGTTTTCCTTACACCTTCATACAAACACATTGCTATCACTCTCCATAACTTCAGCCACCACTTTACACTTCCCTCATATATGTCTACTGTCAGTATGTGGCACAGCACACCTGCAGCACCTCCTGCACTTCCAGCACTTAATATCTTTCTCCAGTTCCTCCCCTATATTCATCTCAATGTCCTTTACCATCTATGATCTGATCTTTTATTCACTTCCTACACTGGTTCCCTGATCTTTGAGTTATTTTACAATTGCCAACAATAATCCCATATACACCCAACTAGCCATCTACTGTCTTCCTTTACTGCCTTATTCCTCACTCTTTCAAAATTTTTAGCATCATCTGTTGTTGTTATTATCATCATGTCAGCTTCCCAAGCCTTCTGTTCTCAGTTCCAAGCATATCTAGGCCCCAGATTTCTTCTCATCTTCTGCTTTTTTTTTCTCTAGCCCTCACTGACTGTCCTGTATAGGCACTATGGCACAGCAGATGATTCATCTAGAAAAAGTGACACACACGTGCGCTGTCCCCCCTCTATAGATAGATAGATAAATAGATAAATTATGCATTATGATAAGAAACTAATGGAAATATGTATAGCCAGTATATTGTGGCATGAAGTTATACTACAGCCCAATCAAATATGAATCATCTGAAAAAGCTATGTTAAAAGGAAGGCTTACAGGCATAGTGATAAAAAAAGTTTGTCTCTTATGAACAGGGATTTCAGGACCAAGTGTAGAGACTTTTGGTGTACCCTGACCAGAGGAGGTTGTGAAAGTACTGGAAGAATTGTGTAAAGCCCTGTCTATTTACTTGAGGAATACAAAAAAACTATATTGAGATGTATCTAAGTATTGCAAGGCAGCTTATCCTGAGTTGCAATATCAAGTCTGTGAACTGCAAGGATTGCTGTGTCCTAATTAAAAACTTTAAAAACTAGACTAGAAAACAAAGAGATGAAATGTAAGTTAACCAGAATTGTGTAAAGAAAAAGTATGTTTATTTTCAGTTTAAGCTGCAAGTGAACTGCTTCAGTGGTGGCTGCAGTGGGCAAAAGTGTGTGTATGTATATATATATATAACTCCGAAAACTGTCTGTTGGGATCACAGTATAGTGCAGATCCCAGGATTTGCCATTTTCCTCACTGTAGTGTGATTTTGGAGTTGGCATATTTAAGTAGCAGAGGGTATGGGGGGGAGCAGGGGGGCTTGCCCTGCTGCAAAATGTACAGGTAAGTTGTTTTGTTTTAATTTGTTGTTTTTTTTTTTTTTTCGGAATTTCAAAACTTTGGACATATGGTTTCGGCCATATGGTCTTTGGAGTTTTGAAATTTTGGCGATTGGATTGGGATCCATATATATGTATGTGTATGCTTATGTATTTATTTGTCATTTGTTTATAAATTCAGGGGAAATCCCCAGCACATGTGCAGAACCTGATGATATTTGTAAATTAAAAATGTTGACATTGATCTCCTGGGTGTCAGCATTGTCTCCAATCGACTGGGTGCAGAACACACACACACACACACACACACACACACACACACACACATACACACACATATATATACACACACACACACACACACACACACACACATATATATATATATATATATATATATATATATATATATATATATATATATATATATATATATATATATATATATATATATATATATATATATATATATATATATATATATATACAATATATATATATATATATATATATATATATATATATATATATATATATATATATACACACACACACACACACACACACACACACACACACACACACATACAGATTGATCGATAGGTGTAGATATATATATATATATATATATATATATATATATATATATCAGTAATCAAGTAAAAATTCCGATAGCAGGGAAATGATGAGAAGCAGTCTCACAGTGTGTAGAATGAACAAGTCTCAGGATGTCACTCAAAAAACTCTGCAGTCCGTAATAAAAACAAGGGATTTTTAACAACACACACACAGTACAATTCAATTAAATTCATTTTCATTTCCTGACTTCAAAATATTTAAGAATGTTTATTGTTGCTACACACAAGCTTTTTTACAAATTCTTTAATTAATTTAATTGAATAATTCAATAATAAATGATATAAAGAAAACAATGATTTTAAAAAAAAAAAAAACAAAAAACAACAATAACAAATAACAAATAGTAACAAATAATATATTTATGGATTCACTTTAGAAGCTCAAAATACTAAAATATCAAAATTCTGTATTCTGAGCCCATAAAGTGGAATCCTGAGAAGAGCAAAAGCTCAGAAGCAAGAAAATTCAAAACCTCGACTACCGGATGTTTTGAATTTCACACTTCTGAGGTTTCGCTGTGGTTATGGATTCAGGTAAGTGTGTATGAGTTAAGGGTTTTGGATAGGGGCTGTGGTGTGTGTCAGTGTGTTTTGTTGCTGTGATGTGTGTGTGCAAAAAGAATGTAGCTTGTGTGGTGGTGTTTTGTGTGTGTTTGTATGTAGTGAGACCTTGGAGTGAGAATATTTAAGTAGGGGGTATGGCTTGCCCCCCTGGTTTTACGTAGTAGAGAGCTTGTGTTTGTGTGTGGGGAGGAAGGTATGTGTGTGTGGAGTAGAAGCGTGAAATTCAAAATCTCTGGTGTGCGAGATTTTGAATTTCACGGTTCTGAGTTTTCGTGGTTTTAAATTTTCGACTTTTTAGCTTCGAAATACTGAATTTCGGTATTTCAGTATTTTGAGGATATAAAGTGAATCCATATATATATATATATATATATATATATATATATATATATATATATATATATATATATATATATATATATATATATATATATATATATATATATATATGGGTCCAACGTCTTAATTTTGAAAGATCACAGTCTTGAGATCCATAATATCAAACCATCGAACCCAGAAACTCAAGATTGTGAAATCCTGAAATTAAGAAATAAAAACAAAAAAAAATGACAACTACTAAAACCCAAGCCCCCCTGCACCTTCCTCACCCTTTGTAACCAAAACTAACTCCGAGATCGCTGTACAGTGAAGAGAATGGTAATATACATCGTTATACAGTGCGGATACCATTATCTTCACTGTAGCGTGATCCTGGAGTTAGTATATTTAAGTTCATAGGTTCATAGGTTTATAGGTTCATACTAGGCTATCTGCCCTAGGGCATTTATAAGCCTAGCCAGAGTGCTTGGCTTTCACCATCCATTTTAAATTAATTTTGCTATGCCCTTTTTCGAGGTTAGTATACTGTGCCTCTGTCTAACAGTGACACAGAAGTGATACCCGGGGTAAACCTATGATCTCCCATCCACTCATCAAGATTCCTCTTGAAGAGAGTCAATGTGGAACTCTGCCTAACCTGGACTGGGATTTTATTCCAGAGTGAAGGGAACCTCTGGGTTATGAATCTGTCCCTCCAGCATGTCCTATTTATTTCAGTGCTGAGGTTCAAGTCTCTCGAGCGCGTAGCTCGATGGGATTTGGATTTTCTGAGGTGCAGCATGTCCATTAATTCCGGGTTGGACATGGCTTTATATGTCAGGCACAAATTGCCTCTGAGCAGGCGGTATGCCACTGAGTAGAGCTGGAGTTTCTTTAACTGGGCAGCAAATGGCATCTGTTTGAGCCCTTTGATCCTCTTGGTGAGGTACTTTTGGGGTCTTTCCAGTTGCTGCAGGTGTCTGGTAAGGTACATCCCAAAAGGGGCATTGTACTCAATTATGGGCCTGATGAGGGATGAGTAAAGAGGCACGATGACCTCCCCTGATCTAGATGTGAATCCCTTCATGATTAGGTGGGCTATATAAAATGTTTTTCTAACCACTTTGGCCACGTGGTTGTCAAATGAGAGATTGCTATCAACTTGGGTCCCCAGGTCCCTAATGACTTCTTCTGTACTTAATGGATTACCACCTATGTGGTAATTTGTGGGCACTTTGTTTTTGCCAAAGGGGATGACTATACACTTTTTGGCGTTTAGCTTGAGGCCATGGCTCTGGCACCAGTTGTCTGTTTCCATGAGGCCCTTTTGGAGGATGCTTGTCTCGGCTGGAGAGTTGATTATAGCGCCCAGTTTGCAGTCATCTGCGAACTTGGTCAGCCACAGTCCTTCCGTGTTGGCCTGTACCGCCGCGAAATATATACCGAACAAGAGAGGTCCCAGGACTGAGTCTTGTGGGATGCCACTTGTAACTGGTTTGGAGTCTGACATGGCTCCAGCAATTCTAACCATGTGGGTTCTGTCCTTGAGCCAGTTTGCAACCCATCTAGTGACATAGGGGTTTATATTTAAGCTGGTGAGCTTATCTATAATGCCCAAGTGGGGTATTGTATTGAAGGCTTTGTGAGGTCCAGGTAGGCTGTGTGGACCACCTTCCCCTCGTCAATGGCCTTGGTGACTGTTTCAAAGAAATTGACCAGGTTTAAGAGGCAGGATCTGCCCTTAACAAAGCCAAACTGGGTAGGATCCAGTGTCTGTAGGTCCCCAATATCTTTATTTATGAGGTCCATGATGATCCTTTCCATAGCTTTGCAGACCAAGCTAGTCAGGCTTATGGGGCAATAGTTTCCAAGATCCATTGAGGCACCACCTTTGTGGAGAGGGACCACTGTTGCTGTACGCCACTCTTTGGGTA
This sequence comes from Protopterus annectens, assembly GCF_019279795.1. Lineage (NCBI taxonomy): Eukaryota > Metazoa > Chordata > Ceratodontiformes > Protopteridae > Protopterus > Protopterus annectens. Next base: position 899,205,929 of record NC_056730.1, on the reverse strand, counting down.
CATATCCTGTAGTAAGGCTAAGATTGAACAGTAGTTTTATGATTGGGTTTAGCTCTTCTTGGAGTTCATGTAGGACGCAGCCCGGGACACCATCTGGTCCCATTGATGCTGTGTGTTTTGCTTTGGAGAGGGCGGCTCTTACCTGAGCATCTGAGATGTCAGGGGGGCAGAACTCTGTTGGGATAGATATTTGCCCTTTTGGTGGGGAGGGGGACCAGAAGTTTGCACTGAACCTGTCAGCTAGGATGTTGGCAATGTCTGTGGGCTCGGTGTATTTGTTGTCATTTTGGACTAATTCTGAGCATATCTGGGAATTCCCACCCAGGTTCCTAACATAACTAAAGAAAGGCTTGTGATTATCCTTAGTGTCCTGTGCAATTTTTCTCTCAAAGCTGGCCTTAGACGATTTTATGAGTGCCTGTAGATTTTTGCTAATACTGATCAGAGATGCCTTCCCTTTTTGGGATTTTGCTCTATCATGTAGTAGCTTCCTCCTTCTATTGTATAGTTTGTTTATGGCTGGGGTCCACCAGACAGGACGTCTGCCTTTGCAGGATTGGGTCTTGGTTTTATTTGGGATTGCATGATCCATGCATTCCTGAAGGTGTTCATAGAATGTGTTTATAAAGGATTCTGCAGTCTGGGCGTATTTTCCACAGGCCGGGGCTTTGAAGGATTCCACCTCGGTTTTGAGGCATGTGAAATTTGCTTTAGAGAAGTTTTTCACTGTGGTTTTCTGGGCAGGGGTGGGGTTGGGATGTGAATATCCAGTGAGATTAGTTTATGGTCTGATCTTACCAGTGAGGGATACACTTCTGGTCTGGAGCATAGTGTCCCCATGTTGGTGATGATCAGGTCCAGTATGTTTTCCTCTCTTGTGGGACTGGTAACAAGTTGTTCCATAGCATTTGAGTTTATAAATTCTAGGAACCTTTGGGCTAGGGGTGTTGGAGCTAGAGTAATGCTCCCAGTCTATGTTTGGGTAGTTGAAGTCACCCAATATAATGGTGTTTGGAGAGACCTTCATATTTTCCAGTATTCTCAGGAAGGCCGAGTGGGGTTCCTGTGTTTGGGAGGGTGGTCTGTAGCAGGCTATAAACTGGAAGGCAGTTTTACCCACTGTTAGTTGCACATGGATAGTCTCTGATGCTTAGGCTGTGCCACCAACCTGGAGGTGTGAGTATCTTTGACGAATATCGATACTCCCCCTCCTTTTGTGGTTTGGTCCAAGTTTTGGGGCCGAAAAGCATGGTAAGAGGTATAACCTGGTAGTGCTGGGGTGCTCTCGGGAGCCTTGAACCAGGTTTCTGTTACTGCACAGATATCGATGTTCTCCATGCTAAGGAGAGTTTCGAGTGCGTGCATCTTGAGGTTTAGACTTCTGGCGTTGAGTAGCATTACTCTTAATTTCTTATCCCTTGTGATACCTATGGAGGTGGGTTTGTCTTTTGAGCCTTGCCTAAAAAAGGCACTATGGGGGTAGCAAGAGCCTTTGCCATTATCTGAAAGCCCAGGGGTGACAGGTGCAAGCCGTCCCTATGAAGCATCGTGGCTTGTCAAGCATGTCATCCCAGGCTGACAGGCATTGGATCCCCTTTGAATGACACCA
>NC_056730.1:899164320-899199320 GCF_019279795.1 Protopterus annectens | reverse complement strand
TGAAAATAAGGACATCTACCATTATAGGTTCATAGGTTCATAGGTTCATACTGGGCTAACTATACCCATTATTTTGCTGTGCCTCTGTTGAGCAGTGACACTGAGGTAATCCCTCCATCCATTGGTCAAGATTTCTCTTGAACAAGGCCGTGATGAATCTATTTTTGAGGTGAAGCATATTCATCAAATCTGGGTTTGACATGGCCTTGTATGAATAGAGCTGGAGTTCTTTCAGTCGGCATAGGACAGATGTTTGAGACCCTTTATCCTTTTGGTGAGGAACTTTTGTGGCCTCTCCAGCTGCTGCAAGTGTCGGGTCAGATACATTCGAATGGGGCATTGTACTCAATCATTGGTCTGATGAGTGATGAGTATAGGGAGACTATGACCTCCTTGATCTAGATGAGAATCCCTTCATGATAAGGTGGGCAATGTAGAAGGTCTTCCTAACAACTTTAGCTACATGGGTGTCGAATGACAGACTACTATCAACCTGGGTCCCCAGGTCCCTGATAACTTCTTCTGTGCTCAGTGGATTGCCACCTATTTGGTAGCTAGGGGTAACCCTGTTTTTGACTATGCATTTTTGGCATTTAACTTTAGGCCATGGCTCTGGCACCAGTTATCCGTGAGACCCTTCTGAAGGATATCTGTGTCAGATGTTGCAGTCATCTGCAAACTTTGTCCCAGGACTGAGCCCTGTGGTACACCACTTGTGACAGGCTTTGAGTCTGACATGGCGCCAGCAACTCTGACCCTGTGGATTCTGTCACTCAGCCAGTTTTCAACCCATCTTGTGATGTATGGGTTAACATTTAAGCTGATGAGTTTTTCAATGATTCTCATCAATGGCTTTGGTGACTGTTTCAAAAGTCAACCAAGTTTAGAAGGCATGATCTGCCTTTGACAAAGCCAAACTGGGATGGATCCAAAGTCTGCAAATTCCCTATGTCTTTATTTATGAGGTCCATTATGATCCTCTCCATGGCTTTGCAGATAAGGCATGGGGACCACAGTTGCAGTGCGCCACTTCCTGGCACGTATCCAGAGGTAAGACTATGATTAAACAGCTGTCCTAGCTGTGGGTTTAAGACACCATCAGGTCCCATGGATGCTGTGTTTTTGCTTTGGAGAGAGCAGTTCCCACTTGGGCTTGGAGATGTTTGGGGGCTGCAATCACTTGGTATAGATATCTCTCCTTTTGGGGAGGGGAGAAGTTTGCACTGAACCTGTCAGCCAGTATGTTGGCAATGTCTGTAGGATCAGTAATCTTCACATCATTTTGAACTAGTTCTGAGCATATCTGGGAGTTTCCTCCCAGGTTTCTAGGCCTTATGATTGTCTTTTGAGTCTTTAGCTATTTTTCTCTCAAAATTTGCTTTGGATGATTTTATGAGAGCTCTTAGTTTTTACTTATAGTGATCAAGGGTGTCTTACCTTTTAAGGATTTTGCTCTATCTTGTAGTAGCTTCCTCCTTTTGTTGTAGAGTTTGTTTATGGCTGGGGTCCACCAGACTTTGGTACAAAGAGTCTTTGTTTTGCTTGGGATTGCCTTATCCATGCAGTCCTGCAGGTGCTGGTAGAAGGCATTTGTAAGTGATTCAGCGGCTTGAGTACTGTTTTGGGCCTTAAAGGAGACCACACTAGTCTTTAGAAGTGTGAAGTTTTACTGTGGTCTTTTTATTTCAGGTGGGGTGGGATGAGGACCTCCAGCGAGATTAGTTTGTGATCTGATCTCACCAGTGAACATTGTGCTCCCATGTTCATGATGATGAGATCAAGTATGTTTTCTCCTCTTGTGGGGATGGTGACTAGTTGTTCCATGGCATTTGAATTTATGAATTCCAGGAACTTTTGGGCTAGGGTGTTTGGGCTTGAGTAGTGCTCCCAGTCTATATTAGGGTAATTGAAGTCACCTAGTATGATGGTGTTTGGTGATACATTTATCCCCTCTAGTGTTTTCAGGAAGGCCATGTGAGGTTCCTGAGTTTGTGAGGGTGGCTTGTAACATGCTACAATTTGCAGAGCAGTCTTGCCTATGGTTAATTGCACCTGGATGGTCTACCAGTCTTGAGGTGTGGGTGTCCTTGATGAATATGGATGCCCCCCCTCCTTTCTTGGTATTGTCCGGATTTTGGGGCCGGAACGCATGATAAGAGGTAAAACCTGATAGTGCTGGGGTGCTCTATGATAACATTTTACACAACTGTACTATGTCCTTACATTTACTGCTGTAGTATTCTTCACAAATGGGAGAGTGCCAAGGCTTAAGTGAAAACTAGGGAGGGGGAAGGAGCAGAAGAGTCCCCTAAAATGTTATGAAGAACAATTAGCAAAACCAGCCCTAGCTCTAGAGATACCACCCAACTTGTAGTCCTTGGTAAAGGTATGCAGAGAAGTCCAGGTAGCTTCTTCAAGAATAGAATTAGTATCTAAGCCCTTGAAAAAAGCACTAGAAAAATCCACAGCTCTAGTAAAATGAGCATTGACTGAAAAGGGAATGCTCTTGCCATGAAAAGTGTAACAAAAATAAATAGCCTTATAAATTAAAGAAGAAAGAGTTTGCTTGGATACAGCAAGTTCCAAAGATCTAGGATGAAAAGAAACAAATGACTGATCAGATTTTCTAATAGCTTTAGTCTTATCCAAATAAACCTTGAGTTGCCTATGCATGTCCAAAGTATGCAGCACACTCTCACTGTCAGTTTGCAGAGAGGGGAAAATGTAGGCAGATTAATAGACTGATTGAGTAATAGCTCTTTAACCACCTTAGGCATAAAAGAATGGTTAGTGTGCAAGGACACTCTGTCCTCATGTAAGATCAAAAAAGGAGGACAAGCAATGAGGGCCTGTAACTCAGATACCCATCTGGGAGAAGTAAGAGCTAACAAAAGAATAGTCTTCCAGGAACAATGTTGCAAGGAAGCTGAAGCAGCAGGCTCAAAAGGAGCCTGAGTTAATTTCTCCAAAACAAAATTAAGAACCCAGGGAGGAGGAACAGGCTTCATAAGAGGTCTAATATTAAGGACATCTTTAAGAAATTGTTTCACCTAAAATCTAGAAGCTAGAGGAGAAAAAGGCAGACAATCAGAGATATCTGATAAGTGGGCCTTAATAGAAGAATAGGCCAAACCAGCATTGAGAAACTCGCAGAAATAAGAGATAACCAAAGGAACATCCACAGTAAGTGGGTCCAGATTATGAGAGAGAGAGAGAGATAGAGAGAAAGACGCCAAATAGAAAACAAAACTCTTCCTTTTGGATAAGTAGGATTTCCTAGTGGTAGGTTTCCTGGTCTCCTGCAGGACTGGCAGCACATCCTCAGAAAAAAAAAGGTGCCTGTGAGGAATCAAAATCCTATCATCCACAGTGTCAGTTGATGCATGGACAGGTGAGGATGGATGACAGACCCGTTGTCTTGTGTGATTAGATCCACCCTGTGAGGTAAGTTGTGATGATTGCCCTTGGCTAAATGCAGAAGTAGAGGGAGCCAGTGCTGTTGCAGCCAGAAGGGAGTCACCAACAAGTTTTGGGAACATCCTGTTGAATTTTTAGCAGGACCTTTGGAATGACAGGAAGGGGAGGGAATGCATAAATAAACATCACCTTCCAAGAAAATGAGAGGGCATCCACCTTCCAAACCAGAAGACCTGGGACTTTGGCACAAAACAGAAGAAGGTGTTGGTTCAGAGGGGAGACAAACACATCCACTTGAGGAGTACCTCACTGGTGGATAATGTCCAGAAACACATCCTTGTGAAACATCCATTCATGGGATTGAGTTCAGGACCTGTTCCGATTGCCTGCCACAATGTTCTGACAGGAAGGGTTATAAACTGCCTGAAGAGTCACTTGATACTTGGCAGCAAGATCCCATACCAGAAATGTCAACCAGCAAAGAAGGCAAGTTCTCATTCCTCCCTGTTTGTTGATATAAGGCATCACTTTGGTATTGTCTGTGAACACCTTGAGAGGTTCTGGAGAAAAAAGAAGGTAAAAGGCCTGAGGAGCCAGCAGAACAGCTCTTTCTCTTTGACATGGATCTGCTCCTTCTGCTGACAAGGCAACCACACCTTCTGAACTTTTAGGGAGCCAAATGTCACTCCTCATCCTATGTCTGAAGTGTCTGTCAACAATTCTTGAGAAGGAAGAGGGGGAAGAAAAGGGATCCCTGGATTCAATGACAACTGTTGAATACACCGATGAAGTTCCTGTCTGAGACAAGGAAGAAGAGGAACTACAAAGTCTAGATGATATGCATGTTGAAGCCACACAGACTTCAGAAGCCACTGAAACTTTCTCATGTGAAGTTTGGCCAGAGGGAGCATCAGAACAGTGGATCCCATGAAACCCAGAGTTCTCAGAAACTCCCTGGCAGTAATGAAAGCCAGAGGAGGAATAGTGTGAAAGAAAGAAATGAAAGTTAAGGCCTTTGGTGGAGGCAGGGAAGCCAGCATTGGCACAATCTGAATCCTGCAACCCAGAAAAACATGATCCTGAGAAGGAGTCAGAGAAACCATTTTGAAATTTGTATTGAACCTCAGACTCTGAAGAAGGGAAATGGCAAAATGAAGATTTTGCAAATGGGTCTCTGGAGATGATGCCTGAATCAACAGGTTGTCTAAGTAAGGAATATTTGGTTCCCTTGAAGCTTGCAAAAAGCAATCACAGGAGCAAGGCATTTGGTGAACACCCTTGGGGCAGTAGAAAGGCCATAGGGCAAAGCAGAGAACTGAAAATACCAGGAAGCAACAGATAAATGCAAAACCTTCCTGAAACGAGGATGGATTGGAATATGGAGATAAGCATCATTGAGATTGATCCAGACACACCATATAGGCCTGAGGGAGCAAGAGAGGAAACAGAATCCGAAGAGATTATGTCCAAAGGGAAGGCACTTTTAGAAAAGTGTTTAGATGAGAGAGGTCTAGAATAGGTCTCCAAATGCCCTCTTTCCTGAGCACTAGAATCTTCAAGTGCCCTCTTTCCTGGGTACTAGAAACAGTCTGGAGTAGAACCCTTTCCCCTTTTGGCGCACAGGCACCTCTTGAATAGTACCCTGAGTCAAGAGATTTTGAAGAACCTCTGGGAAAAAGTGAAGCTGTTCCCAAGGAGGCTGAGGAATGCTCATAAAAGGAGGATGGGATTTCCACACCATGAAGTACCCCTGACAAATGATTAACAGGACCCAAGAATCCTGAGTAATCTGAAACCAAATAGGAAGAGAACGAGAAAGGTAAAGAAAAAAGAGTAATATGGCTGGGAAGTGACAGAATCATACAGCACCTGGTTTGTCTGGAAAGAAGGACTTCGAGGTCCCTGAAAACTGAGGAGCCTTAGCAGAGAAGCCAGTTTGCCACCCTTCTTACCTTTAGTAGAAAAGCTGGATTGCCTATGAACAAAGGCAGGCTTAGCAAGGTAGTTTCTCTGAAATTTAGGGACAGGAGAAACAAAAACTTGTTTAAGCTCCTGTAAGGCCTTGCCCTTATCCTGAAGGGACTTAAACAAACCAGCAGCAGCTTCCCTAAACAAACGCTTAGAATCCAGAGGAGCATCCATCAACTTAGCTTTAATAGCATCAGGTAGGAGTTGAAGACTAAGCCAAGAATACCTCCTCATCACTGAACCAAAAACAACAGCCCTAGAAGAGGCATCTGCTGCATCATAACTACATTTAATAGAATGACAAATGACTTGAGAGGAAGTTCTTAGTAAGGAAAGAACAGAAGTTTTACCCTCAGAGTCTGGAAAATCAGAAATAAGTTGTCAGGCCTGAGAAAGAAGAGCCAACACATACCTGGACATATGGGTCTGACAATTAATAGCCCGAAAAGCTAGGGTAGCAGAAGTGTAAACCTTCTTACACACCCTTTCCATAGTTCTGCTGTCCTTGTCAGAAGACAATAACTTGGGTGAAGGAGCAAATGAGATGGTTTATCAGAGGCTACAGACACTACAGAGGCATCAGCAGCAGGACATTTATATAACAATCCTCAGGCACCCTATAAAACTTGTCAGGCTTCATTGGAGCAGGGGGCAGAGAATCAAGCTCATGAGAGGCATTGTAAAAAGCATCCAGCAAAGCAGCCAAAACAGGAAGAAGCACTCAGGCTTAAGAGATTCCACCTGCAGCAACTCATAGTACCTCTTATGGATGAAAATAGGAAAAACTGCCACAAATATGAAGAAAAATACTCTTTTAATGAGTGCTTTCATCAGCAGATACACTTGACTTCATCAGATTACCAGATTATCAGGTAATCTGATGAAGTCAAGTGTATCTACTGACGAAAGCGCTCATTAAAAGATTATTTTTCTTCATATTTGTAGCGTTTTTTTCTTATTTTCATTCAAGTTTAGTTTGTTTCTTGGTTACCTCTTATGGATATCAGAGACCTGAGCACAATCCCACTTAAAAAAAATCCGTCATCCTAGAGAGTGTGTCCCCAAAGGAAATTTCCTCAAAAGGAACATCAGGACTAATAGAGTCTTCCTCCTCTGACCCATAGTCCAAAGGAGAAGGAATCTGAGTAGAATAAGTTAGGGATTCATCATCAGAATCTGACTCAGCCTTAGAAGAATCCTGCTTTCCAGGCCTCTTAAGGGGAGTTTAGGACCAAGGTGGAGCAGGAGCCGAAATCCCTTGAGGAGGCTTTAAGGACATTAAAGCAGTGAACAGCCCCTGAGTAAAGGCCTGCCATTCATTTTGCCTGTCCCTAGGAGCAGAAGAAACATGTTTAAGTTTTTATTTCTTTTTTAAGGGAACATCCCCTCCAAAAACCTAAGAAGGCTCAGACCCAGGATGACAGTTGAGAAGCATAGTAGGAACTTCTTCCCCAACTAAAAACGGAGGAACTCCCCTGGATCCCTTGGAAAAATCAACCGTGGCTCCTGAATGTCCGAGATGGATGCCTGCAAAGCCTCTTTGGATGTGCTGCCAGCTGGATCCTCACTGGCTTCCAACATGGTCGTGGCAGAGAAATCTGACACAGCACAGCTGGGCAAGCCTCTGGGTTCGTAATGACCTCAGGAGAAACACCTGGCAGAAGCTGGAAAATGGAAGATTCTGGTCATGTCTTTTTCACCTCTTCTTCCCTAATGGCTGACCCTCGGAGCAGGAAATTCCTTCCATTGTATCTTTATAGAGAAGCTTAAGATAATAGTTCTTAAGACACAAGAAAGGGAAGAAAGCCTACTGTGAAGGGTTTTCAGGATGAAGGCCTGACAAATTGGACAAGACTTATGGTCATGAGAAGCTCCTAGACAGAAAAGACACTTATTGTGGTGGTCTTTATGGGGAATCTATCTCCCACATTGGCATTTACCCTTCCTGGATGACATTAACTCAAGGAGCACAAAATAAGACAAGAAGAAACAAAAACCCCAATGGGGCACTTATCTGCAACTGCAAAAAAGTCAGCAAACAGGCGTATTTAATCAATGGAGAATGAAAATGCATTCAACTGGCAAAAAACGGATGCAGGTAAACAGACTGATGCTGAAAAGATCCATTCAGACTGGCTGCAAAGAAGTTCTGACTATGGTAGGCCTGAACATAACCTTTTTGCCCTATGTTACGCAAGGAGCATTTGGTAACATTTGGTGGACCTTTAAAACAACAGGAGTCTTTGGCAGACTGACTGGATGCTGGGTTTCCATGGCAGGGAATCCCTATATGGTAAGAATACTGCAGCAGTGAATATAAGGATATCTTGCCATACATGATAAATAAAGACAAAGAAGAAATTACAGCACAGTCTATTAGGTCTAAATCCTTCTTTAGAATACTTGTGATTAACCTGTCACATAACCATATTTTGGGAGAACACTTAGGTTTGTGCAAAACTAAAGTTAGAATATCAGCTAGATTTTCTAAGCCTGGTGTAATGAAAATCACTGAGGATCTCTCTGCAGGTTGCCCAGAATGTCAAAAGATGGCACCATATCCAGGGTTCACAAGTTCACTGGTACCAATGCCTATCATTAAAGTCCCATTTGAGCAGATAGGTATTGTTCCTGTAGGTCCATTTGTTAATATTTAATGACTGTCAAAACATTCTAGTGATTATTGATTCAGCCATGAAGTTTCCTGAAACAGCACCCCTGTAGAAAGCCAATGCTAAGTAAATAGAGAGAGAACTTGTGTCATTTTCCTCGAGGATGGGGATTTCCAAAAAACTATTCATAGAACAGGGAGCTCTGTTTATGTCCAGGGTAATGAACCAGCTTTTCCGATGTTTTAATGTGAAACAGTTAAGAGATTTGGTGTACTACCCTAACAAACAGATGGATTCGTGGAAGACTTTAATGCAACTCTTAGATATATGCTAAAGAAGGCCATGGAATAGGATGGTAAGTACTTTGATCCATTACTTACCTGCCTCATTTTGTCTATAGGAGATGTGACTCACATTTAAACAATGTTTATCCCATTCGAGTTCCTGTATGAAGAACATCCCTGAGGCTTGGTGAACATAGCAAAGAAGACTTGCAAGGAAGAAAACAAAACCATTTTAAAGTGTGAGAGCACACTTTACAAACCTGCAAGGCAGGCTGAAAATGAGTAGGCCAATAGTTAAGGAACATTTCCAAAAAGCACAAAACATACAACTGGAGTATTTAGTAATATACCAGATTTTATTTAAAGCTGGACTAAAGGCATTAGTACTAGATCTGCTGAAAATAAGTTAATAGCAAGATAGCATGGTACAGTAGTGCAAATGAATAAATTAATGAAATAAACTACAAAATAAGACAAATTAGAAAAAGAAAACAACAGGAGGTATGTTATATAAATGTGTTAAAACCAAATGTTCATAGTTTGTGGAAGTCCTGCAACTTCTGTTCTGTTATGGTATGATGATTTTCTCATCCTCTCAAAACTCAGTTGTAGTATACAATTGTTACTCTCTGTCCCTGTGACATGCATAAATATGGGAAATTGTGCCTTTACAGACTTCTCAGCTATCCCACTCATAAGATCTTAATACTGAAACCACAGTTTCTAATTTTCCCAATAACTTCCCTGAAGAGGGGGATTCCATAAAACTGTAGCTGCACTTTATCTGTGACATTATACAACATCTGGAATCTTTAGCCAAATAAATAGAGACATGCTTGAGCTGAAATGTTGCCAACATTTCCATCGCATCTGTGATACAGTACAAAAAATTTAACCATGTGACTTTTTCAACGAATGACATTTTAAAATAAACAAGATAATAATAATTTAAAGTAAACCATCATATTGAGAAATCAGGTGAGTTTCAAATTAATTCATGGCAACTTTCTCCATTACTTTTCAAAGAAAAGAAATTTGGAAATACTAAGTTAATTCTCAAGATTAGACAGATATAAAGGTGATTTCTTAAGAACTGGAGTAAGTATATCTTCTTTAGAGGTCAATGGAAAACTTCTGGTGTTCATGAGGATTTGATAACCTAGAATAACTGGAACTAAGACATCCAGGCAAGGTGCAACAAACAGGAATGACTTTGAGCAAGGGCCCAGTCTGTCAGTGAATGGATGCGTACATGAAATCAGTCTCATAATCTCAGAGTAATCAACACAGGTAACTCACACTCCCCATAATCAGAGGGAAAGGAGCTGAATCTGTAGAATGCCCTACAGAGGTACCATGAAAAGCTTTCACCTGAAGAGTTCAGTCCTAACTGCAAAGAAGTGAATTACTGCCTCTCATTCAGAGGCTGAAAATGCCTTTAGAATAACTGAACAATTTGGACTGTAAAGCCTGTCAACAATATGAAATAGGTTTGCCAACCAATTAGAAACAGACAAACTTTCCCCAGGCAAGAACATTGTTTTGTTATGCAATATCTCTGCCCATTAATCAGAGCAATGTACATCACACCTCAGATTTAAGTTGTACCACATTTACTTTGTGTTAGCAAAAAACAATAAGCCTCTCCATTCTTTTAAACTAGGAAAAACATGATATGATAACTTATGGAGCACTAAAAAAATGATGACGGTGTATGTTGGGGTGCTATTTAATTAATAACATTTGTTTTACTGCTCCATAAGTCATCATATCATGTTTTTCCTATTTCAAAAGTTGTCATTTATATTTGGCAATTTAAAGGCAGAATTATTTTAAAGAGAAAATCCCTTCTAATCTGCCTGCCAAGTGCATTTTGCAGTTGCCTTCCATCCATTCTTTATCAGTGCCAATAGCTCATAGTCAAACCATGGCTACCAAACTCCAGTTAAGACAGGAAGAACATAGAAGGGAGAGCTTTATTCAAAATCACCAATAACAATTAATTTATAAGCTGCCATCTGTCAGTCATTTCTCATGACTAGCCTGATGTTTTGTTACAGCCAATGTGATGGTTTACATTTGCTTTTTGCAGTCTTTGTAACATCCTAAACTAGTCTGCAACAAGGCAATTACAGTTATTCTGTTTTGCTGTAATAGATGCTTCCTATATGTTGCTTTGTTCTTGCACATCATGATGAGTCTGTAATAACTGAGCATGAAAGCAGAAAAAGCACTTGACCTGCAATAGATACAATAGTGTGGGATGATAGGATCTTCCTTGTCCCGTCAAGTCACTTTTCTTCAGTAACAGATTATTTGTCATCTTTACTATGCCTGTGTTTGTAATACAAAACTCAAGATAGTACAACTGATCTCCTGCTGATAGCAGGCATCCAAAATGTTGTGCAATTCACTATTCTAATTTTTGCAATGGTTTAAGGGCTACACTTTTACTATAGCAGAAAACTTGATTAAAAATTGCAATATTGGATTTATAATTCACATGCAAGTCATACATGAATACCGTTTGCTACATCACCAAATTCAGGTTCATGGAGAACAGAAACACTTGTAAATGCCTTCATCAGATCTGTTGTGCCCCTTTAATTACTGTAAAATATTGGGTAATGTAGTAGAAGACTTTCTGGATTTCCACACTGATTCATAAATTCATACACTATTACTAGGCTAATGACCTGGGCACCCTTCTAAGCCTGGCCAAGTTTTCCCAAAATAATAATGATGTCCTGTATCTGAATAGGACATTAACAGCTAGGCATTTCTAAGCTCCCTCTGTTCATAATGGACATGGGTGCCAGGCTCGGTGTAAATTTTCTATTCCCCATCCACTGGCCTAGGTTGTGCTTAAACTGGGTAATAGATGAACTCAGCTTCACATGGATGGGAAACCTGTTCCATAGGAGGAGCAGTCTCTGGGACACATATTTGTCTGTCCAGCATGTTCTGTTTAAGTCACAGACAAAATGTAGGTCCCTAGACCTCGTATTTCTGGTGCTTTTTGACTTACAAATATGTAAGAGATTCATAAGTGTGGGGTTTCCGGATGTCTTATAATCCAGGTATAGATCATCACTCAGCAATCTATAGGAGACTGAGTAGAGGGAAAGGGCTTTAAGGTGCTCCACATAAGGCAGATATGTTATGCCTTGTATTTTTTTGTAAGGAACCTCTGAGTTTCCACTAGTTGCTGCATAAGCCCGGTCAGGTACATACCAAAGGGAGCATTGTACTCTATAATTTGGCCTGATAAGGGCAGAGTACAGTGGGATAATGACCTGTCCTAGATGCCATGAACTTACTTATAAGTTGCATAACGTAAAAGGATTTCCTCACCACTGTGGCCACGTGGTGGTTGAGAGTAATCCTACTGTCTACATGCGTACCCAGATCCCTGACCAGTAGGTTGACTCTTAGGAGTGTTTTATCAACATGGTAATTAGCTGGGATGGTTGTCTTCCCAAAGGGTACACTTATGCATTTCTTAGCATTGAGCTTAAGACAATGGCTTTCACACCATTTGTTAGTTAGAGATGGACTTTCTTGAAGAATGCTAGTGTCTGCATGGGAGTCAATTATAACCCCCAGCTTGCAATCATCTTCAAATCTTCAAACTTAGTCAGTGTAAACCTTCAGCATTTGCTTTCATTTCAGATAAATAGATGCCAAAAAGGAGTGGGCACAGTATGGAGCCATGGGGGACTCCACTAGTGACTGGCCTCTTGGTGGAGGTGGCTGTCACTTGTCTAGTCAGGATGAAGTAAACAAACATTGTTGGTTCTGTTCAAGCAGCTTTATTATATACAAACACAAACATATATACAAACTAGCTGTCTCTTGCATAGATGTTCACACTCTGGCTGTACTTACAAAATGGCACTGAAGTTATCATGTGCCTGCTATTTATATTGCACGTTCAGGTCTTGAAATGCTTCTTAAAGGTACAACACATCTGTTATCCTACATCCGCCCTCTTTGAAAAATAACATTGACAGTATTGGCTGACATGCCATAGGTGCAAAGTAATTTTCCATCATGCACTTATACTAAACTAGATACATATATACAACTATGTCCAAGTTGCTGTGTATCTCACACTGGGCCTGGAAAAACAATCATATTGTGTGATGTATAAATTAGAATTGGGTTTAACAACTGGGATTCTTTCTGCTGAATGTTCAACCTTAGGGACGTTATGAACATTATCAGAAATGGTACTGGGAATCAAGTCATGTTCCGGAACTGGAACACTGTCTAAATCACTCTGAGATTTAGAGTCTGTATCACAGCAACAATACTGCAATAATGGTTCTGGTACAGGGAGTAGAAGTCTGAGATTCCTCCTGTACTCCACACACTCAGATTTCACAAAATAGGATCTCGTCTCTTCACATATTTTTGTTACTTGACCAATCCGGTCGAAACCTTTTGCTGTTTGTATCCTCACGTCTCTCTATTTTTCAACAGACAAAGAAATCTGCTCGATTTGTCAGACTTGACTTCTGGAAAGAACGCTTTCTGAACAATTGGGCTTTGATTGCTTTGTTGTTTTTAGCTTTAGGCCCCAATAAACTGGAACTGATAGGTAGTGCTGTTCTGGTTTGCCTAGACAGAAGTCTTTGAGGAGGTGAGCCAAGTGTATCATCACGGGGTATGTTTCTGAGATTGAGTAAGTTTAAAAAGACATCAGTATTGTCATGCTTTGACTTCTCAAGTAATTGCTTTGCACTCTGTACTGCATGTTCAGCTAGACCATTTGACTGTGGATATTCTGGATTACTAGTAACATGTATGGAGACCTATTCTCTTGCAAATTTCTGAAACAACTGACTGGTAAATTGAGTACCAGTGCCAGAAATAACTTTGTGTGGACTACCATGGACTGAGAAATGACATTTCAACTTGGTAATAACAGTAGTAGAAGTTAGCTTAGGTGGTAAATCAATCTCAAACAAATTCAAATAAGAGTCTACCAGTACTAAGTAATGCTGATTGTTCCACTCGAATATGTCATTGGCTACTGATGACCAAAGTAGTTCAGGAACTTAATTTAGTTGAAATGGTTCTTTTTGCAAATGTGGTTTAGTACTATTCCATACCGAACAAGAAGAAAGTACTCTATCAATATATTTTGCTAGAGAAGTTCAAAATTCTAGTCCTCTTGCCCTTCTTTTGGTAACTTCGGAACCAGGGTGACCACGATGCAAAATCTGGATGTATTCTTGTTGTAAGGAAGCAGGATCAACAAATTTAGGACCTTTGAAAATAATGCCATCTGCCAACAACATCTCATCTCAGTAAGGAAAGTAGGGTTGCACTTCAGGTGATACACTTGATTGCTTTGATGGCCATCCAACATTAATGTAGTGGTTGAGCTTTTGGAAATTGGATCAGTGTTTGGGTGATTTCTTAGCTCATCAAGTCTTGTGGTAGAAAAATTATGCACTTCCATGAATCAAGGTCAAAATGTTCTACATCAAGCTGTTCCATTGTATTTCTGGGCAATCTGGATAAGGTATCAGTGAGATAAAGAAGTCTGCCTTTTGTATAGACCATTTTGTAGTTGTACTTTTGTAATTTAAGTATCATTATTTGTAATCTCGCTGGGGCAGAATGCATAGGCTTCGTTAAAAAAGTAATCAGAGGTTGATGATCAGTTTCAATCTGAATATCTCGACCATAGATATAATTATGAAACTTGGAACATGCAAACACTATTGCCAAAAGTTCTTTCTCAATCTGAGCATATTGTATGTCAGTTTGGGTAAGTGTTCTGGATGCATAGGCTGCTGGTCTACCCTCTGGAAGAATAACTGTGCCAAGACCAAATTTTGAAGCATCTCAGAAAAGAGTTACTGGTTTGTTGACATCATAGTATCTTAATGTAGGTGGAGTAGCTATTTTCTGCTTAAGATCTTCAAACGCTCTCTGGTGATGCTCTAACCATGAGTCTACCAGTACACATTCTTACGTGTTAACTTTCTCAAAGTTGCTGTCAGCTCACTGAAGTCTGGTATAAACTTGCATAAATAGTTGATCATACCTAGAAAATGTTGCAGAGCTTGAATATTATCTGGTGCTGGCATCTCTAGAATGTCTACTTGCTTGGACAGGTCTGGTCTCAAGCCAATGCTAGTAAATAAATTAACTATATTTCATTTATTTAACATTTGCTAACTGGGAAAGTCTGACTTGGAACAAAGACAATTTTCAGCGGAGGCCCAGAGAGAAACACTCTATATGCTTGTCTTTGTAATGTGAGAGGAAGCTGGAGTACCCCGAGAAAACCCATACAAATGCAGGGAGGACATACAGACTCCACACAGAAGGCACTGCAGCTGAGAATTGAACCAGAGAACCTCTTGCTGTGAAGTGACAATACTACTGCTGCACCACTGTGCCGAGCATATATATGTAACTTCTGCTAGTCTGAATTTGCACTTTAGAGGATTGAGCTTTAAGTTCACTTCACATGCTCTGTCTAGAAATCTCTTAAGATTTCTGTCATGCTCTGCTTCACCATTGCCTCTGACAAACAAATCATCTACTATTATGGCACAGGGATAACCTGAAAAAAATTGCTCCACTGAACACTGAAAGACTTCACTTGCAGAATTTTTTCCAAAAGGCATCCTAAGAAATCTGTATCTTCCAAATAGGGTACTGAATGGAGTCAGTAATGAAGATCTACAATCAAGCATCATTTGCCAAAATGAGCTTTTTGCATCTAAAACAGAAAAAAAAACTGTTGTATCTGGCATTGAAGCTGCAACTTCTTTGACTGTACGCATAGGATGATACAATTTTTTTAATGCTTTGTTCAAATCTCTTGGGTCAATGCATATTCTGATTTCATCTGAGCCTTTTTTTTGTGTTGCTACCATGGACAACACCCATTAGGAAGGTTCTGTAATTAGACAAATTACACCTTGCTGCACCATTTTGTCCAACTGGGCTTTGACTTTAAGCTGCATAGCTATTGAAACTTTTCTCACTGGTTGAACTACTGGACTGATCTCTGGGTCTAACTTCATAGAATACACAACTGGAAGCTTGCCCAAGTTGTTATCGAAAACATCAGCGTACTCTGAAAAAATAGTTAGTGAAGCTGGAAATGGGACATGTGCTTATTTGATAAACTTCTTTGGTAAAAGAAAGCAGATTCATTCTCAAACTGTCTCTGAGACCCAATAATGACTGCACAGGTCTTCAAACTACATCGAATAATAAGCTATAACAGTTCTTGGCCACATAACATGAAAGCACTACTGAGCATTTGGTTTGAATTTCTTTGCCTTCATAAGCAACAAGATTCGCACAACTGGTCACATTTAATTGTTCATCAGCTCTCACCTTAGCAAAACTATCTGCAGACATAACAATACACTTTGAACCAGTGTCTACTTTGAGCTCAGTGGATTTACCATTGATCTGGACAGTACAAAATACTTCATTCTTTGCCAACAAATCGACTGCATCAATCATTTCTCTAATTACTGACACACCATCTACACAGAAAGCAGACTGTTGCAGCTCAACTTGATCAATTTGCTTTTCCAAATGACCCTCCTTTATAACAGTGTAAGGCTTACTTGATTTGCAAAATTTTTGAAAATGGTTCCATTTATTACATTTATGGCATTGCTGACCAAATGCTAAGCACTTTTCTCTTTTAGACTCATGGTTGGCACCACAACTGCAACAGTTAACAATAAAGCTAGACTTGGGTTTTGCTGATTCACCCATGTATGGTACTGAGCATGCTCCTTTAACTGAACTAGTCTTAGGACTTTTCAGAAGGTTGAGGGACTTCCTAGGAAACCTCACATGGGCAACAGCTGCAATGTGCTTAGGCCTGTTTCTGCCTGCCATATGCTGCATGCTGTCTACATTTCTCTGGAGCCTGCAGAAACTATGCTCTTATCATTTGCCAGCATATTTGTGCACCTTTCTGTAACTTCATGAATTTGACAAATCTCAATAGCTTTACTCAATGTCAAATCACTGTCGCAAAGCAAAATCTTTCTCACAGCAGCATTATTAATACCACACATGAGCCTGTCCTTTATTAACTCATCTTTTATGTCACCAAACATGCACATCTTATCTTTATTTCTCAGGTCAGTAATATAAGTTGCAAAAGTTTCTCCTTGCTTTTGATCTGTTGTGTAAAACAAATGCTTCTCTAATGTAGCATTGGTCTGGGGGCTGCACATTTCTTTAAATTTGTGCTTCAAACACTCAGGGTCTTCCCTTCATTCAGCCTGCACAACAATATGACAAATTTCTCCTTCATCTTCATATATTGCTGGTGCATATACAAATGAACGCTGTCTTTCTATGGCCTTTGACCCTGCTAGGTTTAGTAAAATGAATGCCCTGGTGTGTGCATCTTTATCAGAATAAGTGCTTGTATGAATATATCGTACTCTTGCTCAGATATTCTCCAATTCTCTGCAATATTCTGATCAAATACAAGTGGTAATGGTTTGAGAAAGCCATCTGCCATATTAATACATCTCAGTGAAGACTTTTGCCAATATGCACACATACACACACACACACACACACACACACACACACACACACACACACACACACACACACACACACACACACACACACACACACACATATGTACATATGCCTGAAATGTATGCTAGTACTTGCAACTATGCCCAGTAGCACAACAAGCCTCTGTATAACTGAACTTTGCAAAACACGTTTCCTGGGCACTGTAATACTCTTGAAATTACCGTATTGTAAAAGTCACATCATCATTTTTAGAAACATTTCATATAACTGCACTGTGTGAATAAACTGGGCAGAAGAAGCTCAGGGCAAGAAACATTTCAAAGTGATTACGGTACACAGCACACTGAAATTTCCCCAAAATGCACTGCACTTTACTAAACAACTCTCTATAGTGTAAGAAACACTCTGTAATGGCGGTAGTCTGCAAATAGACACATCTAGCACAAGAAACTTTTTGAAATGGTTGTATTTCACTGCACCTTATGAAATAGAGGCACCTTGCATACAACAAACCCTTCATAATAAATGCATAGTAATAAACACACATTGTAAGCACTTTTATACACTTTGATTTACTTCGAATAACTCTGGTTACTCCAATCAATTCGAAGTAAGTAGTTTATGCCAAAACATAGTAATTCACCAAAAAACATGCAGTCACCTTGCTTTATTTATACTCAGTGTGCCCTTTTTTCTCTTTGTTATATTCATTTTGCTCATTTAATCTCTTTTCATGCCCATTATATTTCCTTGTGCTCATTTTAATTCTAAACATGCTCATTTTAACTTTAAACATGCTTGTTTTACAATTCTGAGGTAATTCTGAACCCTTTATATGCTTATATGATGCTTGTTTTATCAAATCTCTTAATTTCACACATTTTGCTTAATTAATAAACTTTTTATGCTTTCTGCTTGCTTAATAAGTGTTTTGTGCTATTTGTTTGCTTAGTAATGTGTTTTGTGCCCTTGTAGTGCTCTGTTTTATCTTTTTAATAAAATAAATCATTCGTGCAAGATTCCATTACATTTATTTCATTTCTGGTCCTTTTTCGCTCTTGGTTTACTTAGTTCGCCTTCACTGTTAACTCTGCACCTCGTGACTCTGAAAAGCAGTCTCTGGAATCCTGGTTCTGACACCATGTTGCTCATCTAGTAAGGATGAAGTAGATGAACATTGTGAGTTCTGTTCAAGCAGCTTTATTATATACAAACAAACATAAATTCAATCTAGCTGTCTCATGCATAGATTCATAGGTTCATAGATTAGTATTAAGCTAACTGCCATTGCAAGCCATTTTAAGCCTAGCCAATTATCCCTTGTGAGATTCAAACCCTGCACCTTGTGGGTGCCCACCCACATGCTCACACTCTGGCTGTACTCACAAAATGGCAGTGAAGTTAGCACGTGCCTTCTATTTATACTGCATGTTCAGGTCTTAGAAATGCTTCTTAAAGGTACAACACATCTGTTATTGTACAGTGGCCTCATCTGTTTTGATCATCTGGCTCCTATCATTGAGCCAGTTTGCTATCCAGTGAGTGATAAAAGGCTTTATACCTAAATTAGTGAGCTTGTCTATAATGCATGAGTGGAGTATTGTATCAAAAGCCTTGGCCAGTTCAAGGTAAGCTGCGTGCACAGTCTTATCTTCATCCAGTGCTTTGATGACCCTCTCAAAAAAAGTCCACCAGATTTAATAGGTATGACCTTCCTTAAACAAAGCCAAACTGTGATGGGTCCAGCATTTGCAAGTTACCTATGTCCTCATTTATCATGTCCATTGTGATTCTTTCCATGGCCTTACATATGAGGCTGATAAAAATGTATGGGCCTGTAGATACCCAGATCAGTGGTTGGACCTCCTTTGTGCAGTGGAATGACACTAGCCATCTTCAGTTCCTTGGGTGCAAAACCTGACTGAAGGCTCCAGCTGAAAAGTGATTCAGCTGGACCAGAAGGTCATGTTTCATGTTATTTATTAAACATCCTGGGATGTTAGCAGGGCTCATCAATGCAGAATTTTTGGCCTTGGAAAGTGCATTGTTGACCTGTTCCCTAGTAATGGTTGATAGCACTGTGGTATGCTGTATTTCCTTTGGACTATCAGTGGGAGGAGTTGAGCTGAACCTGTCAGCTAAAAGGTTGCAAATGGCCTCCAGTTCAGTGTGGGTAATGCCTTTTACAATAAGTTATGCACATTGTTGTGCATTTCGTCTGAGGTTATGAACATAGCTATAGAAAGCTTTGTGGTTGCCCTTTGCTGAGAAGCTATTTTTCTTAAAATTTAGCCTTTGAAACATTAATTAACCCTCTTAGCTGCCTGTTTAGATTGGTTGGGGGCTTTTAGTATGTAGGCCTTTGTTCCTCTCATGCTTAGCCAAGATTTATTTTTTTCTTTTGTTGTATAACCGATTGATATTGTGATTCCACCAGGGTGGCTTGCCTTTTGAGTTTGTCTTATTTCTAATACGAATGAGCACTGCTTCCTTTATACAGCTATCGATATGGCTATACAGAGATTTTGTAAATAGCTCATCATAAGCTTTGGTGTTTACTGGGTTTGGGTGCTTGGAATTTAGCCAAGATGTTGCTTAGTAGAGATAAGTTAGCCTTGGAATTGTTCCTAAAGGTTTTGCTGGATTCCTGGATTTAATTTTTACTTCAAGTAATATTACCTTATGGTCAGATCTAATGAGTGAAGATGTTACAGTGGGTGAGGAACATTGCCCCCCCCCCATGTTCATGAGGTAAATGTCTAAGATGTTTGTACCCCTGATAGGAGAATGGACCAACTATTCCAGGATGTTGGTATCAAGAAAGTTTAGGAATCATTGGCCTTATGCATTACATGCGATGTAGGATTCCCAATCTATAGAGGATAGTTGAGATCCTTCATGAATATCGTATTGGGGTGAATGGTGAGCAACTTTAGTATATTGAGATAGGTAATATGGGTTTCCTGAGACATGAAGGGAGACCTATAGGTTGCAAGGATATGGTATGAGACCCTGTTTATGGTGACTCCTCCATCTTTAGTTCCCTCCTGTGTGGTAGCTAAAAATGTGAAAGGAATTATAACCTTGCATTGCTGTGGTACTCTCCACAACTTTAAACTATGTCTTTCTACAGATTTCTACACTCTCCAGAGAGAGGAAGGCTTGCAGGGAGTGGAGTTTCTTGCTAAGACTTCTAGCATTGAGCAGTACCACCTTTAGGCATTCCTTCATAGGTTCAGTTAAGTCAGTAGGTTTATCAGTTTGGCATTGCCTAAAATAGGCACTATGGAGGTGGAAAAGGTCTTTGCCAATATCCAAAAGCCTAGAAGGGATAAGTGCAGACCATCGCTGGCAAAGCAGCCTGGTCTGTCACCCATGTCTTCTCAGGTCATCAAGTATTGTACTCCTCTGAACTGGCACCAGAAGCTAAGCCAGTTGTTAAAATCAATCATTTTCTATTGGTAATGTGGCATCATTCTTGGAGATGGTAGTATGCTGTTCAGTGCTAGGCTCATACCTGCCTGAGACACATAATCAGAGAGCTCAATTATGTCTCACTTCATATAGTCAAGGTAGGTACATCTCAGGTCATTAACACCCACATGGACTGTGACAGAATCATACTCCTACCTGTGGTTCAATGATCTGAGTGTCTGTGTAACTTGTCAGATCCTAGCCCCAGGAAAGTCAGCTAACCGTGTCTCTCTCCTTACTCAGTCTGGTGAGGGGGACATTGGTATGCCTCACTATAGAATCACCAATGACCAGGAAATTTAGCTGTGTGATGGTTTGCCTTGAGAGCTTAGCAGTAGAGGCATTGGATACAGTGTTACTATGTGTAGCTGTGGGTGGTGTTTTAACTGAGTGTTTATATGATGGCTAAGGATCTTTTCTTTGATCATACTGTATAGGAGGTCTTAGTGTTTTAGGCAGGTTACCTGTACATGCCTCAGCATAAATAGTTTTATGTGTAGAGTTTTTAACCTATGCAGTAGGCATGGTGCAAATGTCACTGACAACCTCTATAGTATTAGTTTTGGTTGCATGAGAGAGTTTCGCCTCCAGCAATAAAGTGTATTTACACCTCTTGCATACATTATCTGTTCTATTAGGAATAAGAGGGTTGTCAGTGTACAGGAAACAATTGCTACAATGCATCAGAATACCATTTCAACCAGACTGGCCACAGAGAGAGAGAGAGAGAGAGAGAGAGAGAGAGAGAGTCAGGAAGTACAGATCCATAGCCACTAATCTACTAGGGAGGAGTGAGGGAAATTTAAATATTGAATAGGTCAATAAGACAAGGAACTTGATGAGCAGTGCTCAGCTATCTGCAGACTAGATGTTCTAGTAGTTTAAAACGATCTATCTAAACAGTAATGCCACAAGGGTATAGACCACAAACCTTCTTAATGTAAAATAACTAGTTTAGAGTCCAAGTGCTTAAACCAGAACTAAGACACTTTTAGAATAATAGACACAGTCAACCTTCGACTAGCAATTTCCAGCTCACTTGGGTGCAGGCTAACCCATTATTTCACAAGAGTGTAGATCACATATCTTGTTAGTGCAAAATAACTTGCCTGGAGCCCAAGTGCTTAAACCAGAACTAAGACACTTTAGAATAACAGACACAATAAGCCTTTAACCAGCAATTTTCAACTCAGAAGGATGCAAGCTACCTCTTCTGCCACAAGAGTAAAGACCACTGACCTTCCTTATGTAAGACAATTAGTTTAAAGACCAAGTACTTAAATCAAAATTAAGAGGCTTAGAATAACAGTTACAATGTACTCAGGCTGCTAACAAGCAGTAATAACTGCAGCAGATTAAATGCAAATGAACACATGCGGCAAAAAGGTAAATAAAGTAGGAAGAAGCAGAAATACAGTAAAAGCAGTTGAATAAAGTGTGATTTTTTGTGATATCTTGTGTTTGGAGCACAAAATTGTAGTTATTCGTATTTTCTTTATGTAATATTTAAAGAACTTTTCCACATCATATCAAAACACGGAGCCTGTTTCTAGTCAGTAAAGCATCCATTTATGTAATACATTATCTTAAACAGAAAAATACTTTCAAACAGCCAGAATTCCAGACTGTTCTCCTTAGGATTGTAAAAGGTGTTAACTGGCTAAATGATCTCTTCAAATGAATCATTAAGATACCTATTTAATTTGCTATTATTTTAATTATCATTATACGTCTCCGCACATTCTTGATCTGACACCTTAGTATTATACATAACTTGAGTTATTTTAATAATGGTATACAGAAATGTTTTCAGCTCTTAACTAATTGTTTTGCCTGAAGGGTTAGAATACATACTCTGCAGCATTTCCACTGGAATTAATTGCTTTACAGGTAATGATTTTCTGACTGTGCCTTTGAAGCAGACACGATAACTTTCAAAATAATCATTTTGTTTAAAGGTTGTGTTCAATGTTCTAAATGTATTGATCAATAACATGAAATAGTGTTTATCTAGATGCTGTTTTCTTCAAATGTAGACATGACATCACATCTTTGGAAGGATCTATCTTTTACAGCAGATTCTGTCTAAGGAAATAAGCTGTTTCTAGAAAGCCCTTCCAACCCCAGAAATGAAATGCATCAGTGTGTAAAGCAGTTTATCCCATGTCTGACACTTATGATGCTGCTGATAATTTTCTAACTCACAGTGAAAACTTCCCAAAGCGATGCTGATTCCTTAGTCTTTAAATGGAAAGAAGAATATGGAAGACCGGGAAAGTAGAAGTCGTTAATAATATGTGGTACCTGACACAATATATTGTTCCCCACCCACTACCAACAGACAGTAACATTTCTCCATTCTTCTATAGTGCTGAGGGGGTAACAACATGGCCATTTAAATGAGTGATAGCAGCTGACAAGATAAATCAAAAGAGCCTAACATTTGTCCTTTTAGCTGATTCTTACAGATACAGTCATTAAGTCCAAGTGAAGTGCAGACATCCCCAGCCATAGATCAACGTAGCTTTAAAAATTCTTATACTCTGGTATACATTACATTAGGCTACCAACAACCTCATTCATTCACTTATTCATTTATTCCTTTTCGCTACCAGTTTTTTATCTTTTGCTGGGTCATGAGAAACTAGAATCTATGCTGATAAACAATGACAGTAGGACAATTCTGGATAGGATGCCAATCCATCTCAATGCCGCTGACTGGGCTGCTATTATATTGTTTTCTTTATAATCTTTAATCTATTTATTGCAGTGCATCACTCTGATTGGAAATAAGCAGGAGTTAAGTGTACAACGTGTCAGCAAATAAGGATGCTTTGCTAACTACTTTGCCAATTGGCATAATGGTAAAGGTGTTTACAGATTTCGATTCTCACCTTTGAAAGAGAAATTGGCTAGGGTTAAAATAGCTTGCAGGGGCAGCTAACCTAGTTTTACCTATTAAAGTTTCAGTGCAGCAAGTTTGCAGTAGGTGCATAGCCCTTTAATAAAGGGGATGAGTTTAGTATAATGGTTAAGGTCCTCACCTCATGGACCCAAGGTTCCAAGTTTGATTCTGACCTGGAGTTATTAGTTAGGCTTACAATAGCCCTTCAAAGCAGTCATTAATATAATAAGCCTAATATTTACCCATGTACCAAAATACTATGAACCTATGAATTTGTTAACAGAAGTCCCACATCCTGCAATAAACATTTTATAGCTCTAATTCTTCAGAATTGTCCCATAAAAGCTGTGCTGTGCATTCACTACCTTCCTTTGCTTTTTTATATTCTGAGATGAGTTGCTATTTATCTGGAAAATTACCTGCATTAACTTATGGTTTAGGTGATTGTGGTCTGTATACTCAGTTTTCTAGGATCAGTCTTGCATCCTTTCTTAACTTTGTTATAGTACTCCAGCATTCCTTTCTGAAGACCTACGTGTTTTTTTAACTTAACAATTTTAAGTCATCGTAATTAGGTTCTGCTATGAAACATAACTTGCCACTATGTAGAGAAGCTGAAATGCCAAAACTAATACCTGAAACATGGAAGGTAAAAAAAATAATAACATCAATAATTTCCCCCGCAACTCCCAAACTTATACACTAACTCCACTGTCACACCAAACTGAAGAAATGAAAAATCTCACAAAACAAATGAATAATTGCTGGTACACAATTAAAAGTTGCACAGACAATGAATTCCTGTGGAAAATGGCGATCTGCATTGTACTCTTTGGCTTTTTTCTCTTTGGGCTACTAACACACAATGCATTTCACCTTGGTGACCAGTAAATAAGACTCCTAATTACATTAAAAAAATACATAATTTCTCTGAGAACAAGTGTCGGAGAAGATTTTGTTGACTTGTTGTACCTTTGCTGTTTCCTAGTTTTTAAACTCTTTATTATGAAACTGTTAAGTTCATCTCTTTGGAAGGTCACATTAGACTAAAATTGTCATTGTGACACTGTAGATCTTTGTGCTTCAAGTAGATGCTCATCTCCAAGGAAATGAAACCCCTAATGAATGTTAAGTTGTTTAACTATATGGTGAGCCCTGTGTAGTGGCAAAACAGTAAAAACATTCTCCTGGTCCTTAAAAAGAAGCAGTTGTGATGCTGTGAAACAGGGGCAGTGTGAGCAAAGTCTGGTTCAGCAGATGTGGGATAGTTAAAATTAAAATCTACTGCCATGAAATAAAAATACACAATGCCAACATCTCAAAATTCACTATTCAAGCATCACACAATAATTAATGTCAAAACCATCAAATTTAAGATTTACATAGTGATATGAGGAGTACAGTTCTCCAAACAAATAGTCATTATTACATGTTCTGTTGTAAACTGTGATGATATCAAGCAGATAGCTTCCTTTCTGAAATGTGTCTCTACTCTTAAAGTATATCAATGTTTATACATAAATACAGTTTGAGCATAACAGAGTTCGCATGTTTCTCTACATATCTATTCCATGGCACTTTCGCCAGTAGATTCAGTTACTTTCCACATGTAGGTAAGTGGACTGGTGATATTCAAACTGTCCCCGGTGTGTAGCCAATGTGAATGCATATCATGTGATGGGCTGGTGCCTCATCCAGGACTGATTTCCTACATCTTACCCATTCATTGTTGATTTAGGCTGTTGCACCTCATGATCATGAATTGAATAAAGTGAATGTTGAACATGGATAGGTGGATGAAGGTTGTAAGATAGTTCAGTAAAACATGATTTGTCAAATCACAGATAAACAAAATCATCCCTCATCCCCCAATAAAATACTGTTTCCTACAAGAAAACACAGTTTCTTAGTGGAAATCATAACAAGTGTGATGGGTGATGCAGGACAACCATGTGAAAGTTTGTGCCTCCACTTTTCCTGCAATTTTATCATACAATGATACACAATAATCCCCATATCTTGGGGAAATGTGACAGGTTTATGGTGATCCTAGTCTGAAATAGCTAGATTTGCTGAAAACAGCCTTTCACTAAATTCAGTATATCGTATTAATTGTGCTTCTTCTGCTGATGTGTGACAGCACTGCATTTCGGACTGGATTTCCCCACATTTTGTGACTGACTAACCGTAACCAGAATTACTCTGTGTAAATGTAATAGCCATGCATTTCTTCTTCTTCTTTCGGCTTTTTTTGGTTAGGGGTCACCACAGTGGATCACCTGTCTGCTCATGATTGGCAGCAGAGTTTTACAGTGTTGAGTTGCCAGCCCATCACCCAACCTTCCATGGAAGGCACATGCACACACACACTCATGCATAGGGCCAATTTAGAGTGCCCAATCCACCTACAGCATGTCTTTGGGATGTGGGAGGAAACCGGAGCACCCAGAGGAAACACATGCGACCACAAAGATGACATGCAGACTCCGCGCAGAAGACACCCCAGCTGAGAATCGAACCCGAGAACCTCTTGCTGTGAGGCGGCAACGCTAACCGCTGCACCACCGTGGCCACCCTAATACCCATGCATTTATGATTTGTATTAATTCTAAGCTTTGATATAAAAATATTAAAATATTTGCAATGATCAGAGATGAAACATAGCAGATTTATTGGGTTTAAGATTGTAATTAGAAAAAAAGGTTTGAAATTTAAAGAATTCAAGGAATGTCATTATTGAGAGATGGAATGTAGGTGTTGATAGCATCTACAAAAGTAGAAAAAGAAAAAGGCACTCTTTTATATTAGGGAAATAAACCGAGGGAAGAAATTTTATGTGTGTTAGTATGTGTGCTATATATAGATCAAAGCAAAAGGAGACAAAGGGTTGACACTTGGACTACAAAACGTTTGTTAACAGTCATCTAGTCAATGACAACACACCATTATAAACTTAAAAATATAAGCCGAGCTGAAGAAACAACCATTCAAAATCACTGAATGTTTAAGATGCTGAATCCAGTAAGTTATATTTGGCTAACTACATACAAAAGAACAAACTAATATATGTAACATTGGGCACTGATGAGGCCTTTGCCCAACACAATTCAAATTTTATATTATTATACAGTGGCATGTGTTAAATTAACCATGAAATTAATGTAAGAATACTACATGTTAGGAAAGTGTGTTAAAGTCATATTTAGTAATGTCTCTCCAGGCGTTGTCCTTAGTGGCAAATATCGGGGTCCAAACACTCTCATCAGCTTGCCAGGTACTGCTAAATCCCACTACAACACATTTCTTTGCCTCCAATTTTCCCATTTTTGTCTTAGTTGTTTGTTTTTCTTATATTTTCATAACAATCATTTTTTGGTACATTGTTGTTTTTAAAGAGAAGACCATCCATACTGTTCAATTGTCCAGATTTTTGCAGAACATCCAGATTTTGCCTCATATTTTTGGTCTGTCCCTCATAAAATTTGTTGTTTTCCTTGCAAATCACTGGGGATTAAAGTCACTAAATCATGGTAGGGTGGTATTCTTAATCATAACACAATCTTGTTAAGGTTATCCGCTCTGACTAAGAATGAGCATAGGTAAGCCTTGATGCATAGAGGCCACTTATGCTCATGTGTAATGGCAGTGAATAAGTCTAAACAAATGAAGGCATAAAGAGATGTAAATGAGAAATAATATAAAACTGTGTATGCTAATGAAGTATTTTCTTATCTACTTGTGATTCACAGTTAAATGTTCCCGCTTTTCTGCACCATTCAAAGATTCATTACATAAAGATGAGTTGCATCTATTTTGTCTACTTTGTAATTTGTGGTGATGCAATCACTTACTGCTAGCCTTGCTGTTTCCCATTGTGATCTGCTTGTCTTGGCTGAGACAGTACCACCTGAAACCCCTGTCACTCACGGACAAAGAAGACAGAGATATAAGCAGATAATAACTCACTACAATTTTGATAATCAGGAGATACTTGACAGGTTTAGAGTGGACAGGAATATTATAAGGGTCTTAGTGAGTATTTATGGCCCCATAGGGGTACTGGTAGGATGCATGGACTTCCTATCTCTGTGGAGACTAAGGCATGTATAGCACTCACCATACTTACCACAGGAACCTTCCAGAGACAGATTGGGGACAAACTGGGTATCTCACAGACTTCTGCCTCAAGGATACTACAGTAGTTCCTGGTTGTACTCCTAGCACACGAGGATCAGTACATCTACTTCCCAGTGTCACCTCTGGACCAAGCCTGGACTGTGCATGCCTTTTTATGGGGTGGCAAGTTTTCCTGAGGTACTACGTTCAATAGATTGTACCTATGTTGCAGTTAGGGTCCCAACTGGTCCATAGGGGGAGTGGTATCGCAATAGAAAGGGCTATCATTCCATTAATTGTCAAGTATTGTGTGATGCATAGGAGTGCATCACCAATATCTCTGACTAGCAACCTGGCAGTGCACATGATACCATATCTGGCATACCAGCTCACTCCTAACACCTCATCCTGTATGTTAGGATGCCCAGTGGTCATATTGCAAGTAACTGAAAAAATATTGTTCTCCTTTTTCTATTTTTTTAAGTAGTTATTCATAGTAAAATCTATTGATAAATAGTAAACCACTTTTTCTTTATTTTGCCTCTCCCTCCACTTCTCTCTTATTTTTTGGAGTGGAGCTGCAGAATAGAACTTTAATACAATCCTGTCCCAGACCCATATTGTTATTGAGAGGGTGTTTTACCTCTTTATGAGTCATTGTAGGTACCTAGATGAGTCTGGGATGCCCTTTAGTATGACCCAGCTACTGCATTCAGGATGTTCACTACATGTTGCATACTGCAGAATATCATCATGTACTGTACTGGTGGTGAAGTGATCCATTCTGTTACTGTAGCTCCCAGTTCCTGTCCAACTATGACTAATGGTGACCAGCTGGAAGCAGTGGTAGGGGACCCTATGCAGCAGGCTCATGCACAGCATACAGCTGTGCAGGTAAAGAGGTGGTGTCTAGGCCAAGACAATAGACCATGACATTCAGGTTAGTGTTTCCTTTCTTGTAAAAAATGCAAAGAGTATAACCGAAGCATACAGTGATATCTGTGGGATATTCTGTGTAGTACATTGTCTACCATCACTGTTCATCGGATATTCCCTTCTTTAAATAATATATATATATATTTTTTTATTTCAGAACAGGTACACATATTGTTTGTAAAAGTCATGTCTGAGTGCTCATTGACTCCTGTTCAGTGATGTCGTAAGGCATCATATAATTACTAATGACATTTTTAACTGTTTCGCACAATAAATTCTAGTGAGGGGGTATATATAAGTATACTCAAACTGAATGTCCTGAAGTGGTAAACTTAGTAAAACATTTTAATTCAGTATTTAAAATGAGTTCATACCTGCACTGAATGAAAATATATTGTCTTGTTTTTTTTAATATTATGCAGTGTTTTCTCAGTTGGAACTATATTGTCTGTTGAGGTAAGGCATATCAGACCCTTTTATTTTGTCATACACAATAATTTGTGGCCCTAGAGACAAAAAAAATATTATTTGTACAGTAATGAGGGCGAAGTGGCAGCGGTGTTTGTTTATATGACAGGATATCCATTTTAATCTTTAATTTTCTTATTAGTGTTTCCCTGAAAACTTTTGTATTATGGCTTTAAGTTGTAGGTAAGTGCTAGCAGCAGCAATGTCAATGCATAGAGCATTAATGCATTAATGACTGCAATCTTATACTATGACATACAGCTTTCTTTCCACAATTCCATAAGGTTTTAATCAGTAGCATCACAGAAATGAAAAACATATACAGTTAAAAAGTATTCTAATCCCTCTCCACCTTTTTTAAATTTATTTGCTAACTTATTCCCCTTTGAGTTGAACATTTACATGTGTGTGCGTGAAGGTCAGATTGCAAATAACAGAAATGTCACACTTGAATCTCAGTAGGCCAAGGTCAATTTATCATACCCATCTCCTAAAGCTAGGCTTGGTGATGGTGCAAGTGATTTTGAAGAGGGGCTGTTATGAGAGCTGGTTGATGAGTTTGTCCACTATCATGACCTACTTGATGCAGGTGATCATACAGACACTGATCTGACAGTGCTGTCAGATTGGGATCTTGAGTGAGAGGTTCTGCTAAGTGTAGATAAACACTGACAAGGCCTGTATGAAATCTGTTGTGCTTGTTCCCCTGACTAATTACGATACTTTCTTGAGAAGCACTTGTATTCTCATGTGATCTGCCCCCATATGAACACACAGTACTACATCCTTATTCATACTTGACTCTGGTATGTCCTAAGTACTGTACAAATGGAGGTGGCCATGTTTGCTTATTGTGCCACCATACTATGAGTCAATGTGATCAAGGCATTATCCATACTTTGTACCATTTCTATGTAATGATTGAAATCCCCATGTACACACAGAAGGATTCTGACCATTTCTAGCTGACTCTCAGAGCTCTGAGACCTAACAATATCATGGCACATTTGCCACTGGGCAGCCAATGCTTTACATGTTTCCAGGAGTAGCTGTAACAAATTCCTGTGCCTGTCTCCTCTTTGCAAAGGTGTCACTGTGGATATGGTTGCCTCTGAATGTCTGCCATCATTCTGAAAGTGTTTGAGTTTGGGGATACCAGTATTGAGCTGCATGGGTTTTCTCTCCATATAGAAGCTGGGGATTAATATCAGCATGTGCTTGACTTTGTGATGCACTGTTACTTGCTGCAGTTACTAACATGTTGTGGGGTGTGAGACCCAGCAATTAAACATGGAGACTCTGTGTCACTTTCCTCAGGCTGCTTCATAAATATAACAATGTTATCATCATCATCATCATCATCATCATCGTCATCATCATCATCACGGTCATCTTCAACAACCATTCTGCTGCTGATATCCTCCAGATTCATCGGTATAGTGGAATTATTTGTTCTTGTTATATATATATATATATATATATATATATATATATATATATATATATATATATATATATATGTGTGTGTGTGTGTGCATATATATATATATATATATATATATATATATATATATATATATATTTATATGGAATGTGTGTGTGTGTGTGTGTGCGTGTGTGTGTGTATATATATATATATATATATATATATATATATATATATGTGTGTGTGTGTATATATATATATATATATATATATATATGTGTGTGTGTGTGTGTGTGTGTGTGTGTGTGTGTGTGTATATATATATATATATATATATATATATATATATATATATATATATGGGTCTACTACCGGAGATCGAAATTACACTATTTCGAAATCCAATAGTAGATGCCCACTAACGCGAAAGTGCACTTTCATGAACACCACTTGAGTGAATGGTTACGGACCTTTGGGTTAGGGCCTGGGTTAAGGATAGTGGATAGCTAGTAGGGCTATCCACTATCCTTAACCCAAGCCCTAACCCTAAGGTCCATGACTACCGTACCACAATGGAGGACATTGCCCGTTTGGTCTAGTGGTGTTCGCGAAAGTGCACTTTCGGTGAAGTGCACTTTTGCATTAGTGGGCATGTACTACTGGATTTCGAAATAGTGTAATTTCGATCTCCAGTAGTAGACCCATATATATATATATATATATATATATATATATATATATATATATATATATATATATATATATATATATATATATATATATATATGAGATGAGGTATTCCTCATCTGGTGTTAAATATATAAGTGTTGAAGCTCCCCACCCCCAGTACTGGTACAGGCAATTGCATTCTGCCTCACTTTGGCTCTAGCACATTCTGCCATATCATTTACCCTTTTTTTGGACTGTGTTCTTCCACCAACTGCACTAATGTCCATTACAACTTGATTCCAGACTTTTGTCCTTTCAGTTTGTTTGGGGCCCCCTTTACCAAACAGATGTTTGCCATATATCCTAACAGCTGCCATAAGGATGTGAGTTTCCTCACATCTGACGTTCTCCTTTTTTTGCCTCAATCCCTTGTTCTGTATCATTACTGCATGTAAAAAACAACAAAACATATCCAATGTAATCATCAGTCAAAGAACACAGCAATGAAAGCTAAAAAAAAAAGTAGGTGACACAAACCCTATAATTATATACATGCTAAATCTCTGTCCAGGCAAGTAGCATTGGGCTAAAGTAATGTTTGCAGTATCACAAATACACTCACAATATTAAAGCAATCAGTTTGTTAACAGAGTCATCCTTCCCATTGCCCCTATGACTTTATTGCAATACTAATACTGTCATGTAAAGACATATATATGTTGATTCAACAAATCAACCTAGCATTTTAGTACTTCACAATTACATTACTGCATTCCAACCTTGTATACACAGTCACTAAATGATACCAAAATAAATTATTTTCTCAGTGAGCACTAATCATTTCCCCTGCTGCTGTAATGACTTTACATTTACAAATGACAGTTTTACAGTATTCATAACGCCATTGTACTATGCCTGTCATATGATTAAAACAAAACATTACTTAAAGTAAACTCAGTAATCTTACACCATTTTGAAATATTTATATTAATCTGAAATATTACTATTATTTTTCTTGTTTTAAGACAGTGATTTCCTAAGTCATTTGCCACCTTACTTGAGTAATCACAAGTTACATAATATGGTGGTGTTAAACATCTTCACTTATGTTCAGGGTAATTTATGCATTCTGTATTCAGATTAGGCCCCTTTATATGTATCTATGTGAATCACAGTAATACACAAATGTGTATGGCCTTATATGCATATAATTAGGTCTCAGCTACTCGTGAACCTGGCCTCAAGTTCATGTAAAAGCACTTGGGAAAGTGGCAAAGTCTGCAGTAATCCTCAGTAGTCCCCAGTGTGCCACAGGAACACATGATTAGCCTCAGTTATGCTCAAAGCTGACTATGTTTAGAAAAGACAAAATGGACTCATATGCATGTGACTTTGCACAACCATGAGGTATAACCCCAACCCATTTTAGATCACCTGGCATACCTTGTCCCCTCAAAGCCCTCATCATTTACTAAGAGTTGGCTTTCATACACACAGGAATATTTATTTTTGTAAAAGGCACCCCCACCCAGAAAAGCAATGCACAACAGCAGTAAAAATTGTAAGGAATATAAAAAAAATCACGATTGGATTATTGACGTTTATCCACCATATAAATTAAATATGAATGTATTCCTTTAAAAATGTAGGTGACAAAGCATTTTTGGTAAAAGCAGACTTGCCAACAATAACAGTACCTGGTCTAATGCCTATGCTGGTTAAGTGGATTTGTTTAGGGTGATGTCACACCTTAGAGGGAGCACTCTAAATTTGTGGACCACAGCCCTGCTCCTACTTTCTTCATTCTGGTTCTGGCACTTTGAATAATAGCAGCACCTATAAAATCATGAGGCAGTACTCCAAGTTGATCAGATAAGGACACAAGGATTATGGTCTACCTTCTGAGTGAGCTGTGCCTGGATAGTATCATGGTGTGTGTTAGCAGTAGTGAGTAGAAAAAATCAACATCTGACAGGATATGGGTGAGCACCAGTCATCCCTGATCACCCAGTCCAGCCAACAATGCCATCCTAGGTACAATGACCTAAACAAGCATAGGCCTGACCATCTGTCCGAGTGGGTTAACCACTATAAGAAAGTTGCAAAATTGAAGGCATTTGCTCAGGGAAATATGTGCCTATGATGTATCTATAATGTTATTATAATAATGCAAAAGAAAGTATAAACATATTTGTACACAGAACTGCATCTGTGCAGAAATATATGTAATGATTTTGTGATAACATAATTGTCTGTATAAAGACAATTATACAATGACTTCTTGTTAGTATTCAAAAATGTGTAAGCTGATTGGACAGCCTAACTATTGTGCCTGTGCATACCTCTCAACTACAAATTTTCACAGAACATCCAGATTTGTGCCTCCTATTTTTGGTCCGGTTTTCATACAATTGTGGTTTTCTGGCAAATTTGTGGTATATCATTAAAAACTGAAGTTAGAAAATAATGGCAAGACATTTGAGTTTCAGACTTCATAGACTTCAGAAAATGAATGCTAATTCAAAACCTGTTATTCTATCAACTTTCTAAGTTTGTAAAAGCAATATTTAAAAATTGTCCCTATTTTTGGGCCTTTGTCCCACTTTTATTTATGGTTTTGTCCAGATTTCTTGCTCCAGGAGGTTGAGAGGTATGTGCCTGTGTAAATTGGACATATACCAACAGAAAAAAAGTCTGGCCACTGAAGTGCCATTAAGCAGCCAGACCTTTCTATTGACATATGCTATGAAGGACAGAGCAAAATATAAGAAAAATCAGGTACGTTCTGCGAAACCAAAGAAAAATCAGGTACGTTCTGCAAAACCAAAGAAAAATCAGGTACGTTCTGCGAAACCAAAGAAAAATCAGGTACGTTCTGTGAAACCAAAGAAAAATCAGGTACGTTCTGCGAAACCAAGGAAACAGAAAAGCCCCTGATTCTCCTTGTACTTCTGCATTTACCTTCCTAAAATCTCGGCAGACTACCTTACCTCTGAACTGTCCAGATCTTCACAGAATGCACAGATTTTTGCTTCATAGTTTTGGCTTTTTCCTCATAAAAATGTATTTTTTTCTGACAAGCCACTGGGGATTGAAGTCATTAAATAATGACAGACATTTGAGGCTTAGGCTTCATATCCTTCAGAAAATGCACATTAACACAAAACCGCTTCTTCAAGCAACTTTCTAAGTTTATAAGAGCAATAAAATCTATTTCTATTTCTGGACTTTGCCCCCTCCCCATTATGTTGAGATTTGTCTAGGTTTCTTGCAATAAGACTGGTTGTAAGGAAAAAAAAACAGCAAAGGAAATTCTCTTTTCTCTGTTGATTCTCTTGAATAGCACTGATACACTGTGCAAGAGTGGGAACATAAGTCCCATACACATGCGCAATATATCAGCAAACATGGGAGAACGTGGCGGAACACTACAATGCATTATACAAAGACAATATTAAAGAAAGGCAAACCTGCAATAGGATTCACGAAGCCTCCGTGTAAGAGTTATAACTCTTACACGGAGGCTGCAGTTAAACTGAGTGATGTCAGCATGCTCTGCATATTCATGAGAGCATGCTGAATCACACCCAAGTCGAACACGGCCGTGTAAGACAGTAGGGGGCGTGTCCGTAGGCTGAGCCCTGCAAGCGGACATGCCCCCAGAAGTCTACAAGTGTCCAAAGTACACACCCACAACAGAGTCCACGCAAATGTGAATAAACACAACACAACACATGCCCCTACAGACTATTAAACATAAAAGAAATATAAATGTACATGTCATTTTTTAAATTGTAAAGATGTTTAACCGTGAGTCGCTCGTTTGCGCAGGCGTGCCCGTAAGCGCAGCTACAGTTAGCAGTCAGTGTGAAAGCATATAAGAAC
The DNA here is from genome assembly GCF_019279795.1 of Protopterus annectens. Lineage (NCBI taxonomy): Eukaryota > Metazoa > Chordata > Ceratodontiformes > Protopteridae > Protopterus > Protopterus annectens. Next base: position 899,164,607 of record NC_056730.1, on the reverse strand, counting down.
TACATATGCAAAATAAGCCAGGAAGCAATAGCGAGCGGTAGAGATGCCGGCTGCAAAGCAGGCATACATGGTTCGAGCCCCACAACACAAATTTTTTTTTTCCAAAATAAGCAGGAAACAAGTCCCTGACACATATATGTACACATAAAACCAGAATATATGTAAAATGCAATGTAATAGCCTATTTATATTGAATAAATGTGAGCCAAAAATTAATATAAACTGCCAGATATGCCCATAGCTGAGCTACAGTTCAACAGAGTGAGATTATGTGGCGTAGATAAGCA
>NC_056730.1:899093858-899163820 GCF_019279795.1 Protopterus annectens | reverse complement strand
GCATTCAAGTGATGACCAGCATGTAGTGAGGCATGACCATTTGTATTATTTCTTTATACATTTTAAACCATCCCTTTATATGCTTACAATTATTAGAAAGAAAACTGTTTAAGTACACAGTATTGTCTTGAAATATATGTACTGCATCCATCTATAAGAGTATTATGTGTTTTTTTCAATTAAGGTTCAAATGAAAAGAACAGAAAATGTCCTTGAATTGCTACAATTTCCTGTGTATGTGCAGCTCCTAACTGAATAAAATTCATAGACTTTTACATGAAAGTGCAACTTATAACTTTCAGCAAAGGAAACACTTGCACAGTATGAGAATTCAGATATTAATACATATTTAAACAGACACATACAGAGGAAGTAAAACAGTGAATGAAATGCCTTGTATTGTAGTAGTAGGTACATCAGTACTGTTATGGACAAAAGGTGAAATACAGGTAAACAACAGTTGTCTTATGCCGTTTCTATATAGCCCATGATGAATTGAGTACAACAAGACCCAGCAGAGTAGAAGAACTTCAAGACCAGCTGACGCCGCTGGTAAGCATGAATAAAGTGATTTCATTCATGTATATAAGCAAGATGGTAACTGAAGGCCTACAGTGCTTTCACTACATTATTGCATTATCATTAATAACTCCCTTTTCCAATTTTGTCATGGGGTCAAGGTGTAGTGTCAACTGTCACCATCTCACTTGATTCAATATCACTCTACTACCTTCTTTGAAAGTCATGCCAGAGTGTCGCAAGTCTTGTCTCACAGAATCCAGCCACCTGTTTGCTAGATACCCTCCTTTTCCTCTTGCCTTCTTCTTATCTGTCCAAAATATTCTTCACCACATTGTCTTCTGCTTTTCTGCACATGTTCCTGAACCAGTGGAATCTGTTCTCTTTGACCTTCTCTGCAATTGAGGCTACTTTAGCGGGTCTATATTATTAGAATGAAGTTTTACAACTTTGAGCACCATATGGGCGACACCATATGATTGAAGTTGTAAAACATCGAAACCAAAATTAAAAATGTAATAATAAAAGAAATACCTACCTGATCACTCTGAGTAGGGGGGCAACCCCCTTGAACCCCCCACACCCCCGCTACTTAAATATATAAACTCCGAGATCGCACTACATTGAAGTAAAGGGAAGAATTCCCTATGGCAATCTCTGTTCACACTTGCGAGGTTTAAATATTCAACCATTTGGTGTTGCCCGTATGGTGTTCGAATATTTGTTCTTATAATATAGACACACTTTGGCATCTGCTCTAATGTCAGCATTTCTTTGTCTGTCCCACAGTTTGCATCCTATCACCTGTCTCAAGCAATTCATCTCCATCACCTCTAGCTTCTTCATCTGCTCTGCCTTAACTGCCAAGGTTTCTGAACCTTGTACCACTGCTTTGTACACCTTACTTTTCAGCTTCTTTGGCATTCTTCTGCCATACGTACCCCGACACTCTGTACCAGGTGGCCGCAGCCCCTCTGATTTTCACTCTGACCTCCTTAACCAGACCTCCCTTTTCAATCCCCTGATATAAATGTTTGAAGCAGTCCAACTGTTTTCCCTTCCATCTCATTTCTCAGCTTCTCCTGATTTCTCCCATTTGTTGCCATTACAACTGTCTCATCTGTACCCATTTTCATCCCATGTGCCTTCAATTTTACATTCCAGTCCATTCTCCTATTCTTTGCTGAAGTTCTTGCTCAGAGTCTGCCTGTAATGTCACGTCATCTGCATACAACAACTTTGTTAATCTGTCCCCTCCAACCCTCAGTACATTATTCCAACCATATATGAAACATATGTCAATATATAAATGCAGTATTCTTTCTTTAACTGATTCCGTTACTATAGATTTTGGCTTCCATATTTGCAGTGTTAAAGCATGGTCTTTTTTTTTTTTAATAGGCATCTTAGTGTGTGTTTTGCTTGTACAGATAAGTGGAGCTTTTCTCCAAGGCCTCTACTGAAAAAGGATTTTATCCCAGTTGGAATTTCTTGGTAAACAAAGATAAATAAATAAGATGTCTATCTTCCATCAAGGATGCTATAGAGAAATAATAACCCTTCCAAAAAATCTAATGCATGATTCAGTTTCTGAGTGGCAGATAAGACTGTTGTTTATCTCCTTATTGTATCACTGTTCATAACCCACAGCTAAGCCATTCAATGACCCACGGCTAGTCATGTGCCACATTAGTGAGTACTGCTGACTGACGAATAAACTATCTAACCTTTCCCATCACTAACAGACAGCATTAAACATCATACTAATGTTATCAAAAATAGTCATTGTGTTACTAAAAGGTAGAAAACTAAGCAGCTTGCACTAATTAATGTCAAAACATAATACAATGTACAAATATACAACTGCACTACACAGCTAATTCCAGAACTGCAAATGGCATAAAACTGGAAAGGAAAACATCAGAAAACCAATACAAACAGTACTACCACTTACCATGATAAAATCTGAGACATATTCAAGCATATATCATGGCATGCTTTCTGAAATTGGAGAGCAGCACTTGTCTTCACCCAAAATTCAGAATTTATTCAAATGCCCTAAATAATACTTTGCTTTATGCCCAATAATATCATATTGCCAAGGTGGTTAGAAAATCCTTCTATGTGGCCCATCTAATCACAAAAGGGTTTGCATCTAGAACAAAAGAGGTTATTGTGCCCCTCTACTCATCACTCATCAGACCCATCATAGAGTACAATGCCCCATTTGGGATGTACCTTACAAGACACCTGCAACAGCTGGAAAGGCCACAGAAGTACCTCACCAAGAGCATTACTGGCCTCAAACATATGCCCTATGCAGCCCGACTGAAGAAACTCCAGCTGTACTCCGTTGCATACCGCTTACTCAGAGGTGATCTCTGCCTGACATACAAGGCCATGTACAACCCAGATTTGATGGACATGCTCCACCTAAAAAAAAAAAAAAAAAATCCCCAAGAGCCACATGCTCTAGGGATCTAAACCTCACCACAACGATAAATAGGATGTGCTGGAGGGATAGATTCCTGTCCCAGAGACTCTTCATGCTTTGGAACAGACAGGATTCCAATCTACATTAGGCAGAGCCCCTCACTAACACTCTTCAAGAGAAACCTTGACGAGTGGATGGGAAACAGAAAATTTACCCCGGGGATCACTGCAGTGGCTCTGCTGAACAGGGGCACAGGGAACTAATGGCTCTGCTGGACTGAGGCACAGGGAACTAATCTAAGGGGGCAGCGAAAGCCAATGCATTCTGGCTAGGCTTATAGATGCCCTCGGGCAGATAGCCTAGTACTTACCTATGAACCTAATAATACTTTATACACTGGAAACTACACCTACTATAGGACAGCTAAATTAGTTTTAGGTAGTAATAGCTTAACATGAGACATAAGAGGTACTGATATTTGTCAATAACGCTACTGAGCTTCTGGACATTTTGCTAGGTTTTAAATTATTGTTTTAACAATGATTTATATTAGCAACTCTGCACACAGGTGTGCAATTATTACTAGTTGACTTTAATGGTATTTGCAGGATTGAGTTACTTAGAACAAAGGGAAAAGGTGTGTTTTAACTTTTACTCTTTCTCTGAGTTAGTGGAGCCTTGGTGTTATAATGTATAATGCAGTGTGCATTCAGGACCCACAGTGCCTTGCATGTGGGATATCATGTAACCATGTCCTCTTCATCAGTACCTGCTGCCACATGAATAAGTTCAGTGGTTGCTGAGTCACCAACTCCCGTGTCTGGGTGTCTTTCTATAGTTTAACAGCTGGTGTCCATGAAGTACCAAATCTTCCAAAGGTTCTGACAAGACATTGTGTTGCAGCAGAAATGTGATATTCTTGAATGAAGCAATATTTTGACAGGTTAAGCCATCCCAGGGTCGAGTCAATTAAATAATATGCAAGCTTCTTAGTATGTCATAATTGAGAGGATCCATGTTTAAGCAACACAACAAAACTGTTTCCAAGCATTATCTGTTTTCAGAGACAGCTTCTAGACTAATAAATATCCAAATTCAAAGTTTTGTTAAACTACGTAATTTAGCTCAGCTTTAATGTGAAAGCAGTGGAAAAAATGTTACTGAAAGTACCATTTCTATGAAAAGTTATCAAAACCGCCTAACAGTAGTGATACCAGTAATGATTTGCCTATTCAGCTCAACACAAGAAAAGTCACTGAAACAAATGCAACAAAATGATGACACATATTAAAAATGTCACAATGCACTGCATTAAAGTTAGCCATTTAAGACAAACTTCCCAATATCCTTTCATAGTTTACATTATAGTTTATACTGGGTTTTTCAAAATCTCTATTAACATCTCTCAGAATAATTTTTAAGCTTTGATATGGGCTGACCATTTCAATTCACAATGCCTGCATCATTGGTTCATTAAGGAAACATGGCAGAGACTTGGAAGCTTACATCTCATCTGTTTCGAAAAGAAAAGATGTTTGGTTTGTTACATTTCTGTGTATAGCAGGTGATATTATAATACTTTAGCCTAACTAAAAAGCAGCAGCCTGGTACATTAAACTCAGTTTTTTGCAATACTATGAACTCAAAGAGAACTTGCCATATATTTGGCATTTGTGTTTTACTAGAAATCAAGGATCACAATTGCTGGTTGATGTATATGTAAAGCACAAAGCTAAGGTCTGTGAGATTCATAAATTGAATGATTCATTGCTGAGAGAGGTGTGTGTGAAATGAGAAAATGCAGAGTGGGATGTAAACTAATGTCAGAAACAAATTTAGCAGTTTAAAAAGCCATTACCTTTTTCATGACAGCAGAATTAACCAGTGTTCAAATTAAATAACGTGTTGAAGACTTAAATGTGTGTAAAATTAAAGTTAAGCATGCTACCATAATGCCAAGGCACAGTTTGAAAAATGCAACTTACAATATAGCAGAAAAGAAAGTTTTAGTAATGGCATGTGACTGATGCAATTAAAAATGAAAGGCATTCTGTTACACAGCTGCCATCTTCTTCTATGTATGGTTATCAGCATGGCAGACAGCCATGCCCATCTCTTAACACAAGAGTGTTGTAAGTGTGGCCAAGCTATCCTTGTTCTCCAATATGCAAGTTTAAAACAAGGGGTAAAAAAAACTGTTTTGTAAGTAATGGATGCCAATAGAGCTTGTGGCAGTTCAAGCAACAATGTGACCAGTACCTTAAATGATTAATATAATGTAAGTAACAATCTGCCTGCGAGCACATTTGAGTCATATGCTGAGGCTGTGAAAAAAATGTTGACACTGAGCTCCAAAATACAGTGAATGTGTCAATGTAAAAAAATGCTAGTCTGAAACTTTGCGCCTATACAATAAATTTCTCACATTTAGGATCCACCCCTGCAAATTATGTTTGGTTAGAAAACATGTTGAGTTTGATACATATCGAAATTGTAAGGCTTTTAGTTAAGTTGTTCTGATACTATAGAACTTACAGCGCTTTTATGAACTCATGGTATTATCAGCTACATTGTTATCCCAATCTAGTCTCTCATCCTTGCCAAAAATGAAAACAAGTTATACTATTTATAAGTCAGTGCCTTAGGGATATCTTTTAATTCTTTCTGAATTCTTTTCTGAACACAGAATGTGCTGCCTTTTGTGAGTAAATAAACATAGTACATCAAATATATGTTATGTAATCACCCTCTATATCACATTCCTTTGCATGCCTGTCAAATAATTCCACAGGTTATCAAGATAATACTTTGGTAATATTGCTGTATCTGCATATAGTACTTGACTTTCAATTTCAGAAGATGGTATCTACTGTTTCTACAGAAAAACAGCAGACTCAACACCTTCATGCTTTAATCACTTGCCATTTTGTGTATTATACCAATTTCCATAAAACTAATAGAATAACTACAGTTCTAAAGTTCCACCTTCCACCTACAAATACATGTAATTAATAAGCTGGACTAGAATGAACTACTTAAACTATTATCCCTAATGTTTTCAGGCAACATTCCTCCATCTAGTTCTGGTCTTGTTATGCAGAGGGATAAAGCACTGACTACATTCCAGACAATTTGTGTTTGACTAGTGGCATGGATGCTGGAGATGTTACGCAGGGGAGGATAGCAGCAAGTGACTAGTGCTGGCTCAGCAATCCTGGGGAGGGAAGCAGCTTAGCTGGCTGCATTGGAGACACAGGATACCAGCATATTTGCACTGCAAATGGTGTGGCACTTGGTCAGGAGACTGCACATGTTTGCAAGCATGCATGTACCAAACAAAGTAACTATAGCATTTTTCACATGGCTATCTCATTGGTGGAGGTAGGACAGTTTGCAGGATTTGCAGAGTTGCCTGCTCCCTAACATCCAACTCTAACATTCACCAGGGAATTAATGGGATGGAGGTGGGTCTTGACCCAGTGGATGAATAAATGGATTAATTGGGTGCAGGAAAGGGTGCCACAATGGGCCAATCCTGCAAACCAGAAAAAAAATTCCACCATCAGGACTGTCTTTGTCATCCAAAGCTCTCAAAATCAGTTAAAACCACATTAGCTTTTTAACTTCATACTTTTAGGGGCAAAGATATACAACCTGAATAATCTACTTGTGGTAGTATCAAACAGTTCTCCAGTAGTACTTTCCAGAACTCCCCCAACCTGGTCTGTAAAATTATGTTTCTTGAGCTCTTCATTACACTTCTCCCATTTTAAGGACCATACAACCTCCCTTTTCCCACATTCCGTACTTCAATTCTATAGCACCAAAACCACACTATAGTAGTACTTTATAATATCTACATCTTTTTGACCTCAGAAGTACTACAGTTTAACATGTGCTATATGGTCATGACGCAAACATCACCAGAGGAAGACTGTGTTTTACTATAGTTTGTCATTTCAGTACATTACAACTTGTGTGGTTGCATGTCCTGTGCTATGATTTTGCTTCATTAGACTCAGAGAGGACAGTAAAAGTGACTTTCATCTTTTATTTATATTTTCTTTTTCTTCAAGTTTATATAAGCCTCGATTTAATATATTTGGAGATGCTGGTGTGAGAGCTGTGCCCTCCATCAGGTGGGGCAGAAAGGCTTACTGTCCTGCAAAAATAATTAACTAGGAGTGTTTGGTGACTTTGCTAATGTTATTTGTTTGGATGTGCAATTTACTGCAGATTTAAATGTTTTTACCATGATTATTCTTGTGTCTATTAAACAAGATGCAGTTACTCATAATAAATCCCTTGATCTCTTTTCAGTGCATACCGGTGTCTATATTTCACTGAAAGTATGCACTGTACTGTACTAGCCACGGTGGTGCAGCGGTAGCATTGTTGTCTCACAGCAAGAGGTTCTCCCATTCGATTCTTGATTGGAGTGCCTTCTGTGTGGAGTCTGCATGTCCTCCCCACAGTCGAGTGGCGTTCGAAAGACATGCGTAGGGTGTGCCTTCGTTGAAGGTTGGGCGTCGAGCTGGCACCTCGGCACCATAAAAATCTACTGCCAATCATTAGCGGACTGGAGTTCTGCTGTGGCGACCCCTAACCGGGAAAAGCCGAAAGAAGATTTTATATGCACTGTACTGTACTATACCATCTGTATTTCTAAAGGTGTGGACTAGTGCTTGCATGTTTTGGGCAACTATTTTTTATCAACACGTGAATCGTGCTTTCTTTATTTTTATGTATATGTTTCAGTTTTCAAAATAATACTTCTGACTTGATTAAAGCTTCACTTGTCTCAGCATAGAGCTTTGCATATTACATATATTGTTGTCTAAACGTATCAGTCTTAAGACACACTGGGATCACAGATAGTTTTTAAGGATGTTTTAGTTTGTAATGATTAAAGCAAGTAGGCTGGAGCTATTGACCATTAAGGGTATAACTCAAAGAAAGTTTTAATAAAGATGAAACTTAAAAAAATGCTTAATTTAAAATAGCACTTGGAATTTGCCCTGGTGGTTGCATGTTGTTATTTTGCACATATGTTCTAATGCTTGCATTTTGTTTTGCTGTAGTTCTGAGCAACTCTCTGAATTTTTGCCTTACAAAGAAGTGTATTGTTGCTTGGTGGGAAGTTTAAAGGAAGATTTGTAAACTGAACTTTAGCAGTATTTTCTTCTCTTGTTTTCATACATTTTGCAGGTACATCAAATCCAGAAACTGACTCAGATTTTTTTTAATATATTAATAGGCTTATAACCTGCATTTACAAGGCTTGCAGTCCAAGGGACCACTGATGAGCCTAGCTCAAATACGCAGTTGCCCCCAGCACTGTCTAGTTAAGTGACTTGCTCAAGATCATACAGTAGGCAAACAAAGGCTGAAAGAATCCAACCCCATAACACATAAACTATCTCATTAACACCTCACACCCTTAACTCTCTGTGCCAACTAGCATTACTATGTTTATTATATCATATATTAACATTTACATATTCTGAACATCTAACGTAATAAATAACATTATTTAAAACAATATCGTACCACTGATTCAGCATCAATTATTTCACTGATAATAATAATCATAATTGTAATAATAATAATAAAATTAATATTCATTTCTTTCCCTTGCTGGTTAATACTTACAGCATTTATTACCGTTATGAGACAGAATAATTTCCAGTGTGTCCAAGATAAGTTTTTCATCTCTGTAACATAAAAATTCTTTCTTAATTTACATATCATTAGAAACTAGGTTTGGAACAGACCATTTTGTCCTGGGATATCTTCAAGTGAGGCTAGATAAATAGAATAGCAGGGATTAAGAGGATAAGGGGAGGATAGGGTTAAATAGGATGGAGGAATGTTTGAGAGGAAATGAGGTAAGGGTAGGGAGGTGCTTAAAGGGTTTTGTCAAGTGTAACTGAGGTAGGAGCACTGCTTGGGATTTTTCCCAAGTTCTTGGGAATTTGGGAGTTGACTTGGGATTTGGGGAGTTTGCCATGCAATCTTGGGATTTTTTTACTGTCGTGAAGGAAAAAATATTCAGAGTAAGTACGCAAATCTAGAACTGTCAAATAAATGGTATAATAACTTTTTGAGACTAACCACGTTTCTGCAGTTACTGTTCATTTTCCTCTTTACTTAGTTATAGTTATAGATATCTTATATGGGAGACGAGACACTAGCGAGCACTTCGCACGACTGTGAAACTTGGATAGTGACTTTATGACTTAGCTTTCACTTCAGTCACTAACTCTTCAGAAACGCTGGTTAAACACAGGTACATCACTTGTGTTCACTACAGTAGACGCGCTACACACACTCAAAAAAGAAATACCAAACTGTAGGCTCTCCATATTCGTAGAAAATAATATATTTATATGTTTTCTAACAACTGCCAACTACTTAAGTCTACATCATAAACTTGAAGTCAGCCATAACACTAAGTCTTTATCCTGATAACAACATGTGAGCAAGTCCTTTGCTGAGGCTGTTGCAAAAATACCGTCATGCCAATAAAAATATGTCACTCTGTATATTCTAAAAGATGACTATCTTTAAATAGAAAATCAGATGCAAACGGAACAGAAACTACTAAGAGACGTTAGATGCTCTGCAACAAAAACACTGAAATAAAATCAAACTTAATAAGCTGCAGACTATGCATAACTAAACATCCGTTTTTCGTTAAAATAATCAAAACAAACTTATCCAAGTTCACTGCCTGCCTATTTACAGCAGTATCTGCGTTCAGCACCTGTAGGACGGATAGAGGGAGAGTACCTGCCATTCCTTACCTGAAACGTTTAGCTGCCCCCCTTGGAACCACTTGATCGTTACGCTTTTAAAGTCACTTTCAGTGACTGTGTGAAAAGGCTTGCAAGTTGCTCCACTCCAGTCGCGCCTTTGCAAGCACTCCCCAAAAAGTATCTGGGTCCAGCACAAAGAGGTTATGCAAGTCTTTGAAGCACTGTATTCCACAAAAAGCGCTAGCTTCTGGCATGTAGGAGTTAATAATCCAAGGCGAAGTGCTGCTGTGGCCTAGCCTCATCTGCACATATAGTTTCTTAACTGGGGATTGTTTGTAGTATATGCTTCTAGAAAACAAGTAATTACTGCAGATCGCTTGCAGAAGGGTGCCCTGCTTGCCTTTTCCTGCCATGTTTCTGGTGAGTAAAAACTACAGACGTCCTTTGCAGACTGTTTCCGGTTTCATGCTGACAGACGTGACAGTTTGTGTATTGTGTTGATTTGCGTGCAATACGGAATTAATCCTCATTGTTTGCAATTTAAGTTTTGACTGTCAATTTTTAATGGCATCATTTGATTTAGATAATGATGAAAAGGGGAGTAGTACGACACCACCGCGTAAGAAAGCATGAGTGTGGTATAGACAACCATTTAATGATGAATGGCTTCAGATAAAAGAATTTAAACATTGGCTTAAGCCAGACCCAGGCCATAAATATGGGGCAAGGTGTACAGTTTGTTCCACATCTTTAGCCAATGTTAATCGATCTGCACTTATGAAGCATGCAGAGTCTGCCAAGCACATTAAAAGCAATGATATAAAATGAAGTACGTTTACTATCAACCACTTTCTTCAGAAACCGACTACACCGTCCATCGACTGTATGGTTGCTAAAGCGGAAACTGTTTTAACGGCATTCATGGCAGAGCATAATGTTCCCTTTTCACATATGGATCACTTAGTCGAGTGCATGAAAACTGCATTTCCAGACAGTCAGATTGTTCAGAAGCTTACATTGAAACCAACAAAGCTTTCATATGTGCTACAGGACGGTGTAGCATATTCGCAATGCCGTAATGTAGTCGACAGATGCAAGTCCCAGAAATTTTCTGTGCTACTTGACGAAAGCACTGACATTTCAGTGTCGCAGATTCTTGCAGTTGTAGTGCGATTTTTTGACGAAAGGCGTTGCACAGTTGTTGACGCACTTTTTGATTTGATAGAAGTCGAGGATGGTACAGCAGCTGTACTGTACAGCTCTTTCAAAGAACTGATGATTTCTAATCAGATACCACTTGAGAACATAATCGGTTTTGCCAGTGACAACTGCGCTACCATGATGGGTCAAAATAATGGTTTCCAGGTTCTGTTGAAGGCAGATGTACCCCATGTTGTTGTGGTTGGCTGCATTTGTCATTTGATTGCACTTTGACAAATCAAAGCCTGCCATCCTGGCTGGAATCTTTTGTGAAGGATGTCTGTTTTTATTTTTCACGTAGCAGCAAGCGTAGTCACGTGTTTGATTTGATCCAGGACGTTGTTGCTGTGAAGAAGCACCGCGTGTTAAAATTATGTCAGACGCGATGGTTGTCACGTGGCCAAGTTGTTGAGAGGATCATTGAACAGTGGGAGGCGCTAGAGCTCTTCTTTCAGTCAGAGTCACAAACTGATAAAGTGGATTGCGCAGGGAGTATTTACAAGACTATGCGAACTGCTGGCACCAAGCACATGCTGCTATTCCTCGGCTATGTACTGAAGAAAGTAAATGTCATGAATCTAGAGTTTCAATCGCAACAGTTCAGATTACACAAAGTGTTTGCTACTATCTGCGACGAGTATCGTTGTTTGCTGGGAATGTTTGTTCGCGGTGACATCATAACTTCACATGCGTTGTCAGCTATTGAGCCTCGTGATACGTCTGTTCATAAGGCAATTGCTGATGTCGAACTCGGTGGTAGATGCAAGTCGATGCTGGTGAAACAGCCTCTATGTGACAAGGAGATGATGTTCAGAAAGGACGCATTATCATTTTTGATTGAGCTGTGCACTGAAATACGTAAACGTTTCCCACTTTCCTCAAGTTCAATGTTTGCTCAGCTGAAGCTGTTGGATCCAGTTGAAGCACTGGGAACCCGGCTTGCTACAGATTCCAATTATGTCAGGCCATCTATCGTACAGCTAGCAGCACATTTTCCTAATATTGTGCCAGAATGTGAGCTGGATACTATTCAGAAACAGTGGCGAACACTTCATTATGCTAAAGATTCACTCAGTCATCTGACTAATTGTGATCCGCCTCACTTCTGGAAAGAACTCGGCAGTGTAAAGGATGGCAATGATGGGCGCAGATTCGGAATATTGTCTGACTTCATGTGTATGTTGCTGGCTTTGCCCCATTTCACTGCGGGCGTTGAGAGAATTTTTTCTCAAGTTAATCTCATTAAAACTAAACAGTCTAACACCATGAAATGTCGAACAGTGGCAGACAGAATTCTGGCGAAGCAGGCCATTGTGCAGCAGGGTGCCGAGTGTCATTCGTGGGCACCTCCGACAACACTTGTCGAAGACGTACGTGAAGGAAGGTGTCATGCTCGATATGTCGCATGTCACGAACAGTTGCAGCAGTCCAGCACTATTAACATTCTTACTGGACTTTCGGATTCGGACAGTAACTCTGACTAACTAAGTCACATCATCACATTTATTTATCTATTTTATTTTTATTTTTATTTATTTTATTTTACATTTGTTGACCGGGCTAGTCTAGTTGGATGCATGTCCATTTTCAGTAGAGGCCCGGGGAGAAAAGGAAAAAAGCAGTAAATAAGGATATTGTGCATAAGATCCAATATCCATGTACACGTACATATTCTATATGATAACATGGTATTAAAGTTTGTTTAGGAAAAGATAAAAAGTAAGGAGTAGTTGTAGTTAAGAAGGAGAGAGGTTAATAAAATAAAATAAAAGGTACATGATGCCAAGTAGGATAGTTTTCTCTATATTTGTGAATATACTATACTATGTATGAAAAGTGTTCTCATTTTCACCGTTTTCTTGTATTTTCAGTAGCTTGGGAATTTTTGTTCAATCTTGGGATTTTTCGTTACAAGATCTTGGGATATTTCAAAATTCAGAGTGGGACCACTGGGTAGGAGTCATATTTTTGGTGTGAACTTGCTACTGGCAGGTTTATGTCCTTGATGACCGTAGGTACCTTGGAGGACAGGTAGGCTTTGGCCTATAACACTGAGCAAGGAGAAAAGGGGCAATGGTGGTAGCTAGGGATGACTAGGGTGGTTTAGTGCTGGTTATGGTAATTCAAGAAACAGTAATAATTACACTTTGCTTGCTGCTACAGGAATTGTGCTTTGGGGGTTTGGATCGTGAATAGGCCGGTGCAGTATTTCCGTTGCTCTATTTATTGCATTGGAAGGTTACTGTTAATTTGCAGTATTGTATTTATGTTGCTACCCTATCGGTTGATTTGAATAGCTGTTTTTTTTTTTTTTGCTAGTTACAGGCTTTGGTGGCATATGGTTGAGAGGATGTTTCTGGGGGAAGAGTTTTGTGTAAGTAGTTTGTGAAAGGTGCATTGGTGGTTTGGGGATGGTGATTCGTGCTTCTTATCAGGCTGTGAGGGGCTTTTTGTGAGTAGAGGAGAGTGGTGGCTGCCCTGCATGTGTGGTTTGTCAGCTGAGTGCAGCCTTGCCTTGATGGTGTAGCTTTTCACACAAAGGGAAGACAGAATGGAGGAAGTGGGCCTATTGGCTGTCTGGAGTTTTGCGGTACGTGCTAATTTACTTCACACATCTCTGGTCCACTAGATTAGCATGGGTTTGGCTTTTGTTACCCTTGTAAGTATGACATTCTTGCTTCCCACAGAGATGGCATAGTAGGTTGTGAGGGTTGATAGGGCGGTGGCCTCAGGGCAGGTTAAGGCATATTATAAATAAATAAATAAAAATGAATGAGGAGGGAGAAAGGGTGGAAGAGAGATGATTGTAGCAGAACTGTGTTTTGGTGGTCCCATTTTGTATTGGTGCAGTTTGTGGTAGTGGTCAGCAGTGTGGCTTCCCACATGGGGATGGGGTTGGCTGTATTGTTTGGCTGATTGCCTGGGGCCTGGTGTTTGTGTTTCGGGTGCCTGGATGGTTTCAGGTTGTCATTAGGAGAGGAAGAGGGAAAACAGGGCTACATTGTGGTACATTTTCTTTAGGGGTTCTTATCACTTGTAGCGTGGTAGTGATCGGAGGAATGGTGATGCCCAAGGTTTCTATTAGTTGGAAGAGAAGAGTCAGGCACATCAGGGTTGCAGTCTGCTTAATCCTTTGAAATGCATGTGACCTTGAATCCTGTTATGCACTAAGCATTGGCAGCTGGCACAGATGGTTAAGGCTGTCATGGGTAGTTGGTGTGTGGAGGACTCCACAGTACAGTTTTCTCACAGTATGTCCAGAATTTCACCTTGCACATATAATCCTTCTTCATAGCTGTGTTGTGGGATGTGTCAAACACAGTTGTTTGTGCATCTTTAATGGTTTTGTACTGGATTTGTTGGTGGTTGTTTCATGGGCCGCCTTTTGCGGTTGTGGAGAGCTGATGTTTGTTTCCAGATGCAGAAGAGGGGTTAGAGGCAGAAATAGCTGCAGGATCAGCTCTGTCAGTAAAGTATCACTGAGAAACCAATTTTTGAGCTCATTCTTAAAAAAACAAACAAAAAAAGTGCAACAGCAACAGGGGACCATTACAGCTGTTCAGTCAGTGGTCACTATGATGAATGCTATGTTTTGTGGTGGGCCCTTACAGTTTTAAACATTGGCATGCAATTGCTTTGAGTAAAGCTGTTTTCAGAGAAGCTTGTTATCATAATGTACCCTTTATGTGACTTACATTTCAGGAAATGTTTCAGATGCGTTAAAAAAATAGTTTGGCATTGCTCGGAATTTTCAGAGCACTACATTTGTTCTCTTTGGTTTCTTGCCTTTTTTAGACCAGGCGGCACTGCAAGTAACCACTCATTGCCATGCATGCATAGTGGAAGAAAGTCTGTACATAAAGTAATTCTGGAGGAATTGTTTGCTTCACGGACATGGACACTCTAGGTTGGGGGGGCATTTTGATGCACATCTCTGATTTGCCACAACGTTAAGTTTGTCCAGATTTCTTGATTTAAGAAGTATGATTATGGGTAGGGATTTTCATGAAACATCCACAGTTTGCCTCATAATTTTGGTTTGTTCCTTAGTTGCTCATACTTGAGAGGAGCTTTGCCAGCTGGTTGGGGGAGGTGTGTTTTCATGAATTGGTGGTCGCTGTGGTGGGGTGTTTTGTTGCTGGGTGTGGGGTCAGTAGATTGGTGGTTTTGGTATGAATGCTTGGGGTTGGCTGGTGATTCTTTTTCTGTTTTTTGGCATTCAGGAGGGCTGATTTCATGGCAGTTACAGGGACAGAGGTGCTCAGTGTCAGGTGTTAGCTGTTGTAGTGCTCAGTAGTAGTGGTGCAGTGGTGAGTGACAGAGATTGCCATGGTTATGGTGTCCCGAAGAGAATGTATGAGCTTTCCTTGGTTGCAAGTTGCCGTGTAGAATTGCTGTCACCTGCACATGTGTTGTGCGGCATTAATGATGGCACTGGGATGCAGAGTGGTTTGCCAGCAGCATTTTCTGCATCAGTAATCACTTCTACTTTAGTTAATGCAGAATTATTCAGACGGCTTTTACTGTTGCAAAGTCTGTGCATATTGATTTAGCAGATGTTATTAGGCTGTTCATATTTCTTGGGCTCACAAAAATTTTCTTTTAAATTGTGGTGCAACTGGCGGGATCTTATGGTATGACACTAGTGATCTTTATCTTTAATGCGGTTCATTCAACTCTGCCAATAAAGTGCATGCAACTTATTAGTTCATATCAAAAAGGGGTGTGCATCAACAATGTGGGTAAAACTGCTGGTGGACTTGGGGGAGGTTATAGGTAGAGAAAGTACATTGAGTGTAATCAGCTCAGCAGGGGGATAATGTGGTACTCTGATGTGGAGAGGGAATCTGTCACAGAACAGGTTGAAGTTACTCTTGGGAGTTATGCGAGCACATGGCTGTTATGGTAAATTGGATGGATCATTTCAGTTTCCATCACTTTCTCTGAGAGGTTAGAGTAAAAGCAACCTTTAGCAGGATAGCACAGACAGGTTCTCAGTTTAACATTATCCTTTAAGTGGGGAGCACTGCTGTTAAAAGGGGGTGAGCAGGTGGTTTCTGGAGGATTTGGGTTGGATTTTCAGTGCATATATCTTGAGCGATGTTGCCGGATGGAGTTCAGAATCATTGGGGTTATTTTGCATTTGCTCATGCGGTGATGGCATTTCAGTGGGAGTGGAGTTGTCATTGGCTGTTTGGGGTGCAGGTGGAGATGTTGCATTCATTTTGTGGGTTACAAGATGGCTGCGAATAATTCTCAGTTGCACATGGTGGGGCCTTCATGGCCATGAGGGATGGTGATGACAGTTTAGCTCTTAACTCATTACAGCCAAGTAACGTCTCCAGGCGTTTCTGCAGTTACAGCCTACTGTGCCTCTAGGCGTCAAATATTGCCTGTTCATATTTGCATTAATAATTCTAAAACCATGCTACATACAAGGTGTCAGAATATTTTATCTTGAAGCATACATGATGACAAACACAACTGTATTGATATATGACCTCTGTCAATTAGTATTTGTTAGAATTGTAAGGTGATAACTTCATTTTTTAAAGGCTGAAGCCACACCCACTTGGAGTTAAAGGTACACACTTAAAAGAGCTCTACTGTCCAGGTCTTTCAGCAGGAAGATGTTTGTTGTTTGCAGACATTACCTCAATGTTAGATGTGCAGAGAGGTGCAAAGTTTTAAAGAGCATGGCAGGGTGGGAAATGCTGCTGCTTACCGACAGTTATTACCTTGTTATGAAATTAAGGTCACTAAGATATATTCAGCTATAAAGGCAAGGGATTCAGCCAAGCATGTAATGGTATTGCAAATAATTTGCTCTCTAAATTAATTAATTAATTAATTAATTAATTAATTAATTAACTTAAAAAAAAAAAAAGCCCAACTGGAAATGCAGATCTTGTACCTCCCATAATCCAGTTTATCATTTGGCCCTGTGTTTAATTTTCTGCTACTGCGTTTCTAAACAACAGTATGCAATGTCAGATTTTCCTTCAGAAGTACATGGCACTGCCAATAGATTAATTTATCAACTTTTTTAGGTTTGAGGCAGCAATATTTACATACTGTCCCTATGTGGGCTTTTGTCTCTTTCCCTAACGTTCTTTTGGTTTGTCAGATTTTGTACTGAGGTATGTAGTCATCCGGGGTTGAAAGCATTTATTCTTTTAATTCTGTTGCTACCTGTGTTGCTTTGACTGAGGAGTATAGTGACTTGAGCAAATTATGCAGGGTAATATTATTTAGCATGTTGAGGAAACTTTGGAACTCGCAATAGAGATATGGAATTTACAGCTGTCTTTTCTTTCACAGCTGGAGCGTGCAGAGCGGCGCTCATCAGTCAGTGGCCTGAAAGTGGGGATGCGCAGACTGGACCTTGTTTGATGGCCAGAATGAAGGAGGCCTGGAAGTTGAGGGAGGCTGGCCAGTGGACATCTGTTCACTAGAGTGGCACATAATGAGGCCATACAAGCAGTGTTCAGAGGGAGCAATAGTCAGTGTACTGAGGAGAATGAAGTTGTAAGGTAATGGATTCTGCTGGGGAGGAGACATCGGTGGTTGGAATGGAGCCTAATGAGGTTGCAGGTAATTTTACTTATGGGGGTTCACTAAGGCACATCAGAGTATTCTGTCTTTGAGGTAGTGAGGGCAATTGTGATAGAGACAGGTTGGGGGGTAGGATAGGAGGTTATTAGGTTAACAGATATAGGGTTCTTACAAGCTATCCAAGTCAGCCTCCATGTTTGGAATTGTGGTATGATTTAGTTCAAGATGGACATGGGTGGACACTTTAGGCAGAATTTACAGTTACCCATTAAGTTGTGACTTGCACTCTGAGTTGTTAGGAGCTGGTTTGGTATGTACGATTTAATGGTATGTAGGGTTTGTTGGAGCATTCTAGGTATGTAGCTGTTGTTGGGGATATCTGGGGGAAATAGGTTTAGTGTTTGGGGTGCATTTGGTAGGTGATTACTGGGGAATCAACTTTGGCTAGGTTTTTGGCAGAGGGATGAGGAAATTGTGGAGAATGTTATTGATTGACAAAGGAGGCATGTGAGGACCAGTTGGGAGAGCTGGACTGGTGGCTGGTTAAGGAAGGAAGGTTAAATGGAAGGTTGTACATAGGGGTTGTAGGTTAAGTGTGCATAGGCAGTGCAGTTGGATTGGTTGGGGATTAGGGTGCATTACCTTTTGTTTGCAGGGTTGATAGACTTTGGTATTTTAAAGATATCTCTTTTCGTTATTTTAAACAGTGAAATGGGGCTGGGGTGTGCCATCAGGGTCTGTGATTGCCTCTGGGTAGTTTTAGATCGCAGTGGTTTAATGTTGGACATCCAGTTGGATGGTAATGATCGAGGAGTCATTAGGGTTGTTATTGCATGGGCTTTATAGAGGTCATTTGGTTATTACTGCATGGGTGGTAAATGGGGTCGCAATGGGGCATCTTGATAGGTATTTGACTCTGCAGGTGTTTTTAATGTAATGACCTTGGAATCACTGTGGGGCTGTCATTGGTCATGAGGTAAGGATTATTTGTTTAAGCATAGTGGTTATGCCAAGTTATGAGGTTATGGTTTGTTATCTCAGCAGAGGTACACAGTCAGTGTTTTGCTTTCAGCAGTGTAGGTTACTGGTTATTTTGTTGTGTGATAGGGTTTTAGGAGGTGTTGACTCTGTTTCAGTTTAGTTAGTGGTGAAAGGGTACACCGAATGATATTTGGCCAGATGCCTTAAGGAGGGTTAGGTTTCTGGAAGTGTCAATGATAGGGGGAACAGTCTGGTCAGGCTGGTGGGTGGGAAAAGAGGGGCAAGCTTGCCCTCTTCTGTCCCCCCTCTGGTGTTGGAGGTGCAATTCAATAAGCTGGGAAGGAAAGCAAGCAGTTGCTCTGTTGGATAAGTTAATAAGCAAGCTGAGCTGCTTATTTGGTTGGGGATGTAATTCAATAAATTGAAGGTGAGCGTTACGCTGCCTTGTTAGTGCAAGGATAAGTGAGCGACACTGCTTATTCAAGGGTGAGTAGTGGTTATGCTGCCCTTATGGTTATTTAGTTCATGTTTTCTTTCATGGATGTTATTATCACTTGTGTCATGTTTTGGTTGATATTAATACTATTGGTTAACAAGCATGTTTATGGAAGTTTAATAAAAGTCGTTAAATGTCATTTGGTGTCATGTGTTATTGAAGTGGATCAGGACAACTAAAACTAATGTCTTTCATCTTTTTCCGGTTAGGGGTCGCCACAGCGGAACTCCAGTCTGCTAATGATTGGCAGTGGATTTTTTACGGTGCCGAGTTGCCAGCCCGACGCCCAACCTTCAAAGAAGGCACACCCATTCACGCACGCACAGGACAGCATAAATATAAAAATATTGATGAGAGCTCTATCCAGGCCCTTGCATCCACTTTTCTTCCTGGGCAAGTACTAAGGCATTTTCAAGTATGCAAGAAATATATTTGACACTGTGGTTCCACTTTCTTCCAGTATTTAAAGATGATAGCTAATAATACAGATAGGGTGACTCTTATCCATGTAGAGATAATCCCATGTATCTTAACACCAGAGGCAGAATCTGTAATAACCAAAAAATGAGCAGCCCTATCATGTGGCAAAGATGCCCTTGTTGTCCAGTTGATCTTGTCAAATGTCCCCACATAGGTTCATAGGTTCATAGGTTCATACTAGGCTATCTGCCCTAGGGCATTTATAAGCCTAGCCAGAATATGTTTGGCTTTCGCCACCCATTTTAAATTTATTTTGCTATGCCCTTTTTCGAGGTTAGTATATTGTGCCTCTGTCTAACAGTGACACAGAAGTGATACCCGGGGTAAACCTACAATCTCCCATCCACTCATCAAGATTCCTCTTGAAGAGAGTCAATGAGGGACTCTGCCTAACCTGGACTGGGATTTTATTCCAGAGTGAAGGTAGCCTCTGGGTTATGAATCTGTCCCTCCAGCATGTCCTATTTATTTCAGTGCTGAGGTTCAAGTCTCTCGAGCGCATAGCACGATGGGATTTGGATTTTCTGAGGTGCAGCATGTCCATTAATTCCGGGTTGGACATGGCTTTATACGTCAGGCACAGATCGCCTCTGAACAGGTGGTATGCCACCGAGTAGAGCTGGAGTTTTTTTTAACCGGGCAGCATATGGCATCTGTTTGAGCCCTTTGATCTTCTTGGTGAGGTACTTTTGGGGTCTTTCCAGTTGCTGCAGGTGTCTGGTAAGGTACATCCCAAAAGGGGCATTGTACTCAATTATGGGCCTGATGAGGGATGAGTAAAGAGGCACGACGACCTCCCTGATCTAGATGTGAATCCCTTCATGATTAGGTGGGCTATATAAAATGTTTTTCTAACCACTTTGGCCACGTGGTTGTCAAATGAGAGATTGCTATCAACTTGGGTCCCCAGGTCCCTAATTAATTCTTCTGTACTTAATGGATTACCACCTATGTGGTAATTTGTGGGCACTTTGTTTTTGCCAAAGGGGATGACTATACACTTTTGGGCATTTAGCTTGAGGCCATGGCTCTGGCACCAGTTGTCTGTTTCTATGAGGCCCTTTTGGAGGATGCTTCTGTCGGCTGGAGAGTCGATTATGGCGCCCAGCTTGCAGTCATCTGCGAACTTGGTCAGCCACAGTCCTTCCATGTTGGCCTGTACCTCCGAGAAATATATACTGAACAAGAGAGGTCCCAGGACTGAGCCTTGTGGGACACCACTTGTAACTGGTTTGGAGTCTGAAATGGCTCCAGCAATTCTAACCATGTGGGTTCTGTCCTTGAGCCAGTTTGCAATCCATCTAGTGACATAGGGGTTTATATTTAAGCTTGGGGAGCTTATCTATAATGCCCGAGTGGGGTATTGTATCGAAGGCTTTTGTGAGGTCCAGGTAGGCTGTGTGGACCACCTTCCCCTCATCAATGGCCTTGGTGACTGTTTCAAAGAAATCAACCAGGTTTAAGAGGCAGGATCTGCCCTTAACAAAGCCGAACTGGGTAGGATCCAGTGTCTGTAGGTCTCCAATATCTTTATTTATGAGGTCCATGATGATCCTTTCCATAGCTTTGCAGACCAAGCTAGTCAGGCTTATGGGGCGATAGTTTCCAGGATCCGTTGAGGCACCACCTTTATGGAGAGGGACCACTGTTGCTGTACGCCACTCTTTGGGCACATATCCTGTAGTAAGGCTGAGATTGAACAGTAGTTTTATGTTTGGGTTTAGCTCTTCTTGGAGTTCATGTAGGGCGCAGCCGGGACACCGTCTGGTCCCATTGATGCTGTGTTTTTGCTTTGGAGAGGGCGGCTCTTACCTGAGCATCTGAGATATCAGGGGCAGCACTCTGCTGGGATAGATATTTGCCCTTTTGGTGGGGGAGTTTGCGCTGAACCTGTCAGTTAGGATTTTGGCTATGTTTGTGGTATCAGTGTATTTTTGTCATTTTCGACTAATTCTGAGCATATCTGGGAATTCCCACTCAGGTTCCTAACATAACTAAAGAAAGCCTTGTGATTATCCTTAGTGTCCTGTGCAATTTTTCTCTCAAGCTGGCCTTAGACAATTTTATGAGTGCCGTAGTTTTTGCTAATACTGATCAGTGATGCCTTCCCTTTTTGGGATTTTGCTCTATCATTTAGTAGCTTCCTCCTTCTATTGTATAGTTTGTTTATGGATGGGGTCCACCAGACAGGACGTCTGCCTTTGGAGGATTGGGTCTTGGTTTTATATGGGATCGCATGATCCATGCATTCCTGAAGGTGTTCATAGTATGTGTTTATAAAGGATTCTGCGGTCTGGGCCGTATTTTCCACAGGCCCGGGGGCTTTGAAGGATTCCACCTCGGTTTTGAGGAGTGTGAAATTTGCTTTAGAGAAGTTTTCACTGTGGTTTTCTGGGCAGGGGGTGGGGTCGGGATGTGAATATCCAGTGAGATTAGTTTATGGTCTGATCTTACCAGTGAGGGATACACTTCTGGTCTGGAGCATAGAGTCCCCATGTTGGTGATTATGAGTTCCAGTATGTTTTCCCCTCTTGTGGGAGTGGTAACAAGTTGTTCCATAGCATTTGAGTTTATAAATTCTAGGAACCTTTGGGCTAGGGTGTTGGAGCCAGAGTAATGCTCCCAGTCAATGTCTGGGTAGTTGAAGTCGCCCAATATAATGGTGTTTGGAGAGACCTTCATATTTTCCAGTGTTCTCAGAAAGGCCGAGTGGGGTTCCTGGGTTTGGGAGGGTGGTCTGTAGCAGGCTATAAACTGGAAGGCAATTTTACCCACTGTTAGTTGCACATGGATAGTCTCTGATGCTTTGTGCTTTGCCACCAACCTGGAGGTGTGGGTATCTTTGATGAATATCGATACTCCCCCTCCATTTGTGGTTTGGTCCAAGTTTTGGGGCCGAAAAGCATGGTATGAGGTATAACCTGGTAGTGCTGGGGTGCTCTCGGGAGCCCTTAACCAGGTTTCTGTTACTGCACAGATATCGATGTTCTCCATGCTAAGGAGAGTTTCGAGTGTGTGCATCTTGAGGTTTAGACTTCTGGCATTGAGTAGCATTACTCTTAGTTTCTTATCCCTTGTGATACCTATGGAGGTGGGTTTGTCTTTTAAGCCTTGTCTAAAAAAGGCACTATGGGGGTAGCAAGAGCCTTTGCCAATATCCGAAAGCCCAGGGGTGACAGGTGCAAGCCGTCCCTAGCGAAGCATCATGGCTTGTCGAGCATATCATCCCAAGCTGACAGGCATTGGATCCCCTTTGAATGACACCAGTACTTAAGCCAATTGTTGAAATTGATCATCTTGTCTTCATATTGTGGCATCATTCTTGGTGAGGGTAAGATGCTACTCAAGTTCAGGGTCATACCGGCCTGGACTACATGCTCAGAGAGCTCCTTTATGTCTCTTTTCATGTAGTCCAGGGAGGTACGCCTCAGGTCATTCACACCAGCATGGACAATGACTGAGTCATATTTGTACTTGCCTTGGAGTGACCTGAGTGCTTGTGTTATGTGGCGGATCCTAGCGCCCGACAGGCTGCTCACCGCGACCCTCTCCTTGTTCAGCCTGGTGAGCGGGACGTCAGTGTTCCTGACGATAGAGTCACCTATTACAAGTGTATCAGGTGTGTTGTTTAGTCTTAAGGGCTGTGACTGTTGCACACTGGCTTTGTGAGATATGTGTTGCACGTGTTTTGTTTTGGGGTAGCGGTTGCTTGGGTGTCTGCTTTGGAGGTCTCTGCTGCTTAGGCAGATCTTTATTTAGAGCCTCCAGTATGTTTTGTGTGATTATGTGTTTGGTTTGCTGTCGTGGTAGGTCTATGTGAGACTGGAATTGTAGTGAGTGTGGTTTCCTTCTCCTCCTGACTGGTTATGCCAGTACTGAGTTGAGAGAGCTTAGCCTCCAGTTTGGCTATATGGTTGCATCTCTCACATGTGTTGGAATTTGTTGGGAGGAGGAGAGAGTTGTCTGTGTACATGAGGCAGTTGTAACTTTGCCTCAAGATTCCCAGATTCACCAGCTGGACCGAGAGGAGATTGACAACTGACCTTTGGACATGCTAGAATAAAATTGGGAATTCCTTAATAATTGAAAACAAGGGCCAGTGGGGAGTGAGGGTGTAGTGCTTTTAATTTTAGTGCTGACTTATAGAATTGCTTTAGCGAGCAAGTGCCAGGTAACTTAAGTGCAATGTGTTACAGGTAACTTAAATGCAAAACGACAAGCAGTAACTTTCTTTCAAGTGAAACAAGGAAATAAGTACAGTAAGCAATGCAGATATCACTAGTGATCCAGAAGCTGAGAAGCCGCGTATTAGGTGGAATTAGCGTTCCAGGAAATAACAAGCAAACAAACAACAAGCATATAAACAAAGCTAGATTCAGCAGGCCTGGATCTAGTCTATGCTACAGCAAACAAGGTGTACCAATTTCAGTAAGATACAGTTCAAATATTCAGGCACTATAAACCTTTAACCAGAAATTCCCAGCTCAGAAGGGCAGAGTCCAGCCTCTTCTCCCACAAGAGTGCAGACCACAAACCTTCTTAATGTAAAATAACTGGCCTGAAGCCCAAGTGCTTAAACCAGAACTAATACACTTTAAGAATAACAGACACTGGGCTCTCAGTCAGCAGTTCCCAACTTAGAAGGATGAAAGCTACCTGTCCTGCCACCACAGTGCATGCCACAAACCTTCCTAATGTAAAACAACTGGTCTGAAGCCCAAGTGCTTAATCCAAAAGACTTAGAATGATAGCTACACTTTAATCAAGTTACTACCAAGCAGTAATAAATACAATTGAATACTTTAGAGAATGCCTGGATTAGTGCTCTAGTTACACAAACAAAGCTAGGTCCAGCAGGCCCGAATCCAGTCTATGCCACAGCAAACAAGGCGCACCAACTTCAGTAAGAAGCAGTTCAGATATGCATGCGCTATAAGCCTTTAACCAGAAATTCCCAGCTCAGAAGGGCAGAGTCCAGCCTCTCCTCCCACAAGAGTGCAGACCACGAACCCTCTTAATGTAAAATAACTGGCCTGAAAGCCCAAGTGCTTAAACCAGAATTAATACACTTTTAGAATAACAGACACTGAGCCCTCAATCAGCAGTTCCCAACCTAGAAGGATGTAAGCTACCTGTTCTGCCACTACAGTGCAGACCACAAACCCTCTCAGTGCAAAACAACTGGTCCAAAGCCCAAGTGTTTAAACCAAAAGGCTTAGAATGAGTTACACCAAGCAGTAATAAATACAATTGAGTACTTTTAAGATGATGCAAAGGTAAAATAAAGTAGGTAGAAACACAAGTACAGTAAAAGCAGATGAATTTTTTTTTTTTTTCCTGAACAAGTGCTGAGATCAAAGAAACAGATTTGAGTGCTGAAACTAGAAAACTGGCTAGTTATAAGAAAAAAAACTAAGCTAGAAGGCTTCCCTCCAACACAGAAGGGCTTGGGGGCTCAGAAGCCTACAAATAGTCTATACCACTTAACAGGAAAGGCAGGAAACAAGCTTAAATTTTTTTTCTGTTTCCCAGATGCTCTCTTTGTACACAGTAGGAGTGCCTGAAATCAGAATATGATCTCACTGCACTCAGTTGAGTGAGCAAATGAGATGGGCCCAGAAGGAGTATCCAAACACAAATTTACAAGAGGAGCGGGCAGTTTCAAGGCCACTAAGATTAACACCAAAACAAAAACAGGGAGGGTGGGTGGGACTAACTGAAGAGCAGAGTCAAAACTTCCAGTTCAGTTAATATTCCTGCAACACACAGTTAAAATCAATTTAAATACTGTATTTTTTTGAAGAAAAAAGTGAAGATAAAGGTACTTAAATTCTCTTATACGTCCAGTTGAATACAGCAAGTTCTTAGCCGGCCAAAGCTGAGGATTTTAAGCAGAAAATATTTCACACTGTACCACTTAAATAGGCAAGGACAGGAAATCAAAGAATGTGGCTACCCCCACACCTGTAATTACTAGCAAATAACAAAATTCAGCAAACACTGACTAACTTCCAGTTCAGTTAATATTCCTGCAAAACACAGTTAAAATCAATTTAAATACTGTATTTTTTTGAAAAAAAAAGTGCAGATAAAGGTACTTAAATTCTCTTATACGTCCAGTTGAATACAGAAAGTTCTTAGCCGGCCAAAGCTGAGGTTTTAAGCAGAAAATATTTCACACTGTACCTCTTAAATAGGCAAGGACAGGAAATCAAAGAATGTGGCTACCCCACACCTGTAATTACTAGCAAATAACAAAATTCAGCAAACACTGACTAACTTCCAGTTCAGTTAATATTCCTGCAACACACAGTTAAAATCAATTTAAATACTGTATTTTTTGAAGAAAAAGTGCAGATAAAGGTACTTAAATTCTCTTATACATCCAGTTGAATACAGCAAGTTCTTAGCTGGCCAAAGCTGAGGTTATTAAGCAGAAAATATTTCACACTGTACCACTTAAATAGGCAAGGACAGGAAATCAAAGAATGTGGCTACACCCACACCTGTAATTACTAGCAAATAACAAAATTTAGCAAACACTGACTAACTTCCTGTTCAGTTAATATTCCTGCAACACACCATTAAAATCAATTTAAATACTGCATTTTTTTGAAGAAAAAGTGCAGATAAAGGTACTTAAATTCTCTTATACGTTCAGTTGAATACAGCAAGTTCTTAGCCGGCCAAAGCTGAGGTTTGTAAGCAGAAAATATTTCACACTGTACCACTTAAATAGGCAAGGACAGGAAATCAAAGAATGTGGCTACCCCACACCTGTAATTACTAGCAAATAACAAAATTCAGCAAACACTGACTAACTTCCAGTTCAGTTAATATTCCTGCAACACACAGTTAAAATCAATTTAAATACTGTATTTTTTGAAGAAAAAGTGCAGATAAAGGTACTTAAATTTTCTTACACGTTCAGTTGAATACAGCAAGTTCTTAGCCGGCCAAAGCTGAGGTTTTAAGCAGAAAATATTTCACACTGTACCACTTAAATAGGCAAGGACAGGAAATCAAAGAATGTGGCTACCCCCACACCTGTAATTACTAGAAAATAACAAAATTCAGCAAACACTGACTAACTTCCAGTTCATTTAATATTCCTGCAACACACAGTTAAAATCAATTTAAATACTGTATTTTTTTGAAGAAAAAAGTGCAGATAAAGGTACTTAAATTCTCTTATATGTCCAGTTGAATACAGCATGTTCTTAGCCGGCCAAAGCTGAGGTTTTTAAGCAGAAAATATTTCACACTGTACCACTTAAATAGGCAAGGACAGGAAATCAAAGAATATGGCTACCCGCACACCTATAATTACTAGCAAATAACAAAATTCAGCAAACACTGACTAACTTCCAGTTCAGTTAATATTCCTGCAACACACAGTTAAAATCAATTTAAATACTGTATTTTTTTGAAGAAAAAAGTGCAGATAAAGGTACTTAAATTCTCTTATACGTCCAGTTGAATACAGCAAGTTCTTACTACATTCCTATGCAAAGATGCCCTTGTTGTCCAGTTGATCTTGTCAAATGTCCCCACATCTGTTTTATTTTACTACATTCACATACATAACTTGTGAATATAATTAGCATGCACAGCAGCACCACATTGCTAATACGTAGGCTCATAAGTTTTTTTTTTTATTTGTTTGTTTTTTGTATTCTTAAATATCACGGGGCAATACTATGTATGAATAAATTGCCTAAGATAAGGGACATTATTATCCCTGTAAAAATAAAGGACCAGCCTCTGCACTACATCTAGAAAAGTTCAGTGCATACATTATTCACGGCTTAATCTAATATTTGCAGTAGGATTCTGCTACATGTACATGAACATCTTGTATATTTGTCTGATGTTAGGAATAGTCAGAGACCTACTCATTTGGTATTTGCCCCTGTTCTGTGTTTAAAATTTCAATATTCTTCCATACTCATGCTCTAAATTGCAGTGTTACTCCAGGAAATTTCCTGTACAAAGCTATTCCTCTGCTGTGTCCTCTGCAGGTGATGAAAGCCAGCCTCTTTCTCATCCAGTATATCCATAACATGATATATTTTCCTTCTTATCCAATTCTATTAAAGTATCATCACTTCATTTATTGTGATTTTGGGTTTAGCCAATGTTCTTGTCCTATCCATATCTTTTTCTTTTCTTTTTCTTTTACTCTCTTGTCATCTGGCTCATATAAAATCTCTCCTTGAACCAATTCTCTAGTCCTCTTGGGCACCACATTTTGTTAGACATAGTCTGTACTCTTTGAATATTATATTTCAATAACTCCTGAAAGTCCACTTCAAACCATGAAGGCTTTTCTTGTCCCCTGATCTGGAAAAATATTGTCCTGTAGCAGTAAGTCTGTGTCTCCATAGATCTGGGCTACCCACCAATAATGTTGTCCTGTAGCAGTTACTCTGTATCCCCATAGATCTGGGCTACCCACCAATAATGTTGTCCTGTAGCAGTTAATCTGTATCCCCATAGATTTGGGACTACCCACCAATAATGCTGTCCTGTAGCAGTAAGTCTGTGTCTCCATAGATCTGGGCTTCCCACCAGTAATGTTGTCCTGTAGCAGTTATTCTGTATCCCCATAGATTTGGGACTACCCACCAATAATGTTGTCCTGTAGCAGTTACTTTGTATCCCTATAGATTTGGGACTACCCACAAATAATGCTGTCCTGTAGCAGTTACTCTGTATCCCCATAGATTTGGGACTACCCGTAAATAATGTTGTCCTGTAGCCGTTACTCTGTATCTCCATAGATTTGGGACTTCCCACAAATAGTGTTGTCATGTAGAAGTTACTCTGTGTCCCCATATATTTGGGACCACCCACAAATAATGTTGTCCTGTAGCAGTTACTCTGTATCCCCATAGATTTGGGACTACCCACAAATAATGTTGTCCTGTAGCAGTTACTCTGTGCCTCCACAGATTTGAGACTACCCGTAAATAATGTTGACCTGTAGTAGTAAGTTTGTATTTCCACAGATTGGGGCTACCCACAGATAATGTTGTCCTGTAGCAGTTACTTTGTACCCCCATAGATTTGGGACTACCTGTAAATAATGGTGACCTGTAGTAGTAAGTGTGTATCTCCACAGATTGGGGCTACCCACAAATAATGTTGCCCTGTAGCTGTTACTTTGTATCCCCATAGATTTGGGACTACCCACAAATAATGTTGCCCTGTAGCCGTTACTCTGTATCTCCATAGATTTGGGACTTCCCACAAATAGTGTTGTCATGTAGAAGTTACTCTGTGTCCCCATATATTTGGGACCACCCACAAATAATGTTGTCCTGTAGCAGTTACTCTGTATCCCCATAGATTTCGGACTACCCACAAATAATGTTGTCCTGTAGCAGTTACTCTGTGCCTCCACAGATTTGAGACTACCCGTAAATAATGTTGACCTGTAGTAGTAAGTTTGTATTTCCACAGATTGGGGCTACCCACAAATAATGTTGTCCTGTAGCAGTTACTTTGTACCCCCATAGATTTGGGACTACCTGTAAATAATGGTGACCTGTAGTAGTAAGTGTGTATCTCCACAGATTGGGGCTACCCACAAATAATGTTGCCCTGTAGCTGTTACTTTGTATCCCCATAGATTTGGGACTACCCACAAATAATGTTGCCCTGTAGCAGTTACTCTCTATCCCCATAGATTTGAGACTACCCAGCAATAATGTTGTCCTGTAGCAGTTACTCTGTATCCCCATAGATTTGAGACTACCCATAAATAATGTTGACCTGTAGTAGTAAGTTTGTATCTCCACAGATTGGAGCTTCCCACAAATAATGTTGTCCTGTAGCAGTTACTCTGTACCCCCATAGATTTGGGACTACCCACAAATAATTTTGTCCTGTAGCAGTTACTCTGTATCCCCATAGATTTGGGACTACCCACAAATAATTTTGTTCTGTAGCAGTTACTCTGTATCACCATAGATTTGGGACTACCCACAAATAATGTCCTGTAGCAGTTACTCTGTATCCCCATAGATTCGAGACTACCCACAAGTAATGTTGTCCTGTAGCAGTTACTCTCTATCCCCATAGATTTGAGACTACCCACAAATAATGTTGTCCTGTAGCAGTTACTCTGTATCCCCATAGATCTGAGACTACGCGTAAATAATGTTGACCTGTAGTAGTAAGTTTGTATCGCCACAGATTGGGGCTACCCACAAATAATGTTGCCCTGTAGCAGTTACTCTGTACCCCCATAGATTTGGGACTACCCACAAATAATGTTGTCCTGTAACAGTTACTCTGTATCCCCATAGATCTGAGACTACGCGTAAATAATGTTGACCTGTAGTAGTAAGTTTGTATCTCCACAGATTGGGGCTACCCACAAATAATGTTGTCCTGTAGCAGTTACTCTGTACCCCCATAGATTTGGGACTACCCACAAACAATGTTGTCCTGTAGCAGTTACTCTTTATCCCCATATATGTGGACTACCACAAATAATGTTGTTCTGTAGCAGTTACCCTCTATCCCCATAGATTTGAGACTACCCACAAATAATGTTGTCCTGTAGCAGTTACTCTGTACCCCCATAGATTTGAGACTACCCACAAATAATGTTGTCCTGTAGCAGTTGCTCTGTATCCCCATAGATTTGGGACTAGCCACAAATAATGTTGTCCTGTAGCAGTTACTCTGTATCCCCATAGATTTGAGACTACCCACAAATAATGTTGTCCTGTAGCAGTTACTCTGTACCCCCATAGATTTGGGACTACCCATGCTCCTTTCTGAAGCAATATCTTATTTCTAGACACCCTAGATTTTTGTCCTTGAAAAAGATATTTAACGATTTTCTGCTATATATACTGATTATAGTTTGGAACATCATTCCATGCTAGAGATGTTTCATGACAGTCAGAATGTTTGGAAGGAAAAACATATTAACCATCTCTGTCGCTGACAAAAAGGAAAGACATTGATGTTTACAAGAGCTATTTTTTGAGTGATACTCTGCATTAATGGCTTTATATTCAGGTCTGCATTAATGGCTTCATATTCAAGTCTATTATTTTTCTCATACCAGAGGATAAATTAATTCCCATGTAAGTAGAATAGTGTGTCTCTCTCATTAGACATTGTTGCCACCTACCCAGTTCTAATTGCCTATAGGATGCTACAAGTACTAAAACCAGCCTGATATTAACTTGTAGCACTAACCATTTCAAAAATTGTTTAATTTTCTCCAGTACAGGGATAAGTGTGTTTCTGAGTTGTATAACCAAATAATACAATCATTTACAAACCATGGTGTAAATATATACTTGTTTTCTGAAATGCCCAGGCCATATTTAAAAAAAAAAGAAATATTAAGCAAATCTCTATACAGTGCATTTATGGCTAAAATAAGCAAGTATGGTGAGAGGGGGCAATCTTCTCTAGTTTTTGTATGCAATTATACTGGATTTTACAGAAGACCATTTGTATTTACTCTGGCTACTTGATTAGATTAAAATAACATGTATTTTCTCATAAACAACTTGGAGAAGCCTTAATACAATGACTTCTGACATAAAATTCCAGTTTACTGAATCAAAAGCTTTATGAATGTCTGTTAAAGACACACATCCTAACTTTGCCAGTCTTTGAACCCATGTTTCCATGTTCAGCCATAACTTGACCAATCCTGGATCATCTTCCCTGCCTTTAATAAAATCCTGATGATGAAAATGTATAAAGTACTTTATTAGCATTTCCATCTTATTTGAAAAAAGAGATCATTCCTAAGGGCCTCAGGCAGTGGAGGTACCCTGTTGGTTTGGTTAATCAGTCTGAGTTTCATCATGAACTTTTAGACTTGTTTAACAAGCAGGGGTACGAGTTTATTAAAGCGTTAGTTAATTACCATAAATCACAAGTTTTGTCACTCAAAAGTGAACTTGAAATTTTGGAACATGATATAAAATCTAGTCCTGATTTTCCTCGCTACAAATATGAATACATGAGGATTTTCAATAGTATTGAGGCTACCATGATTAAACTGGCCAACGCTAAGAAAAGAAAAATAGCAAGGGATGTTCAGCAGTATGCAACTGGAACTGCATACCCCCTGCCACCACCTGTTGCTTCTAACAGCTCTCAAGGTTTTTCTAATGAGCATGGTGACACTGGGGAAGAAGGTGAGCTCAATGATCCTGGTTTTGATACTTATAGGGAAGATAATTTGCCGCGAAGAAGCGAAAGAATTAGAAACAATGTTAACAAACAACCCCCTTTCAACAACCGGACTGTTGGTAATAACAACAATAACAACAACATTCACAACAATCAATCTACATCAAGCTCCCAACAGGTTTTTCCAGTGCACCAGTCCAATTCACCGAACAATTCGAGAATGCCCAATCAACAAGGACGTACGCGGAATCGAAGGAACCAGCGCAAGAGATAGCCGCAACCGGTGTTATCAACCCACAAATTCTTTCGAACTCTGGTGGGGACTTTCATATATACAATTATTCTGACTTAATGTTTCCTCAGGAGATCATTGATTTTTTTGCACTAGGTTTATCTTTTGTCCCTGATGCAGGAATGAATTTGGTTAGCACGATAGTGGACCTTAAATTATTTGTTCGCAACATTAACCTCAATGCTACTATGGGCTCTAATTCTTCTTTTACCAATTCATTGCGAGTCTCTAGTTTATTTAATCCACCCCTTCACCCTAATATTCTTACTTTTGAGAAAATGTGTGAAATAGATTTTAGGTCTCTTGCTGGCACAGGCTTAAAAACTAGGAAAGGACGCTTTAACATTAGTGAAAAGGAACGTGATTTCATTAAGCTTTTGAAAGACCGCAAGATTAGGGTGATGAAGCCAGATAAGGGGGGTGGTTTAGTGTGTATGGAGCACAGTACTTATATTACTAGCATGATTGAACTTCTAAACAATCCAACCTACCAACAAGTTAGCTTAAACAAAGTTAACATGGCCTACAGTAAAATTAGGTCTATACTTGATGAACTTTTTATTGAAAAAGCTATTGATTTAGATTTGTTCAACTTTTTAACAATGCCAGCTCCCAAGATGGCATCCCTGTTTGGCATACCTAAGATCCACAAGCGAGTTGTTGATCCACCTTTTAGACCCATTGTTGATGGGCGTGGTTCTATCACCTATGGTTGTGCCAAATATGTTGACAGCATCTTGAGACCTTTAGTTGAACAGGAGCACCAAATATGTAGAGACTCGTGGAGTTTTCTAACAGAACTTGGTAACATCCCCTTTCATCAGGACTATCAACTATTGACAGTTGATGTAAGGGATTTGTATACTGTGACCCCCCAAAATTTGGGGCTTGAATGGATTAGGGATTTTTTACAAGTAAGGAAAATTGACAATAATACCATCTATGTTGTAGAAACCCTTTTAGAGTTAGTTCTTGTTAACAACTTTATGTGGTTTGAAGGAAAAATCTTCCTTCAAAAATCTGGGGTTGCCATGGGGCTCCCTGTGGCGGCAGTTTCGCCAGTTGCATAATGGCACACTGGGAGACTACCTTGCTTTTTGACAATCCTATTTTTAAGCACAATGTCGCTTGGTACACGCGGTACCAAGATGACATGTTCATATTATGGAAAGGCCCTTTAGAATTAGTGCAGGATTTCATTAATTCAATAACTGCCTCAACTAATTTTTTGGAGTTTACCTTTAACTTGCAAAGTGAAACTATTAACTTTCTCGACATTTGTATCCATAACAATCTTGTTAGAGGCTGATTTAAAAGCACTATTTATAGGAAGCCCACCTATTCTAACTCATTCCTGCATTTTTCCAGCTGTCACCCCTACCACCAAAAGAGAGCAGTGGTCAAGGGTCAGATGGTGAGAGCTGCCAGAATGATCTCAGATGATTCTGATTTCAAAGATAAATGCAGTTTGCTTGAGAAAATGTTCCTCAGCAGAGGCCATCCATTGAGTTTAGTCTCCGGTATTTCCACTGAAGTAATTATTAAAATACATTCTGGATACTTTAAGCCCCTATTATCTACTGTGATTTTGGTGGAACAGGAAACTCTGCCAGACAAGGTTCAAGATACTATAACCAACAAAATCCACTGTTATACTACCAGCTTTTTATGTACCTACAATTTAGATCATTCTTTTATTAGGGAGACCCTTTATAAGAACTGGACTCTTGTTATTGAGGACAACTCTTTGCACAAGCTATTAGGCAATAAACCTAAAATTACCTTTAGACGAGGCTGTAATTTGAAAATTTTGTTGGAATACTCCACTAAACCACTTGTTGTTAAGAACAAGGGTATGTTTAAATGTGGAGCTTGCCATCAATGTAAGCACTTAAATCTTGCTTACCAATTTAAGATTAGGGATACCCTTTATAAAGTTCAGGGTAAATTTTCATGTGACACAAAAGGAGTGGTTTACTGTGCTTGTTGCCAAGTCTGCAAAGCTTTCTATATTGGGAAGACCAAAAGGAAGCTCAAACAATGCATATACGAGCACCAATATGCCATAAGTAGGGGGGACAAGACCAATGCGTTAGCTGGGCACATTATGGATTTTCCAAACCATAGCTTTAAGTTTACTGTATTAAAGCAAATAGGCGTTGATGAGAGAGGTGGCCCTTGGCAAATTAAACTGGAAATTGAGGAATTGAGGTGGCAAATTAACACTGCAGCTTATCTGCCCCCAGGTCTCAACGAAACAGTTTCAATTAAATGTTTTCTTAAGCTTTTGGCTTTAAAAAGATGAATTTACGTATGGCTTACTTTTTCCATCTTCATTTGTGTGTTAATCTTTTTGACATTATTTATTTGGTGCTTACTTGCTTATTATTACTTTTGGGTAACTTAACAATAACTACACAGTAGATTGCTACTATAACTTTTATTTTATATGTATTTATTTAGTTTGTGATAAACATTGTTAAACTAGGGGTTGCTCTGATGAGGTTTGATTCGGGTTTTATTCAGCTCTACTTGATTTTTAACTTCTTGGAAGGTTTTAACTGACATAGTCTTTCACTTTAAATTTGAGTTCTTTTTTACTTAATTAATTAATTGTTACGTAGACTATTAGGTTTAAAAGCATTTTGAAATGGTTCTTGTTTGTCTGAAGAAGGAAAATCACAGTCTATTTCCGAAAGCTCTAACACTATTAAACGGTTTTATTTTTCACGCTGCTCCAGTTCGCCTTGGTTTTTTGTTTTATCATTTCCATCTTATTAGCTAAGACCTTTGCATAAATTCTTATGTCTGTTTTCAACAATGGTATAGGTCTATAGCTTGTTGTCAGTAATAATGTTCCACAGATTTGGGTAATAGAATAACTCTGGTCTCTAAAAGTTTGCTGTCACATCTCACCAATATCTCAGTTTCTATAAATAATAGCATAATCTTTAGCATTGACATTTGTCAAGAATACAGCTTATATGTAGAGCTTTACAACATTGATAAGGTCTAAAATGTTAGTTATTCTGGCTAGTTATGAAGGGTATAGAAAATATCAACACCAAAAATTGGTCTTTATTTAATTGTGATGAAAACTCCAGGCCTATAGGTACACTGAGATCCAATTTCACTTACAAGAGAAAATGTAACATCAAAAACCTTTTGGAAAGAACACCACAAATTAATATAGGTACCTGGCCAGTTACATCGAAGTATGGCAGGTGTAACCAGTGTAAACACACTGAAGACAACTACAATGGTTGGTTATACAAAAAGATCAATAGATGGGTGGGTGGCAGTAAATATAATTGTTTAACAGAGATAGTGGTATACATTGCTTTTTGCATAACCTGTCAAGCTTTTTATGTGGGCAAGACAGTTAATGGATTGAATCATGGAATATACCAACACTAATATAGTATTCAAAAATTGGGCAGTAAGAGTGCCTTGGCACAACCCTCTATGACATGTACAAACTTCAATAAGTTCAAGTTTTTTATTTTAGAACAGGTGCCCATCAAACCCTTTAGTGGCGATTAGAA
This sequence comes from Protopterus annectens, assembly GCF_019279795.1. Classification (NCBI taxonomy): domain Eukaryota; kingdom Metazoa; phylum Chordata; order Ceratodontiformes; family Protopteridae; genus Protopterus; species Protopterus annectens. The sequence continues at coordinate 899,128,386 of NC_056730.1, read as the reverse complement.
AAATACTTTACTACATCAGGAAATTATATGGCAATTCAGGTTGGATGCTGCCAACTCTCCAGGGTTAAATCAAATGAATTTATTTCCATCTCCAGTAAGCTTAGGAAAAGACACATGATGGTCTAACAGAGTTTAAGAGTCATTTTTTATATGTACATTTTATTTTATTCTGTTTTATTTAGTCTGTATTTATAATATGTGCAGTTCTACATAAACAACCAACACAGTTTAATATTTTTGATGCTCTATGAGCTAAACAGTGTTTTTAAGTGCAATTTAATTGTATAATTTACTGTTATTATTTATTTATTTATTTACATTTGTTGACCGGGAGAGTCTGACTGGACACAGGTCCATTTTCAGCGGAGGCCTGGGGAGAAAAGTTCCACATTAAGTATTACTTACATTATACAGTTAAAAAACATAGCATTTAAAATGTAGACATTAGTCCAGCTGAGAACGTAAGACAAGAATAAAACATAGATGTAAAACAGCTCTAGAACATAGTACAATTTTAAAATATGGTGACATATACTAAACATGGTTACAAATGTAGTTGAGATTCATCAGTGAACAATTGATACAATCTGTTTTTGAGGTACATAACAGCCATTAGCAGTTGTTGCTACAAGAAGTTAATACTATGTGGTAGGTAGCTGGGAACATGAGTAGCCAAGCTTGCTAAGAGTAGGTTGTTGATAGGGGGCCGAGGGAGGTAGTGGGTGGGTGGAGTGGATGGTATTAGAGGGGGGGTTGCAAGGGCATATCTGGCAAGGTTTTAAGCATGATTTTAGTAATGATTTGAAGTGGATGCAAGAAGTTACAGAGGTAATTGAGGATGGGAGGGAGTTCCAGAGTTTGGCTATAGAGGCTATAGTGCAGGAGAATAATGCTTCTCCAGCAGAGTTATTGGCTCTTGTGACCTGTAGGAGGTTTTTGTGGCTGGATCTTAATGGTCTCATGGTTATGTAGGGTTGGAGTAGATTTTGGATAGATGGGACTTTTAGTGGTTGGTTTATTAGTTTGTGGGCAAGTGCAAGTTGGTACCATTGAAGGAGGTGGGGGAGCTCTAGCCAGCCCAGTTCTGCTAGTGAGAAACAGTATGTTCTTTTCCATTGGTGGATGAGGGAGGTGGGATTCACTTCCTGGTCAATTTAATTGTGAAATGTACATTGCCTGTGGTTGTGATGATGTCTGTTGTATGACAAAAGTGCTAAACCATGACTTTAAGTTTTATTTTTTACATTAAAGTGTTTTCAACAATTTATTTGTGATGAGCGGTTTATCCTGACTACCAAACTGGCAGAGTGTTCTTGGTATTTGTTTTGTCTTTACACTTTTCCAGGTTCATTCATTTTTTATTTTTTGATTATTTAAGTTTAAATTTTTGCTTCATTACTTTAAATCTCTCTTCTACTCTATTTAAACTCAGTTGTTTAGCTGCTGTATCGGCTCTAGTAAGTGGTTGACACCAGTGTTGAAGTCCCTTTATTAAATGCTCTCCACCTCTTATCATGAGAGATATATACCCTCAGGTGTTTATTTGTAAAGGAACTACCTACATTTCAAATACATTCCAGGTGTTTTTTTATCCTGAAGTAATATAGGATCCATTCTCCACTAAAATCTGGGTAACGTGGTTGACATTAGTGTTAGGGATAACAGTTTCATACTATGATCTGAAACAGTAGCAGACACAATATCTGTCTGATCCATCTATGGAATCAAATGTTGTAAGATTCAAATCATGTCTATCCTGTAGGTTATACATAATGAGTAATTAAAGTAAGTAAATGCCATACATCCCATATTTTCCACCCTCCAACTGTCATTTAGGTTCCATTCTATGTTGATTGTATTTAACATCATCACAGTCTTAGGTGTACTGCATTTTCCTACTGGCATTTTATCCAATGTTGGAATTAAGGACTGTATTAAAATCTCCACCTAGCATAATATTAGAATTCTGACTAATACATTGTTGCATCATTGATATTAATTCACCCATGCCTTATGTCATAGTTTTTTGTCAGAAAATATATATTAGCCGTATAGTATCAGTATCTTGCCTAAACTTCATCAGAATCAACCTGTGTTGTCCTTAAACCATTCCTCCGCTGTCCCTTTTACAGAGTTGAATATTAAAATAGCCACTCCATGCTTGACAGATTTTGTATTAAAAAAAAGTTGTGCTGTTCAATATCTTGGCTATCAAGCTCTCATTTTAGCTTCAGTATAGTTTCTTGCAAGTAAATAATATGAGGATATTTCTTCCTCAACTATTTATCTACAGCTTTAACTTTACAACATGAGCTCTCTGACACCCCTGACAACATAAATAAGGGTGTGCAAACTGAGCATACATTCAGAACTATTGTTGTTATCTGTTCTACATTTAGGTAACGTTGTAGATGGTGTACCTGTACCCCACATACTGGACACACCGATCTATTACAAACAACACCCTAACAAAAAATCCTATATAAGGTTTATTAAGCAGTATATTACAGCATTGCTTATGAATGGACCAGGCATCCCTAGGATACTTCCTATCAAATTTAAATTATCAACTGCTAAGGTTTACATGAAAGAGGAGTTTAAGCAATACTAGATCCCAACTATATAGCACCTGTGCTCCTAGTGGAATTCCTGTCACAGTATGGACTTCTGTACCCCTTTTTGTCATCCCAACTCTATTCAAAAACAAAAAAAAGAGGAGGGAGGAATGGGGAAGAAACAATATAACATACAAAATGTCAGTAACATTACAATTAAGCTTAGATCATACTTATCACTGAAACTCCATAACTAGCTACATTGTGCATCCCCTCATCATCCTTTTGACATGCTTGAGTAGAAAAGAAAAGATAACAAAAGAGAGAGAGGAAACACACAGGTTCATAGGTTTGTAGCTGCATACTAGGCTATTGATCTGTGAGGATCTCTAGAAGCCTAGCTCTGCACACCCATATTAATCATTATCCCTTATATTTTGCAATATGAATATCAAAAGAAGGCAAAAGCAAATATATATATATATATATATATATATATATATATATATATATATATATTGGGGTAATTACATGCTTCCCTTATCCATGAGAGCCATTTGTGCTAAGCTGTAGTTACCAATCCATTCATCCAAGTTACACATGAACAGAGAAAGAAACGTACACTGCTTCCTGTGGAATGGAAGATGGTTCCATAGATATGGTCAGAAATGTAGCTGGCTCAACCTGCTGATCCCAAAAACTAGTGCCCTGACCCTTAAGATAAATAAAAAAGGACTTCTGCTTCTATGGTTCCTGCAGACAGTATCCAAGTTACATGTTCCCACCCCACTCCAAAAATACACAATACCTCCTCCTTCCTCCTGCCCCAACCATTCAGGTCCCATTTCTGTGTCTGCCCCCACCCTTCTTCCTCACATTTTAATAAAAAAAGAAAAAATAACATTTTGTTACAGTTTATAGTATACCCTGCATGGCAGATTTTAATTTAAGAAAAAAGTGTGTCTATCTCAGTTCATACTCCTTGAACTGACACAAGCAAGAAAGTACTAAAGATGGCGTTTGTACTAGGGTTACCACCTGTCCCACTTTGCGAGGGACAGTCCCTCTTTGGGCGGTTGTGTCCTGACAAAAAATTGTAAAAATGGCAAATGTCCTGAGATTTTAGGACAAAATGATTTCCTATATTTTATGTAATCATTGCATAAAACAGTTATTCTGTATCTAAAATACCTAAATGTTATAAGAAACAGAATAAGCAACTAAAATGCTACAAGAATAAACTTTTATTTAGGCAAAAAATTTAAGTTCTAACTTTTGTACTGACCGTGGGTATGTGTTGGCCTGTAAAATCTGATGTTTGTACCACAAATGTCCCACTTTGGCCATTTGAAAAGGTGGCAACCCTAGTTTGTACATTTCCCTCTTATACCACAGAAATGTCTGTGTCTAGGTGGGAGGGAGCCTGCCTAACCTGGAAGGGGGGGGGGTGAAAGTCTGAAAGTCCATCCAGATGTAGGGTTTTCTGCTGCATAAGTCCCAGATGTTGCCTACTGTAACAGTTAACATACTCAACCATCTATAATTATATTAATTTCCCAACCAACTACACTTTCCTCAAATTTGTGGTCTGAGCAGAGCATTACCAGTTTAACATTCTTTCATTTTTGGGCTTTATTTTACAACTTGCAGATGTTCATGACATGTCAACTGCATTTATAAGTTCATTGGCTTCCATACTCACTATTATTGGGCAATGTTTTACCAGTCTGACCCACCCTTGTGCTGTGAGCCCATCAGAGTAATGTACATCTGAAACCGACATCTCTGGATGACTGTTTGAGGCCTGTAAATGGATATAGATGGATCATGTCAGCAGAGATTTATCATGCTCAAATGGATTCCCTGGGCAGTGTAATGGACCAGGCCCCTTCCCACAGCCAATTCAGTGTCCCATTAATAAGCACTGTTCAAAACTGTCAGTGTGCACACTATTTTCTTCTTTACTTTTGAAATGATTACACAGATGTGTATTTAATTTAAAACTTTTAATTTATTTATCCTTTGTAGAGTCCCACTAGGTTAGCAGTCTCTTTTCAGGGACTCCCAAGGTGGTATTTATACTATAGGGAAAATCTGGACAGGGCATCAGCCTTTCTAAGGGGAGACCTGAGGTGGTATTTATACTAGTTGGAGAAATTTGGTCTCAACATCAGAGAACTTCCCCTAGTCGATTAAAATGATGTTCATCTTGTTCCTAGCACAGTGGCAGCTGGGAGGATAGTATGGGAAGTGCAGAACATGGAGGAAGTCAAGAAGGTGGACACCAGTTCTGTTGTTTTTTGTTGAAGAGTTGGTCCAGGATTCAGAGAATTTTTGCAGCAAAATGTATTTGTTGAATCTGAGACAGGGGAATTGATAAAAGAAAGATGTATAATTGCAATCCTCCAGTTGAAAGGATTGTGGAATGATTTATTAAGTGTAATGTTGTTACAGAGTGAGCCTAAAAGCAGAAAGGAGGTTTCATGGGGAGACATCATGGACAAGATAGAGAAGGAAGAAGCAGATTCTATTTTGAAGGGAAAAAGCATAGGGAGAAAATCATATGTGGCGACAGTAAAAAAAAGAGGAGGAAAGAGAAAAGAACAGAAGAAAGATGAAGTAAACACAAGGTGTTGAGAATTCAAAGTAATTCAAAGTAAAGAAGAGAAAGAACTAGACACATATGAAGTTTGGGACAATTTAATGATTCCATTGGGTGTAAAGGTTCAAGAGGTAGAGTTTTTATTCTTATTAACAAAGAGACATTTTGTGACATTATTTTTGACACTGGTTATGCTATTGAAAGCTTTCTGGGAGAATATGAAAAGAAAAAGAACTGCAATATGTGGAACCGATATGTGATTAAAGTATTTAAAAGGGAAACAAAAAAGAAAATATGTGCAGTTTCAAACTGAAGCAGAGAAAGAGACTTTGAAAAGACGTGTATATAAAATATGTAAAGAAGTTGTGGACATTACAAAACTTTATGACATCAGGAATCTATGGACTGGTGGATGGGACTGTAATATTGTGTTGAAAATGGAAAAAGAAAAAAATACATATTCCTAGTATGACAAATATGGAAGAGAATAAGGGTGTAGTAAAATGCAAAACATTTTTTTTCACCTGTGGAAAGGATGATCACATAATTAGTAACTGTAATAAAAGAAAATGTTATATTTTTGGGGAGATTGGTCATGATACATGAATATGTGAATTGAAATGTTATATATGTGATAAAATTGGGTGTTATGGATGGATTGCCAAGTGGAAAATTATAAAGAAGGAGGAGAAGGAAAAAGAGAAAAAAATCAACAAAAAGAACTAGTAGTGGAAGTAGGAGGTAAATGTTAAGTAGTAGAAGAAGAAAAAGATAAAATAGAAAGGAAAATGACATAGAAGAAGGTTCTGAAATAGGCAGTGAGAAAGATATAAATTGGAAAATAGTAAAAGAAAAAATGATATAGGTAAAAGAGTGAAATATAGAAAAAGAAAGTTTAAAGGGATATGTATGAAAGAGAAAAAGAAAGGGAATGGGTAAAGGTAAGAAGAAAATGGTAAATTTGTCCAAAGTAAAAAATAATTTCTATGAAGTTAAAAAAGAGAAAGTAATAACTTTAGACTATTTTCTGTAAGTGTAAATATTATTAAAATATAGTTATAAGATGCAATAGTACTGGAAGATGTTAAATTTTAACATAGAAAAAAGATTGCAAACAGAAAAACTTTTGGGAAGAATGTAATCTGGCATTTGGGAAATGAATGATGTTCTGGAATAGTGATACTTTGTGAAAAATGAGTGAAAATATTAAATGCAGCATTAGTAATGATGGGAAGATTAGCAGTCATAGATCTATGTGGGGGATAATTTATTTCATAAGATTTTGGATTATGTAGACAGCAAATTTTACTATGTAGTCACAAGATGCGTATTGCTACTCCTCAAATCTACCTAGCATTTACAAAGGGGTCATATCACTTGAGCTGTTGCCTCAATCCACCCCAAACTTAATGTGTGTAACATTTTCAGCTGCAGTCAAAAGTATTAGAGGTACTGTTTTTTTAGATTTGCAGTCCTGTCTATAACCAAGCTATATACATTTTAGAAGCATTATTCTAGATTCTTATAGATATCATATGACTTGATAAAGCCCTAATGTTTCTAACAGGTCCAGAAAAAAATTTATTCTCTAGAGTACAAAAAGTATGCCTGGCTATACCCTTGATACAGAAATAAATTTGAACATTATACAGATATGAGATTTCAATTGTGCTTTGAGAGGAAATTTTAAAATCGAGAGGAAGTGATGTTAAAAATGTTGGAAGTTATGAGATGTGGAAAGTTAAGTATTTGGAAAAATAACATATAGCTGGGGTACATGCAAAACTGCAATAGATTGTTTTATAATATCAGAAGTGTTAAATGTTGCTGAAGGGGAGTCAATTGTAACAGATTTTTCCACACCATTTAGCAATATGGATAGAGTTAAAGGAGAATAAAGAGTATATAAATAGGAAAAGGGATAAAAAGATAAATGAGAAAGCATGGGATGAAAATGGAAAAAAATAATAATACAATTATGGAAAGATAATATTACTATGAGCATATTTTGCAAAGATTGGTCTAAGTGGTGGCTTGTGCTTGCTTTTAAAGAAAAAATATAAAAAAATATTTTAGACTGGCAGAATGATGTAAGAAAAGCAGAAAAATAAAAATATGGACAAATACATAAAGATGCTTTAAAGAATTTTAAGAAATAGTGATAGTTTTTTATAAAGAAAATGTGATATATAGAATAAATCAAGAAAAAAGTAAGAAATTATGATTTAAACAAATATATTTTATTAGGTAAAAGAGAAGCATTATCAGCATATTTAGGTAAATTAGTTAAGGAAGAGAGTAGTCTAAAAAGAGAAATGAAAATTGTAAAAGAAGAAATAAAAAGAACCCAGGAACAGATTATGTATATATTGTAGTAGCTTATATGCAAGACATGTTTAAAGAAAAAGAACAGGAGAGAATATGGAATGCTAAAAGATTATCACAGCAAGACAATAAACAATTGGAAAAGGAGGTTTCCTCATATGAGCTAGATAAGGTGCTTGCACAAGTGAATATGGAATCAGCTATAGAGCCAGATGATATTGAATATTAAATGTATAAAATTTAAAAGACTGCAACAATTTATTTTTCAGAAGTACTGAATGAATATTAAAGTGAAGGTTTTAAATATAAGTAGTTCTGTAGTGAAATACTCAAATTTATATGGAAAAAGAAGAAAAAAAACAGAATTAAAAATTGGAGACCAGTAGTGTTGAATAATGCAGATTTTAAGATTGTTATGAAAATAATTCAGAAGAGATTGGAAAATAAAACGGAAAACATTATGGAAGGTAGTCTATATAGTATAAAGGGAAAGGGATGTCAGGAATTATTATTGATAGAGAAAGAGATTGTGGTTGATATTTAAACAGAAAGGAGAAGGTTAAACTTATGATAGGAGATTTGAATAAGGCATTTGATACAATATGGCAGAAAATTGTATGGGTAATTATGAAGGATTATAATAAAAGTAAGCAAATCAGGGACATATGTTATTCTGCATACAATAATAATAGAGTAAGAGTTTTAGTAAATGGATGGTTAAGCAGAGAAAGAGATATAAGGAATGGTATAAGGCAGGGATATCTAATGAGTAGTATATTATTTGCTTTGGTTATGAATGCATTAATAAGAGAATTAAACTTAAAAAGGAAAGATGCAGGTTATATGATGAATGAGGCATACTAATAAATAATAAATGAGACAGTTATGTTGACTTACATAGATGACATTATGGTGAATGCAAAAAAAAAATAAAGTTTGGATGAAAGAAGTATTATATTTACATGAATGCCTAAGAGCAATATGCATGATTCTAAATTATGAAAATAAATTCTGAAAATTAGAAATGATTCTGAATTAGAAAAAAGTAAAAGAGGCATATATTTTACAAAGAATGAGGTTTCTGTGCTAGGTACAAGATTTGGAAGTAGGAACACAAGTAGATCTCAATAATAGAAAAATAATAGAAGAAATAAAGGAAAGGTGTGCTTTTTGGAAAACATGTAAGTTGTCATTTAGGAAAAAGGTTTATTTGATACATTATTTCTTAATGGGAAAGATAGCACATATAATGTGTATACACAATGGCAATAATATATGAAAAAAATAAGTTTTACAGGTGATTTTTTTTATTTATATGGGGTATAAGTCTGAATCCCATAAAAGAGGGGGTTTTATGTTGATAAAGAAGAAGGAGGTTTAGGTCTAATAAACCTAGTTGTGTGTGCTGCTTCTTTGAACTTCTATAAAGTGTTAAAGTGGTTAAATGATAAAAATGAAAAATTAGTAGTTAAGTAATTTAATTGTAAATATGACAAATTTTGGAAGATGATGAAAGTTTAAAAGAGAAAACGAATGCATAAATGAAGAAATGAAATATTATCAAGACAAAATATTTTTGTGAAAGATAAAATTGAAGAAATTATACAAGAGAAAAATTGTAGTATAAAAATATAATGATACAATACTGTAATATTAGCTCATGGGCAAATTTAATGGAAGAAAAATTTAAAGCTATAAAAGTAAGACATGGATAGGGTAATAAAAAGTAGAATGTCAAGATTTTTCATGTAAAAGTAAGAAATGGATAGTGTAATAAAAAAGTAGAATGTCACGATTTTTCCTGGACACTGGTGTTAAATAAATTAACAGTAAAGGGGAATATGCTGTACAAAAAGATAAGTGAAAAAATAGGTTTATACTGTGGAAAAGAAGAGATTACAGAGCATGTTTTTGAAATGTAAAACAGTAGTTAAACTGTGGGAAAAGTTATGAGGAGAATCTTTTGAAGATATAAACAAAGTGAATAACATAAACATGGATATGATTGAGTATGGATATTACAGGAATAAAAACAATTTGTTGAAAAGATAGATGAAAATATATTTTTTGTTGTATGGATTATTTGGAATGAAAGGTTAAACAAAAGTATGTTTAATGGAAAGTGGATTTTAGAGGTTATGGAAAAAGGAGTGGGGATCTAATAAGGATAATAGAGGTAGAAGTTAAAATAGTAAAAAGTAAGATAATTGTGATTATATAATAATGAAGGAAGTAAATGGAAAATTGTGCACTGTATACATTTGTAAATAATAGACCCCAACTCTTTTTCAATAGATGCCATAGGATCTTTTATATCCACCACCAGAGACACATGGGGCCTCAGTTTAGCATCTCATCTGAAGGATGACTTACTCAGCAGTACAGGACCCAGCATATTCTGCCCAAGTGTGTCAGTACTCCATCTATCTAGACTGGGAATAGAACCCACAGGCTTCAGTACTAAAGGCAAGTGTGCTACCTTTTGCACTACAGACAAATTTTGTAACACAAACATTGATGGACATTTGCTAAACAAAATAGTTGCACATTGAAAACAGTCTTATCAGGAGCAACAGTAAACTTCTATTTCCTTGAAAATCACATTCATTAAAAGTACATCTGGACACTCATGGAAATACGTATATCTTGGTCCCCAAGCTGTTTTCAAACAACAGACCATATGCATACATTTTGAGGACTATGCATAAATGCATGCATTATTTGATTCACCTTCCTGATTGTTTTATTTTTTTTCTTATTTAATACAGCAACATTTGTTAGAGTGCATTTTAAATCTGTAGTTTTCAACATTTTCCAGAAATCAAGGAAACAAACTGTATGATCCAATAAATCCAATAATGACATTTCAAGCATAGAAGGCTGCTCAAACAGCTGCTGTTGTTATAATCCACCACTATCTGTACTAAGCAATTACAGCCACCAAATTGGCTGAGTATACATCACATGTCTGATTGTAATAAAAAATACCAACAGTAAAGTATTCCAATTTGCTTTACATAAATACACACTAGTCCTGCAAAGACAGACTAATGACTCAGACATCCACCATCCTTTTCAGATGTCTGTCAAAAATTAATAATAATAATAAAGTCACATATTTCAAATCTGTTTCACAAAAACACACAGTAGCCAAAGTATTTGTACTTAATTCACACACACACACACACACACACACACACACACACACACACACACACACACACACACACACACACACACACACACACACACACATGCACGCATGCACACTCCAGTCCTGCAAGGCCAGATTAGACTGTTTAAAATGACCAGATAACTGTTTAAGGTGCATTAATCCACAAAGACTCCCCACCACACCAGCAGTTATAGGCATTTTGTTGACAGTGTACACCCTCTTATTTTTATGAAGAAGTAAATTACATGTCTTTTATTGGTAGCTTTTGATGAACAACATTAAACTGTATAAAGATCACTATCATCGTACTATAAGATCTTGCCAGGGGTAGCACAGTTTAAGCAGAAGTGTATTTATGAGAGCATAAGAAATACTGACCACCTGATATCATATGCTATAAGGAATATTAACCACCTGATAACATATGCTATAAGGAATATTAACCACCTGATAACATATGCTAAGTCAATATGCACAATCTGTGCAGAAGAAATAAAAGTTATCTGAATAATTCTGCATTAAAGAGAGCTGACAATCAACTTTGCATTTCAGTGCTTGCTGGACACCTGCATCTCATTTTTGACCTCCATATGTCATCTCTATCATCAAGAATAGCTCTCTCTTCTAACATTAATTAGTACAGGTCTGACCTACATGAATGGCTAGTAATACTGTATTATTGCAGCATACACCTTCAAAGTCACCAGAACTGAATAGAGGATAAATGGGATAGGGTAATTAATCAGGCCACAGCTAGCCATACCAATATCCCATTACTTGGCTGTCTTTTCCCAATTATTATTATAAACAGTATACATACTATTTTCTTCTTTACTTTTGCAATCATCACAGAGATTTAGATTTCATTTAAAACTATTATTTTACATTTTGCAGAAAAAACACTGACAGACAATTTGTAAACTAAACAAAACACTCTCACATTGAATACACACTTAGCATGTGAAACAATAAACTTGTCTACCTTTGAAACTCGCATTTAGTGAAAATGCATCTGGCAACCCATTAAACTACAAGATATGCATTGGGATTTACAGTCAAATAGCAGTTAGTGAAGTGCTAATTAACATCTATGTGAAGGGTGCAGGAATTCAAAATGCAAAATACACATTTCCTAATAGCCTGGCACAACCCACTGGAAATGTGTCCCTTTTTTAAAGCAGTCCAGGAATGCTATCTGCTGAAGTAGATTGGCAGAGTCACAGAAGACAAATGAAGGTTGAGGGGATCAAACCATGTACTATGGGAAGCAGCCCATTAACAGTTCATAACCTTACTCATCTGCATTAATTGCTAGACAAACTGTTGCCACCCAAGCACAGTGCATTTCACACTCGTGTGGCTGCAAAAAACATGCTAAATCAAAAATGTATTTATATTTAAAATATTAACATTAAACTCAGACTTCATGCTATCCAATTTGTCTGCAGCTTAACAATTAACACACTGTCAACATTAAGGACTCCAAAGATCATGGTTCATGTAATGACAGTGTTGTTTGCTACAATCAGTTTCCTTCCTTTATACCATAACTACTCCATTTCATAGGTACTAGTTACTAGGCTTGCAGTTCAGGGTACTCTTGAGAATCATAGCCCAACTTTCCAGTTGAACAAATCATTTAACTGGACAGTGCTTTGGGGCAAGAGCAGGACATGGATATGAGGCAAAATAACAGATGTTCTGAAAAAGTGGAGACAAATAAAAACAGCTCATGCCTACTCAACCTGGTGGACTTCTTTGAGAAGGTCACCAAAGAAATGGATGAGGGCAAAATCATTCACACTGCCTACTTTGACCTGGCCAAGGCATTTGACACAATACCCCACTCAGGCATTGTTGACAAACTCAAGAGGTTAGGTACAAACCCATATGTCACCAGGTGGATAGCCAACTGGCTTAAAGACAGGACCCAGAAAGTTAGAATTGGAAAGTCCACTTCTACAAAGTGGCCAGTCAAAAATGTAGTCCCTCAGGGATCATTTCTTGGACATCTCCTTTTTGGCATTTACTTCTCAGAAGTCAAGGCCAATGTCAGTGGTCTCTGGCTGACTAAATTTGCAGATGATTTGCAAATTAGGAGCTGTCATTGAATCTCACACTGACACAAATGTTCTCCAGGAGGGGCTGACACAGACAAACAACTGGTGTCAGAGCCATGGACTAAAACTAAATGCCAAGAAATGCATAATAGTATCCTTTGGGAAGTCATCCATCCCTGGTAACTGTCATATTGACAACACACCCCTTAGAGTTGACCCAGTAGTCAGGGATTTAGGGACACGCATAGATAGTAATCTAGCCTTAGACCATCATGTGTCTACAGTGGTGAGGAAATCCTTCTATGTTGCACAACTTATAAACAAAGGTATGGCATCTAAGTCCAAGGAAGTCATTGTTCCACTGTATTCAGCATTCATCAGACCTATCATTGAGTACAATGCCCCTTTAGTATGTACCTAACCAGGCATATGCAACAATTGGAACATTCACAGAGGTTCCTCACTAAAAGAATACAGGGCATAAATAAAATGTCCTATGCAGACCGCCTCAAGGCCCTATCCCTGTATTCTGTCTCCTACATGCTTTTGACGGGAGATGTATACCTGGCATATAGGGCATTGTCAGACCCCACTCTGGACCTTCTGCATGTCCATAAAACAATCAGCACTGGAATTACCCATTCTGAAGACTTAAACATTGCCTCTGATATAAATAGGACCTGCTGGAGAGATAGGTATGTATCCCAGAGACTACCGCATCTATGGAACAGGCTCCCCATCCATGTGAAGCAGAGTTCCTCCCTAACCCAATTCAAGTGCAACTTGGACAATTGGATGGGAAACCAGAAATTGATCCCTAGTTTGGCACCTATGTCTCTAATGGACACAGGTAACCTGTAAATGTTTCATCTCCCAAGCCCCTGCTTACACTTATCAAGGGTATCAGAACTTGTCAGAGCTTTGGGATGCATGGCTAGGCTTAAAAAGGCCCTTGTAGTCATTAGCCTAGTATACACCTATGAACCTATGAATACTCTAAACCAATTAAAAAGTTATCAGAACATGTTTTGCATAAAATGTTTGTTGTGAAACACAAAAACTACTGAAACTGTAATGACTGACATTGATTGACAGCCGTCCTCAGTGATTTGCCAAAGTAGCAGCTGGTGTAAAGGACTAAAGCTCATACTATCTGTAGTCAAGGTACAGGGTTTGAGCCTGAGTAAGTTAATTAATTAACTAAACTACCCCTCTAATTAACGGCACCACAGACACACATATTCACACTATATTAAAACAGCAAAACACGTTTGTTGCTTCTATTCCGAGCTACAAAGTTTCTGCTCCATTCTAAAGTTGAAACCAAAACACTGTATCCCAATGCCCAGCTCAAATCACATGGGCTTCTCTGTCTCTGTGTGCATTGTCTACCTCATTGACTGGATCCAAGCAGGAAAACAGCATCACTGTTACACTTGCTGAGAGCAGGAAACATTCTTAAAGCAGCAGGAAGGAAATTACATGAAATGCTTGAGCAAAACCTTTTATTTAATTATTAAAGCAAAGCAGGAAAACCTTTCACATGGCCAGGTGGGACCACCAGCCAGCACAGGGACCTAAGTAGCTGCCTAGGTTGCCTAGTATTGGATCCAGCCCTGCATGTCAGTCTATATAAAACCATTTCAGCAAATGCTGTAGAATAAGTCAAGTTTCATTGTCAGTGGAGTTTTCTCTTTTTTTCTCCTGCTGTGTGACCTCAAAGTAGTAATACATAAATATATGAGGTGCAAGGAGGCTTGCCCCTTCAAAAAGAAGCTTTCATCCGATGTTCATGGAAAGTTGTTAAAACATGTTGGTTTGAAAATATTGTCATTTATTAAAATACTTTTTCAATAGCTAGACATGAATTTCATACTGGCCATCAATGGACTTCATAGCAATACATATGTGATGACATACTTGCTGATGGTAGCCATGCTTTAGCTTTTCAGCTCTGTCCACTGCTTATCTGCCATTTGTTCATAGATTCATAGGTAAGTACTAGGCTATCTGCCCATGGGCATTTATAAGCCTAGCCACAGAGTGATGGCTTTCGCCTCCCCATTAGATTAGTAACCTGGGCCTCTGTCAACAGGGCTCCTGAAGTGATCCCAGGGTAGAACTTACGATTACCCATCCACTCATTAAGATTTCTCTTGAAGAGGGTCAGAGAGGAGCTCTGTCGTATATGGACTGGGATTCTATTCCAGAGTGAGGGGAGTCACTGTCTGGGACAGGAATCTATCCCTTCAGCATGCCCTGTTTATTGTTGTACATCGGTTCAAGTCGCTAGAACGAGTGATTCTGAGGGATCTTGTTTTTCTGAGGTGAAGCATGTCCATTAGTTCAGGGTTTGACATGGCCCTATAGGTCAGGCATAGTTCACCTCTGAGCAGACGGTAAGCGACTGAGAAGAGCTGGAGCTTTTTTAGTCGTGCTTCATAGGGTAATTGTTTAAGGGCCTTAATCCTCTTAGTGAGGTACTACTGTGTTCTTTCTAGTTGTTGCAGGTGTCTAGTGAGGTACATCCCAAATGGGGCATTGTACTCTATTATGGGCGTAATGAGTGAGGAGTAAAGGGGCACAATCACCTCCTTGGATCTGGATGAGAAACCCTTTGTGATCAGGTGTGCCACATAGAAGGATTTCCTGACCGTTTTGGCTATGTGGTTATCAAAGGAGAGCATGCTATCTACTTGGGTACCCAGGTCCCTAATTATTTCTTCTGTACTTAGTGGATTTCCATCTATGTGGTAGTTTGTAGGTACTTTGTTTTTCCCATATGGGATTACTATGCATTTTTTGGCATTTAGCTTGAGGCCGTGACTTTGACACCAGGTGTTTGTCTCTGTGAGACCCTTTTGCAGGATGTCTGTGTCAGCTGGAGAGTCAGTTATTGCATGCAATTTACAGTCATCTGTGAACTTGGTTAGCCACAGTCCCTCCACCTTTGCCTGTACTTCAGAGAAATATATACTGAACAGGAGGGGTCCCAGGACTAGGTTCTGTTGGAGCAGCAAGTCCTCATTTCATCTTCTTATCTTATTCCAGAATTTTCTTTCTGTCATTGTATCTATGCTTTCAGGCAGGCAGATATTGCAGCATGTCCCTTAAATTACTGAAGTTCTGCATATCATTAGTAGCCAAGGTGTGCATTGGGCCAATGGTTTTCATTATTTGTGATCCTTCAGTTTAAGTTATTTGCCGTACAAGTTTTACTCCGTCATATTTCTGGAAATTGGTGTCAATGTTTGATACTGCTTAAGCTTTGGGGGAGGGGATATATAGTGAAAAAAACTGTATTCCACTGTTTAGACTTTGTTAAATGGAGAGCAACTTGCCTTTTTAAATTTAATATCTTATTAAAGTGCACATTGTTTGCCTTTTCTGTATCATATAATTTCTAGCTGAAGCAGACATTTTTATTTAACTAAAAAGACTATAGCTGAGACATTACCCGTTTTTAGCTAAGTAAACTTTGAAATCTGCAGGGCATTTTGTCTTCCCTTTGAGATGTATGGGTACTTGGGAAGTGATGCTGTTGGTAGCTGGGTATAAAAAGTTATATAAGTTGTACTAGGTTACTCAGACATGGATCAGCTACAACAACAGTGGTACGAGTATGATGCCTAACTTTGGAAAAGAGCAGGAATTTAGACTTTTCCATTATTACCCCCTGCTTTACTGCCATACAGATGAGTAAACCTTGGAGATGATGTTTCAGAACTTTGGGTAAATGTGTCTTTCTAAATCTTTACAGTGTTGCTTAGGTATCTTTGCATGCCAGTAAACTAAAAGTTAATGAGTTCTAGAGTCACCAATCACTAGTACACTTTTGTTAGAAGGATGCCTAGGTGCACTAGTTTTGGAGTGGTTAATTATCTGGTATCCATTTACTGTGGTAGTGCTAACAGGTGTCATAGTGTTTGATTTATACTAAGCCCTAGATTCACTAAAGTATGGAGGTTTGGGGGGAGGGGGGCTTTTTTAACAGTATCAGTGTTTATTTTGTTTGTGATGTAATTTTGTGAAATGCAGTCGTGGTGAATGTTGCTCATAGGTTTTGTTTGTGTTGGGTGAAGGTGGCCTCCGATTTGCTTAAGTTCTTGCATCTCTCGCATATACATAGTGACAAGCTAAGCAATAATTCATTGTCTGTCTCAGGCAATGTTTTCAATGCCTGAGTAAACTGAATGAAATGATGCTAGGGGCTATAGATGGACATGCAGGCTGACCTTCCATTTTAGTCCAAGAATTCAGTAAAGGAATTGATATTTTTTTGATTTTAAGAAAAAAGATTAAATAGTTAGCAGTTCATTTGAAATAATGCATTTCTGTTATTACAGAAATGTGGCTTAATGATTTATTAATATATTATTTATTCTTTTATTGACATTTGATAACCAGGAAAGATTGAGTAGGTAGGAGCCCATGTCCAGCGGAGGCCCACGGAGAAAAGCTTCAAACAGGTTAAGAACAATAATTTTATAATTTTCAAAAGCAATACAAAAGCATTGACAGTTTAAATAGGTATGCCAAGTTAGTCATAATATGAGCACATTAGTTAAGAACAGATAAAGTTATGTGACAAGTATTTAATATATTCATAGATTTGTACTAGGCTAATTGCCCTTGTGGAAAATTTTAAGCATAGCCAATTCAACCCATGTGAGAATCAAATCCTGCACCTTCTGTCTGTAAGGTAAACACCTTAACCATTATGCCAACATGCATTTCCTGCTGAGTAACTTTAGCCAGTTTATATACCAATTAAAGATAAGATGTATAACACAAACAGGAACTGCAATATGAACTGAGAGAAAAAGCAGGCTTCTGGTATATTTAAAGTGAAAGCTTTAGAGTGAAAGTCAAGGGAGAGAAATTGATAGAAGTAAGGAAGTGAGTAAAGAAGGGAGAGTAAGGAAGTGTAAGGTATGAAGAGGTGTTTGTTCTCATTTAGGGATATAGCTTATCTTGGTGTTGAGCAAGAACAGAGCCAGCTTTTGGATAGAAAATCTTTCAGCATGGTTTTGAAGGATGGGAGGGAGGGTACTGACCTGATGGATACAGGTAAGGAGTTCCAAGCCTTCGCAACATGGTACAAATAAAATACAGTAGATTTGGTAGGCTTGTAGACAGACAGGAGTTTCTGGTCATTAGATCATAATGACCGACTGGGAACATAGTTGTGTTGAACGATATTTAGTGCTGGGCAAGCAGATGGATGCTGGAAAATTTTATAGGTGATAAGAAGCTTTGTATATGTTAGCTGATGGGTCATTCTAACCAGTTTGTGCTTTTTAGTGCTATACAGTGGTGGACTCTAAGGGCTTTTTAGTGCTATATGGTGGTGGACTCTAATGGCTTTTTAGTGCTATATGGTGGTGGACTCTAAAAGGGGTATTTGGTAATTTAACAACTTTGTTATAGCTTTGTTCAAGTTTTGATTTTTATGAAGCCTGGAGGTTAGTAAGGATGGGAGCACCATAAACAATTGTGGGGAGGAGAGAAGTAGTGGCAAGTGTAGCTTTATCTACATTGGTGAGAAGATTTTTGGCTCTGTAAAGTTCCTTGGTTTTTGGTGAGTTTTTTCTTAAGCAATTTTGTATATGCAGGTCAAATTTAAGATTATCCATTGTCATCCATAAATATTTGTTATGAGAAGTGACTTCAATGGTTGTATTATCAAGAGAAAGGACTTTAAATGTTGTTTTTTTCATGAGAGTGGGATTTGGGGAAAAAAGTAATAGTTTCTTTTGGGTTGAACATGAGTTGTGAGTTACAAATCCATGTTTCAGTGGCTATTAAAGTTTCCTGAGTAATTATTTGGAGGTGCACCACATTGTCAGATGTGCAACTGAGTGTGGAGTCATCTGCTACTGTATTAGGGAGGCCTGTTGTGTGGATATATGTAGGGTGTTGGTGAGAATGCTAAAGAGGATGGGCCCAAGCATAGAATCTTGTGGCACACCAGTGGTAACTGGGAGGTATGGAGAGAGGATGAAATGCCATTTTACTGACTGATACCTATTGAACAGGTAGCTTTTGAGCCATAGAAGGCTGGGCTGAGAGAGACCTACTGAGAACATTTGAAGTTGAAGTTTGTGGTGGCAAACTGTGTCGAAGCTTTAAATAAGTCAAGAAAAAAGGAGGAGACTAGTTTGCCATTATCTCTAGCTTTATTGAGAGTATCTATATAGGTTAGAAGTGCAGTGTTAGTACTATGAGATGGACGGAAGCCATACTATGTGGGAGATAGGAGTTCCTCCTACAGGAGATAGTTTAGCAATTATTTTTAAATACATTTTTCAAGTATTTTGGAGAGGGGGGGGTAAAATTGCTATAGGTCTAAAGTTAGCAATGTCTGTTGAATTTCTTCCTTTGTGCAGAGGGATAATGTGTGAGTTTTTCCAAAGAGAGGAAATGTGGGATCCCTGGACTGGCCTATTTCTAAGGACTGAGGGAGGACACGCAATGCTTTCGGGTCCATATTAATTTGACAAAGCTTTAGCTTGTCGAACTACAAATGATCAACAGCTAAAGATCGAAAGAGCCAAACTGCGAATGGCCAGCTAAGAAAATTTTTTTCTTAGGGAAAGAATTTTCTTGGCTATTAATGGGAATTTGCCCTTTCCCCAATGTGGAGCTATCTTGGAGTTAGTATATTTAGTTTAGTTAGGGGGTGTGTGGAGGGCACAGCCCCCCACATGGGGGGAGGGGGTGATATCCCCCACTTAATTCAGGTTAAAAGGTTTTTTTTTGGTGTAACGGCCATGCGATTTCTTTCCATGGGAAAAAATTTGCTTAGCTGATCGTTTGCAGTTTGGACATTTCAATCTTTAGCTGTCGATCTTTTGTAGTTCGACAAGCTAATGTTTCATCAAATTAATAGGGACCCATGCTATCGACTACCATTTTAAGGTACTCACTTGGGAGGTTATCAGCTGAAGAAGAATATGGTTTAAGTTTGTTTAAGAGCAGTTTTGTATAGGATATGGGGACAGGTTTGAAAGTGAAAGTGGATGTAGTGATACGTGGCTGTTGGCAGGGATGGGGTTAGGTGTTGTGGAATCCTTGGTTAGAGATGCTACACTGTCTATGAAATAAGACTTGAACTGTATTGTGGTTTCAAGTGGTGAGTTATTGGGAGAGGAGTAAGGGTTGAATTTTTGTCTGGGATGCAAGATTTCTTTAATGGCTGTCCAGAATTTTTTAGGGGTATATTTAATGTTATTCTGAAAGTTATTATAATATATTTTTTGTCTTCATTTATTTGCTTTTTAGTATGATTGTGAAGCATTCTGAAGTTTTCAAGACATTGTAGTGTTTTATATTTTTTTTGCCATTTTGTCCATGCTTTTTCTGTATCCTACATTGACATTCAACTCTTATGGATAGCCAAATTGCATTATTTGTTTTTAGTTTCTTCTTTCTGGGAGGTCTAAGGATATTTAGGAAAGTTGTATAGAATTTATTTATAGTATCATCTAAGGGGAGGATTTTTATGAAGTTCTAATTAATAGATGATAGGGTATAAATGAACATTTCTGGGTTAAACTTGGAAAGATTGTGTGCTGTTTTATAAACATGCTTTTTAAGTGGTTGTGTGAAATGTCTGATTGTATACACTGGGACATGATCACTGATAGAGACCGACACTGTATCTGTGGTGGTGTATTTGCTAGGGTCTGATACTAGGATCCAGTCTAATAGGGAATGTAATGTCTTGCTATAATGTGTGGGGCTATTAATTAGTTGTGTGAATTCATATAAGTTCATGCCAGATGTAGGGGAGTTAGAATTTATGTCTAGACAATTGACATTCACATTACCTAGTAATATTTTTTCTTGTGGACTTGTTTTGTATTTCCAATGTAGGATATCTTGCAGTATAGCTGTATTATCTCCAGCAGGGGATTTAAATGACAGTAATACATATTTGTTTATAATTATTTAATTTCAGGAAAACAATGAGAAGTACACATTACTAAGAAGTGGACATTAATTACAAATAAATATTTCATCCAAATAAGAATAATAGATAATTATAGACCCATCTCACTTTTAAACATAGATATGAAAATTATGACATCGATTTTGGCTAACACGTTGAAAATGCTAATTAACCCTATAATATCTGATGATCAAGCCGGTTTTATAAATAGCAGACAAACTATAGATAATACATTAACACTGCATACAATGAACTTAGAATATTTATTTGACATTTTAACATGTTTTAACATACTGCAAGAATTCACTTCAACTTTAAAAATTATATACCAATCCTTATACAAATCTAGTCATTAACAGGAATCTTTCAAAAGAATTCAAATTAAAATGGTACACGTCAAGGCTGTCCTTTATCTCCATCATAATGCTCCAAGGATCTATGGTACGAAGATCACAATGGCTGCTTTTGCAGATGATTTGTTTTGGATACTAATAAAATATTAAAGGCAGTAGAAGAATTTTACCATTAGTAGGGCAGGTAAAATCAGAAGAAAAATAAAATACTTAGGAGTGGTTTTCTCAACAGACAACAGAGATTTTTATCTCAATAATGTTTTATTTGGGAGCAGATAGTATCTGACTTGAAAAGATGGGATAATCTGAAATTACCAATAATGAATTATTAAAATGAATATACTTCCTAGATTACTATATATTTTTAGAGCATCACAAGTTCAAATCTCCAAAAAATTCTTCAAACAGCTTCATACAGAACTAGCTAGATTTCTATGGGAACCTAGAAAGATAAATTGATGGCTCCAAAAATAGGAAACATATTATTTAATAATAAACACCAATAGACTTTTAAGAATAATTAACTTTGATGGAAATGGGTTCCCAAATGGCTGGTTCTTAATCATAAACATGTCAAGGAATTGATATTAACTGCAAGGCATTACCTTTTAAACAAAAAACATATCAAAACATATATAGTTTCAGTACAAAATCTCTTTAACTCATTAAATCTTTTGCAAAGTATGATAATTCTTCAACCATTTCACAAAAATCCAAATCTGAAAATTGGTAACCAGCTGATAGACCTTAAGAAATTCCAATTAATTTAACCCTACTTGATTTATATCCTTTTATTCACAATATTTTAGAAGAGTTGAATCTCCCATCTAATTATAATAAGACAATTAAAAGACCTATCAATAAGTTACCTTAGTAAAGGGAATGACATAATTAAAGAAGAAGATTTAAACATGTGTCTGAACTTATGGCAAACCCTTACACAGGAATGTAAATATATAACTGCAGCATATGGTTTGATTAAAGAAATAAAATATAATAATCAAATATTAATTTCCAAATACTGGAGAGAGAAATTGTTGACAATTGAAGAAAGTAAAATACTAAAAGCAATTCACTTAACCATAAAATCTGTGTCCCTTCAGAAGCTATTATTTACCCAATTGATGATATTTAATACGCAAGACATAACGCTGCCTCACTCTACACAAATTTAACTCAAAGAACTCACCAAAATGCCCATATTGTATAGATCAAACAGCCGACCTCCTACATATGTTTTGGAGTTGTAAATGTATTTTCAAACTCTGGAATTCCTTGAAACTTCAACTACAAAAAATGGGATATCAACATTCCACACTCTCCTGAAAGAACCCAAAGAATTATACTAGTCAATATTTTTTGTTGATGAAGTTATATATAGCTTCCAATTGGTTGAACCCTTTACAGACATCATGGCAAAATTTCAAGATAGTAGCCACCAAACATATTCTAGCACATAAATTTCTAATTAGTGATCATAAGAAAAATGTAAACAATACAAAAATATGGGAACAAATCTTTAACATTGTATTAGCTTAAAGTTCCATTCCACTATTCGCTGGGAAAAACTGAATAACTGTTGAATTTTATTGAGATAAGTCTTATATGGTTACTAGTTCTTTTTTCTTCATTATATTTTTTTTTTAGAAGTGTATAGGTATGTATAATGATTCTATGTAACTGTTGGAAGCATTCATGTACATATTGTAAGTAGTTGGTAGTACTGTATTAGTTGTTTGGAAAAAATAAAATAAAGAATTATTATTGAAAAAAAAAAAACAAATAAATATTTCAAATTTATAGTGTTAACTGGAAAATTAATATTACACACATTTGGCTTATGAGTTCATTTAAAATTATTTGTATTTTGTAGTGTAAGATGGGAAGCAATAATAAAGATAAGTTGAACATGAACAGTTTCTGGTTACCTAAGATATAAATAGGCATGAATTTAATAGACAGTGAGTTAATACAGCTACAGTATCTTAGTGATTATGGGAATGATTAGGTATGTTTATAGATTTTCATACCCTGCATCTATCTAGTACAGAGATTTGTAGTACTGCACTGAATATCAGTCAGAGCTGTTTATCTTAGCAGAGAAACTAAAGAACCAACAGAAGGTGTGCATCCAAAAATGTCTATTTTGAGAATACAATAGCACAATAATCTGCACCTGCTGCTGTTGGAAGATTAATCCTAAATTGCAACTGACAGGTAAAAAAACTAACAGGTATTTAAACTAGCTGAGGAAGTACAGTAATGCATCCTAGAAGTTCTAACTTGCTTCATCTAAACCTTAGGGTAGTTACTAAAAAAGACTCGCAAAGTGAAAGCAAATAAAAAGGTTATGCATGGGTAATCAAATAAGGACATAAGCAATATGCATATGTGTAGTGCCTAACAGTGTCGATAATGAGAAGTAGTGCTAACAAGCTGTGTGAATGAGCAAATGGCTACCTAAAACTGTGATATGGTGACTGACAAAGAATAATGGTACACATTTCTAGATTACAGTGGATATAAAAAGTTTACACACCCCTGTTAAAATGTCATGTTTTTGTGATATCAAAAAATGAGACCACAAAAAATAATTTCAAAACTTTTCCCACCTGTAATGTGACCATAACCTGTACAATTCAATTGAAAAACAAACAAATCTGTTAGGGGAAAAATATAAAAAATCAAAAACATACAATAAGCTGGTTGCATAAGTGTACACACCCTTGAACTAATACTTTGTTAAGAACCTTTTGATTTAATTACAGCATTCAGTCTTCTTGGGTAGGAGTCTATCAGCATGGCACATCTTGACTTTGCAATATTTGCCCACTCTTCCTTGCAAAAGTGCTCCAAATCTGTCAGATTGTGAGGGCATCTCTTGCCACAGCGTCACCCCACAGATTTTCTATTGGATTTAGATCTGGGCTGTGGCTAGGCCATTCCAAAACTTTAATTTTCCTCTGGTGAAGCCATTCTTTTGTTGATTTTGATGCTTGGGGTCATTGTTGTATTAAAAGGTGACATTTTTCAATTTAATTGCACAGCTTATAGGTCACACTAAAGGTGGGAAAAGTTTTGAAATTATTTATTGTGGTCTCATTTTTATATCACAAAAACCTGGCATTTTAGCAGGGGTGTGTAAACTTTTTATATCCACTGTATGTAGGGGCAGAGAAGAAAACATAGGAAATATTATCTTCCACAAAAGGGAAGGCTCAAAACAAAATGAAATAAAATGTGCATGAATATAAGGTAGCACTGTAACACAAACAAGAGAATGGAGATGTTACAAAAATCTGTGTAAAGGCTGTGTACAGAATCTTGACTCATGGGAAGAAAGCAGATTAGAAAATGGAATATGTCTTTAGAATGGCACATGATGGTTAGCTGTTAATGATGACGATTTCAGTACAACAGATTGAAAAATGAGAACCTCAGCTGCATTCTCATCTAAAAGCAGCATTATTTTTTATGCTGTACCTGGATCAGGCCTCAGATTACTTGGACAAGAACAAGATCATGAAAGGGCAGCCTTGGAACTGTAGTTTTTTTTTTTTTTTAATGAAGATGTCGAGAAGCTCTCACACATGGAGATATGCAGCTATTGGAAATAAGAAAACACCAAACAGTGTGATTCACCATTGAATTACAGACTGATATAACCATGGTGGTACAGCGGTGGCATTGTTGCCTCACAGCAAGAGGTTCTCCTGTTTGATTCATGGCTGGAGTGCCTTCTGTGTGGAGTCTGCATGTCCTCCCCATGGTTGAGTGGCCTCCGAAAGACATGCGTGAATGGGCGTACCTTTGCTGAAAGTTGGGCGTCGGGCTGGCAACTCGGCACCATAAAAAAATCTACTGCCAATCATTAGTGGACCGGAGTTCTGCTGCGGCGACCCCTAACCAGGAAAAGCTGAAAAGACAAACATAAAAGAATCAGGAAGGATAGCCCTGCAAGTCAAGGGGGTGTCAATAAATAACAGAATCAGGAAGGATAGCTCTGCAAGTCAAGGGGGTGTCAATAAATAACAGAATCAGGAAGGATAGCTCAGCAAGTCAAGGGGGTGTCAATAAATAACAGAATCAGGAAGGATAGCTCTGCAAGTCAAGGGGGTGTCAATAAATAACAGAATCAGGAAGGATAGCTCTGCAAGTCAAGGGGCAGTCAATAAAAATAGAGTGGTCCTTTAGGAAAGCTCCAGAAGGCAAGAAAAAGGTGGAAAGACAATGGGGATAAATCAAAATGTCCCTTACAGAAACAATACGTCTATGTTTGAAACTAATTTACAATTTCATAAAACAGGAGAAAGCACTATCTTCAAGTAAGATGACTTTGCAGAGGAGAGAAAATGTATATTATGTGGTAAAAGTAAGGAAAGGAGAAACAAAGGCAACAAGCATTCTGACTGAAACAAGAAAAAACAGGCATGATATTCAGAATAAGAAAAATCTAAATATAGGAAAACAAGTTACTTTTATCAAAAAGAGAGATAAACCCTTTTATAGGCAAATAAAACAGTAAATAAAAAGTAAAGGAGATGTAAATAAAATGTATCAGGGTTGGGTAGAAAGGTACTATGACACAGCAAGGCTTCATAATGAATAATTTTGCTCAGTATTTACAGAGAAAGAAATGGGGTATCTACCAACACCATCTAGCAGCAAGTTTCTAGGATAAGAAATTTGATCTCTCTCTCTTTTCACTTCATCTTGAAGAAAATGTGTGGAGAACTATCAATATCATTAACCTTTTTTCATAATTATAGGATTCTAATGTTCCAAATGACTGAAAGAAGGCATATACCATTTTCTTTATATAAGAGTAGGAAGAATAGGATTACATTTTTTTTTCAAACATCTTTATTGACGTATCGCTTGTGACATAGGCAAATTTATATTTACATAGAAGTAATCAAACTATATTAACATAAGAAACATTATACTTCACATATATTGCTATATATCATATAACCTAAGCAATATTACATAAATTATTCAATTCCTGCCTTTTTTAAACAAGAAACATCTTTATTAAACCATCACTTACTACACAGGCAATCATACATTTATATAAATGAAACCAAACCACACTGACACAATCCTAGCTGCAAGCATTTTATATCACAAACCACACTGACACACTCCCAGTTGCAAATATTATACATCACTTATACGTAAATCTACCCAGTCTTTCTCACTCAGACATTACGTAGCTCATTTAAGTCCTTGTGTATTATTTCCACAATTCCCATTTTTCCTATGTAGTTTGCTCCTACCCTTTTCTAAAGATCTCATTTCCATTTGTTTTATCTCTGTTACCATATTCACTACTTCAAGTCTAGTTGCATTAGATTTTGATTTCCATTTTCTAGTAATTGCTTTTTTGGCAGTCTCCATTATTAAACCCTGTAAGGCCTTACCATCTCTAGACAATTCCGATTCTGTATCATAGCTCACAAAAATCATCTCCCTTGTCAGACCAATCTGCCCACACAGCATCTCCAACAGTGCATCCTACAGGGAATCCTTAAAGTCCACCAACTCACCTCACTCCCAGAAAATATGTTACCAATTACCTCTTTCTTCCTCTTCACACCTCCAACCTTTGCTGTCTGTTTGAGGAAAAATTCTCTGGAGTCTACTTGGGGTACAAAAATATCTATGCAAACATTTCCAGGCAAAAATCCTAAATCTTACTGATTTTGTTGTATATTTGGGAGACATACATATATCAGCTCAGTGTTTTTTGTGAATTGATTATCCAATCTTTCTTCCCAGTCATTTCAAACCTCCTCTGATTGATTGTTGTAAATATCCAGCAATATTTTATATGCCCTACTAATTATGCCTTTTTTAATGGCAGTTTATTTTCTAGATTCTATTAAAAACTCTACCAGTGCTGGTCTTTCGTTTAGAACCCCCCCCCCCCCATACACACACAATTTATTTCTCTTTGTCTATACTCTGATATCAATCCCTGGTAGAGAAGGCAATCTTTAACCTGCAGTGCAAATAAATGCTTGACATCTTCCCATTCTATCATCTTTCCCTTTCTAGTTATTTTCTCCCAATACCTTGGTTCCTTTGCCAGTTTTCTCCAATAAATTTCAGTCCCCTCTTGCCTATTGTCTGTATCTTTAATTGCAGTCATCCCTATTGGCAAAATCTCCTTTCTCCATTCCCATGCTGGTTTAGTTCTTAGAATACTTTCTGCTACTTTATGGATATAATATTCTGTATGATTATTGTTATTCTCCTTAAAGGTCTGCATCCAAACTCCCAGTCTCTTCTTGTTTCTTGATCTACCCCCCGTTTTATCATCAAGTTTGACTTCAGTTTTTGGGATATTAGTTAATCACTACTAAAGGGAACAAAAACTCTAACAATGCTTAGAAACCTGTGGGTGTTGCTCTCAATGGAATCTGGATTTACAAGAAGGTCTTGTCAAATAAATCTGAGTTTTTCACTACATAGCTGGAAGTTAGATTAGAAAAGGTTGACAAACATGGACTACTTTAGCTTTAAGAAGGCATGAGACGTGTGACTGTAAAACTACTTAGTGAACAAATCAAGTTTGGTGTGAAAGTGGCTACTAGGATGGCAACATAGGACATTGATGATTGTAGTTAATGGAGTTCACTTAGGTGGAAGGATGTTAACTGGTGCTATATCATATGTTCACTCTTTTCAGAGTCTTTATAAGAAGGACTTTTTTTGGATGATATAAATTTATGCAATACATTTGATAGAAAAGCATTTGCAGATAGAAGGAAGAGAAATTTAGAAGGATTAGAGAAATGGTATAAAATGTAGTAGCTTGAATTTAAATAAAAAAAAAACTGCAGTATGATGTTGTAGTTTGCAGGAATATCACCCTTGCTGAAGGGGATGATAATGCATTTTTTCCATTACGTTTAAGACCATGACTTTGGCACCAGTCATGAGTCTGCGTAAGACCTTCTTGCAGGAGGTTGACATTGCTAGGTGTTTCATTGATCACTTCCAGTATGCAGTCATCAGCAAACTTTGTTAGTCACAGTCCTGTAGTTTTAACCTGTACTTTGGAAATGTAGATTCTGAACAGTAGGGGTCCCAGAACCGATCCCTGTGGAACACCAGTGGTTACTGGTCTGCTGGAGGAGGCGGAGTCCCCTATTTTGACCATATGAGTTCTATCAGTGAGCTAGTTTGCAACCCACCTGACGATATATGGGTTGGTACCCATATGGGTGAGTTTATCAATGATGCCTGAGTTGGGGATTGTATCAAAGGCCTTGGTTGTCTAGGTAGCCGTATGCACAGATTTGCCCTCATCTAGGGCTTTGGTGACTGTCTCGAAGAAGTCCACTAAGCTTAACAGGTATGATCTCCCCTTGACAAAGCCAAACTGGGTGGGGTTGAGCGTTTGGAGATTTCCTATATCTTTGTTAATAAAGTCCATGATGACTCGCTCCATGGCCTTACAGATAAGGCTGGTCAGGCTAATGGGTCTATAGTTCCTGGGGTCCATGGATGTACCCCCTTTGTGCAAAGAGATGATGGGAGTTGTTTTCCATTCTACTGGGTTGAAGCCAGTGCTAAGGCTTTGATTGAAAAGTGTGCCCAATGGTGAAGCTAATTCCTGTTTTAACTCATGTAGAACACAGCCTGGGATGTTGTCTGGTCTCATAGAGGCTGTGTTTCTGTCCGTGAAGAGGGTGTTTAAGATGTGCATCTCAGAGATACTAGGTGGGGGGACCGGTATTAGGAATGCTTTGAGATATATGTGGCATGGACAGGGAGTGAAGTTTTCATTGAACCTGTCAGACAGCAGGTTTGCTATATCCACAGGTTCTGTATATGTAGTGCCATTAACTATGAGTTCAGCGTAAATCTGAGCCTTACCTTTGAGGTTATGAATGTAACTAAAGAATGCCTTGTGTTTATCCTTAGTAAGGGAAGATAATTTGGATTCGTAGTTAGCCTTGGAGGACTTGACTAGGAGACTTATTTGCTTATTTAAGTTGAGGAGGGAGTGTTTCCAGTTTTGAGACCATTCCTTCCTACTCTTAGACAGCAATTTCTTTCTCCTATTGTATAGACTATTAATGGCAATTGTCCACCAGGCAGGTTTTTTTTTTTTTTGAAAATCTTCCTTTGGTTCGATCAGGTACAACAGATTCAATACAATTGTACAGGTGCTTGTATAAAGCATTGGTGTATAAATCAGCATAGGTGTCTGTTCCATCAGTGTAGGGAGGGGGGCTATGAAGCTATTTATGCTGTGACAGAAAAGATTGCAATTGGTCTTGGAGAAGATTTTAGTCTAGTTTTGTTAAGGGAGGGGTCTTGTGTTATAGCTACTTCTAGTGACTCTGAATTCTGGTTAGATCTCACCAGGGATGGCCACACACTGGGGTGATGGAGTGGTCCCCCATGTTGGTGAGCACCAGATACAGGATGTTTGAGCCCCTTGTGGGTGTGTCATCCAGCTGTTCCAGGGCACTGGAGTTAATGAAGTCCAGGAACCTTTAGGCAAGTGAGTTAGAACATGTAAAATTTACCTAGTCAATGGATGGAGAATTAAAGTCACCCAAAACCAGTATGTTTGGTTGTATCTTGATTGACTCAAGTAGATCCAAGTAGGCTGAGTGGATGTCCTGATTTATGGAGTAGGTCCTATAGTTAGCAATGACTCGAAGGCAGGTCTAACCTACAGTCAATTGCACCTGAAGTAATTCAAGGGAATTGTGCTGTTTTACCAATCTAGAGTTGTAGTTATCTTTAATGAATATTGATACACCACCTCCTTTAGTTCTCATGCCTTCAGTTTATGGTGTGAATAGTATATGAATTTGTTTAGAAGTCATCAGGATGGACATACGATAGTTACATTTCAGAGAAAGTTAACAATATGAGGCATGGCCTGCATTATATGTCATTTAAGCAGTTCAGAGGTTCGGACCTTTGACTGTCAGGTTTATAACATGAAGCATGATTATTACCATAAATCCAAGTAAATATTTTGTGATTCCCATATACATAGCAAGACTGTATGTGGAAGCTTATTCCATAATCTTGGAATCCACTGTGTGCAGTGTCTGCCATTTTTTGTTCTATTATTTATAATTATTTTTAATATTAGGTTCCCTTGTCTGCTGTTAACTCCTTCAACAGTGCATTTTAACCACAGACTTTCAAAAGGAATTGTATTAGACAATGTTCCTAAACAGGGCAGAGTTACTTTTAAGTAAATTATAAGAAACATAATTTAGTCTTGGCTCCTGAACCCTTTTGGAATGTCCAAGTTTCACTATCATGTGATTTTTCTTCCTAGTATATAGTGCCTGATACTTTGCTCAGGTCATGTGACCCGTTGTTGGAAGGTACACATTTTCTGCACAATGGCTATCATTTTTACAACTGAATCGCCTGTTTATATAGGACTGCGCCAAGTTGCTATTTAGAATAGTTTATCCCCATTGGGATCATATCAGGAAATTTTGATTAGGATGTTTTTAGTAGAGCAGCCACATTTTTTCATTTTTATGAATTGTAGTCATTGTCTTACTCATAGTATGTTTATTTATAAATGCAAACTCATGCAGTAAAACAGATTTTTGTGACCTATGCATCAGTCTGCATCCGCAACAAGTCATGGTGTTAGCTTATTCTATACTCCTCCCTATCTTTCTTTCTCCATATTTCTTACCCTACTCTTTTACATTTGCAGCTATTTTTTCAATGATTTTGATGGCAATTAATTAATTTGCTTGATGTTTTATGTTTTAACCAAACTCTATGAAGATTATTCATTATAAACGCACATATATATATATATATATATATATATATATATATATATATATATATATATATATATATATATATATATATATATATGGTGTACGTTGAAACATTGAAGTGCACAAACGTTGAACAGCTAGTGATCAATCCTGAAAGATCAAAAGCCAAAGCAATTATGTTTTTTGTAGGGGGTACAAGCCCTCTGCACCCCCACACCCCTCACTAATTAAGTATGCTAACTCTGAGGTTACTCTACAGTGGGGAAAGTGCAAATACCACCCCTAAGCCCACTGTGCACAACATTGCATGGATTTAACACCAGCAGAAGTGATCAAATGGCTTATGATCACTTTTGCTGGTGTTAGAACATGTTTGAAATTATGAATGCAGTGCCCTTAGCTGTCACGTCACAGAAGCGTAACTATATAACTGATGAAAGATACGCTGATTGTGATCCTGCTGAAGAAAACAAAATTGCTTAATAGCCATAGTGTAGTAATAATACAGGAGGCAATATCCTCTGCAGCCCTACTACTTAATTATTTTTATTGAGAGATCACACAGCCTCAAGTATTTATTCATCTGTGTGTCTCATATAAAATCACCAGCAGAAAAATGGAGACACATCTTTCTTGAGTTCACTCTTGTAGAAAGTGACTTCATGTGCAACTGATCAACACTGTGTTCTCTTCCACTGCAAAATTCAGTATGTTTGGTTATCTCTTTTATGCAGGTAACTCTGATATGCCAGCTCATGACTTTCAAATGCATCCTTGGACAGCTGGGAGGTTGCCATTTGCAGGGCATCATTTGATTAAGTTGCAAACTTAGTTATTTGTTTCAGATATTCTATACAGTCTTTACTTAAACTACTCAGTGTAACCTGTTTAAACATGACTACTGTCCTCTGGTGATATGACAGATATTGCAGGAACCGTATATTGCAGAAAGAATGCACTGCAGGTCAGTTAGTTTTACTTCCTATATCTTTTATTAGCTTTTCTGGCAGTTGTCTTTTCTCGCTTTTCGGTTAGGATCGCCACAGCAGAAACTCGGTCCGCAATAGCCATAAACAGACTTTCTAATTATTTCCTCCTTCTTATAAACCTTGTTTACTTTCTTATTTTTCTCTTATCTATAACTCTTTTTGCTTTCCCTACACTCATTTGTTTTACTTTATTGTTTTATAAAAGTGACTGTGGCTCAGAAATGTCTTTTGGGATTCAGTCCTACATACACAAATGCATTCAGTGCAATTTAATTGGCAAGCTGAAACAAATGTTTGTTACAGAGAGATTAATGTATATAAACAATACAATATAAAATGCCTAAAATGACTGCAACATAGATTTTAAATATAATTAGTCTGGACATAATTAGAATAGTAAATAAATAAATAGGTACATTCACTGTATAGACAATGTTGAGTGTGAGACAGTATCCCTTATAATTTAGAGATAAGTCTCTGGTGGTCTAGCAGTTAAGATTCATTGCTCCTATTATGGTTGCCATCTAGCTTTTATTCTATATGGAAATCAGTATGATTGTCTGATACACTGGAAAACACTGTACAATCTCTAGTATTCTGTTTAGCAACATAAACAAAATGCTGGCATTAATTAAAAATCAGTCTTGGTCTTGCTTTTTTCTAAAGAAAAAGCATTGTTAACATGATGTAGTTAGGTCTGAGAAGATGGTTTGCCTTCCCCTGATGTGCCCATTTATGTCATAAAATGGGATCAGGGTAGGCATAGTGAGTGGGGAAAGAAGAGGAGAGAGGTGGGGTTAGGAGTGGTGTGAAGAGTGTGACAGTCCATTTTTGCCAGAGCAAAAGGTAGAAACCTAGTTCTTACTGCTGCAACCTGGATCCTAGTCTGAAAAGCCTCAGTACATCTTTTTACGACCTTTTTTGACGAAATAAAGCTCTGTCAAAATCAGAAGTTGCACTGTTCTTCTACAATGTAATGTCTCTTAATATTTAATCAATGATATGCAACTTGCTTTCATACATGATGTATTTTAACTTTGTACTATAGTCTGTATTTGTGATACATGTTTTGAAAATGTTTAATACTATATGTTTATATTTCACTCTGCCATAATAAAGAATACGTGGCAATCTCTTGACTAAACATTTCTCAAGTCTCAGAGATATAAGCAAATTTTGCATGAATAAGCACTCTTTAACCAGGTAATTCACTTATTTTTAAATTAATTCATACAGCACATGAATGGATTGATGTCTGACTATGTGCTTAACGTAGTAGAAATTAGGCTTACTTGAGACTTTAACAAGGTATTTGACTTGAGACCACGGAGCTCATTATTACAGAAACTATGCAATGTTCAAATGATGGTAAAGTTGTAGCCTTGATTTTAAAAATGGCTGTTTGTCAAAAAACATATAGTAGCAGCAAATGCTGTCAATGGTAAGGAAGGCAGAGTTACTGGTGAAATTACAGACCATTCATTAATAGCATGAACATTTCAAAAAAATTAGGCAATTTGAAACAAGCATAAAGCTTTTCTGGCAAGAAGAAGGATAACATTTTACATCAATGTCATTAAACTAAGAATAAATCCATAGAATGGATAATGGGTATCTGATCTTCCAACAGTAGCCTTGCATTCAATTTGCTTTAAGCCCATTGTAAGAAAAGCATTTACATTCTTTTTTTTAAATAGGAATACATAATTATAGTTGCACTTATGTTCTTTAAGAACCAACAGAAAAATAAGAAGAAGAATGTAATGAATCAGAGAAATATCTGATGGCTACAGCTGATCTGTATGAATTAACAGTAATGTATATGCCCTTGGTTTTATATATATATAACATTTCAGCTTATTTAAACAGCTTGTTGGTCAATTTCAGCCTGTAACTAGTAATAAAGAAGAGGATCATTGAATCTGCATGAATGAATTCACTTAATTAAAAACATTATCTAGATAACAGAGGTGCTGTTTGATTTGTGAACCTCTATATCTGAAAAGTTTGCAATCGCTTTTTGCATTTTCTGTAAGGCCTGACGTCTGATGAAAATTATGTTTCCTCTGTTTTCCTAAGTCATCTTTGTTGTGTAACAGGCAAACACAGTAAACCAACATTGCCCTCATCTGTCATCCCTTTCTAAATTTCTACACCTGTGCCAGCCTGAAACTGAACTCATCCATTCCAGAAACTTCCTTAACCTCAGGGGGCATGGACTGCCATATGTCTGTAATAAGAGATAAACATGTTCTTACTCCAGTATTAATATCTGCCTTTGGAATGGTAAGCTTATGAAAAAGATTGCAGATCTCTGGTAATCAGTATGGTACAAAGACAGTAGTAAATGAAAGGAAAAAAAAACAAAGAGAATGCAGCTTGTAAACAAGGCATTAATCCACATTAGGTCAAATGTCTCTTTCATAGCAAGTTCATCTACTTTACCAGAATAATACCTTGATGTTTTTCTGTATGAGTAAAGACAATAAGCCTATTGCTTTTATTGTGTAGAATACACTAAGTCATTGTACCAGAAACAGGGATTTCACTGAGAAATGGGAGCCAAGGCTTCAGTTGTTTTTTATACACAACCTGCAACTGCTTATCTGGTGTCTTAAACATGTGAAAGATAGAAAAGGAATGAATCATAATGTGGGATACACATTGCAGATACACTGTTAATTACTGCCTATATGTTTTTGATTAAAAACAAGCATCATACCCTTT
>NC_056730.1:898916358-899088858 GCF_019279795.1 Protopterus annectens | reverse complement strand
CAGTTAATCAACAAAAAGGTAACAAATTCAGCACGCTGTTTTGACATGTAATATTTCTCAAGTTTACAGGTTGTGCATCAGAGCTGGCAACTCGGCACGTAAAAATCTACTGCCTATCATTAGCGGACCGGAGTTCCGCTGTGGCGACCCCTAACCAGGAAAAGCCGAAAGACACAACAACAACAACATTTTACAGATGTCTCTGCTAAAGCATTAAATAATACTGCATTTTTAAAACCTGTGCATTATGCCTGATGTTCTTTTTTCTTTTTAATAAACATTAATAACATGTGTTACTACAGCTTCAGCTAAGACAGGATATTAACTTTTCCTTATAATGTACTGTTTATGCTGTGCTGCCATTAACAACATCCCTACCAGATCTCTACAAATACTACTGCATACTTCTAAATACAAGTAAGTAAACTGATGTCACCAAGACCCAAAGCCAGTACAAACATTAATTTGCTAGAATCACTTCCCGAGATGTGTAGAAAATACTTCTATTACTTAAGCGCTTTCAGACAAGATAAGATAGCCAGACTTCTTCAAAACACCTTGTCTAATTTGCTGCGATCTTCCAAAATGTGTTTTTTATGATAATAATGGGGAGAATTAGCGACTATAGACATAATTGTGTATTACAGTTACAGACGTCGCGTAACTTATTTTTGGATATACTTGTAGAGAAGTAGGTCATGCACTGTACCAACTAATGAGGTGTCAGAAGTCTGTGTTGCTATGAAAAATGCTTGGTGGTGCAACAAAAAGAGCAAAGGTATACTCTACCAAAGCATTTAACTGATAAAAGTATTTTCTATACATCTTGGGAAGTGATTCTTCCAGATTCATGTTTGTACTGGCTTTGGGTCTTGGTGACATTAGTTTGGATACTTTAATTTGTGCTGGTCACCAGCTGCCTTGGAAGTGTTATAAATTTCTAAATTCCTCACAGGTTCAGTTACAGCAGTAAATGTTGAATAAAGTGCTCATGTTTGCTTTGCAAATTGCCATGCTCTTCACACAGACATGCAATCGTCTGTCACCCTATCCTTTGTTTAACTCAAAGAATTTCAACAAATAGATAAGCCACAACTGAGAAGGATGATGAGTCATCCTGGAAAATGAGATCACCACATATGAAAAAAAGCAATTGCTTCCAAAATACTTCTTCCATGTAGATGTCACTGTAATGATTTTATGTACCAGAATATTTATATTCTCAGTCAAAACATGAAACATTTCACTTCTTCACTTGCATGATACTCTCTTGCTTCCTATTAAATATCTCCAGGGTTATCAATCAAATCAGAACCCATTAATTCTCATTTATTGTCATTTCACACTTAAATATCATGCCCTTGAAATGAGAGTTTGCAGACACAGAATATTTGCTCTAGAAAATCAGTAGCAAACAACATACCAGTATTCTTTCTCCTTGTTATGGGATTGATTACTTATTCCAGTTTGTCCTTTTTCACATGAACCCTCACAGTAGATCTGAAAGTCAAAACTTAGCCTGCACAGTACAGTTAATACAAGTTCCCACAGCAGTTAAGTTTGACAAGCTGTAAACTCTCTGAGTTGTTTACAGCAGTGCAGCCTGTGATGACTCACGGTGACAGTTCTCTAAAATTAAACACAGCTGAGCTATATTTGTCAGATGATTATATGACCACTGACTTATTAAACTTGAGCTATGTAGGTGGTAAAGAGAACAGATCCAATGAGAGTACATTCCCATAGAAAAACTGGGTGACACATTTAATAGCTTTATTTTTGTGGAGGTGCAGGAAGATATGAGATGCATATATTATGACTACTGAGGTATTTTCAGTAGTCTGATTAAGCTGTGCATATAATCTCAGTGTAGGTGTCTGCAGCATCATAAACTATATTTAACACAGTCACACATAAATTACATAATTCTTCCTCCCTCTCTCATGCTAATCATACTCATTAACCACAGTTTATATTTCATTTGTACAGATCCAGTTACTATATAAAAGTGCAAGTGTATGTCTGCAGGTAAATATCTATCTTTATATACATATATATATATATATATATATATATATATATATATATATATATATATTTTTTTTTTTTTTTTTTTTGCTTTTCTTTTTCATTTAGTTTCAGTTTAGCATTTTAGTCACTGCCAACAGCAATTCAAATAGTTGTTAGGACATCACCAATATTTCAAAAATGCTTTTCAATTGGTTCTTTAGGCAACACAACCATTTAATTCATAAGAATCAAGGGTGGCCAGAGCATACATTATGTTGAATTAACACATGAAGAGGAGTGCACTGAACCATAAGGCTAGCAGCTAACGTCCATTGCCTTTATCGCCTAACCGTGCAGGTTTAGTGTCATTCTACACTTCTAAAACATGTTCAGTTAGAATTAGAATAGAATGATTGTCACAAACATAGTTAATTTGATGCAAGGTATGCTTTCAACAATGTTCACTGAACATATGATAAAAATCGAGAGTAAAGAAACATAAAATAAAGCAAATTGGTAGGGATTCTGAAAGGACAAAGCATGTTGCTAAGCCATAAAACTCCATTTTATATTCAGTTTTAATACTACAACAAAAGTCATGATTGATCTTTGTCGTATTTACTGTTCATAGGGGCAAGACCAGCATTAGCCTAGCTTTTGATGTTGTGTGTTGGGGTGATCAAGATGAGTTTCATAGTGACTAGAGATGGAGTGCCTTGGTGGAATAGATTGAACTGCAGGGAACCCTGAAAGAGGTTTGCTCTGCCTTGTAGTGGTAGTCATTTTGCTTTACATAGTGTGAGACTGTGATATTCATTATGAGATAAATTGTGATGAACTAGCATATGTTACTATATACAGTTTGTATGGTTGTTGTATATTTGCTAAAGGTGGTGGAGAACAATGGTAAGTCATATTACAGCTGTGCAAGCAGGATGCCTTTTACTTAGAGCTGCCCTGGCTTGTGCAGAGATGAATTCAGAGATTTTTCTAGAGCCAGAATAGTAGGTAATTAATTTTGGATCTGAGCTTTTGCATGTGTCCTTGAAAGTTGAGGGATCAAGCAAGCCAAATACCTGAGTATCTGAACGAAGTGGTTGCAATAGTCAGTAATATTGAGAACACCGAGGGCTTTTGTATGCCTTTTCTTTCTGCCAAAGAGCATTTTCTGTTTTTTGTTTGTTTGTATTTTTTTTGGGGGGGGGGGTGAGAAGAAGCTTTTGGATTGTAGTCATTTGTTTAGATCTAGAAGATTTGATTGTACATGGCTTTGGGTGACACCATGAGCTGGGTTTGACCCAAAAATGACCATGTTATCAACACCCAAAAGAACATGTAGATGGGTAAGTGAAGAAGTGGTTTATTTACAAAAAGGGAGAAGAGTAGAGGAGCACATATAGACCCCTATGGAGCACCTAAATGAGTGTAGGCAATGACAGAGCAGATGAGCTAATCCTTACTTTAAAAGACCTGCTAGACAGAAAGTCATTAAACTATGGAATGGTTTCTGATGACAATGTCTAAAAGGTGGATTAGCAGAATTGCGTGGATATACATATCAAAGACTTTGGTTAGATCAATGGACCCTGCCCAAGTTAGGTTGCTTTTATCCATATTACTTAAGATGTCATCAGTTAGGGTACAGAGTGCTGTCATAAGTTACTTTTATCCATATTATTATCATCATTCTCTCCAATGGAGCTCAGAAAGTTTGTACCGTAACTTCCAATGGGCAGATCTTATGGTACTTGAAATAATAAAATGATATCCTTACATTTCAAACAAGCGATCATATCTCTGGAAGCAGAGGTTACTAAAAAGTGTATATTTCAAATCAGGAACACTATTCACATATCAACATGGTATGGTCTATTCATATAGATGCAATGCAAGATATAGGTCACTTCACACATTTTAACATATTTAGATGCCACATATGTCATCCAGTGGTCTACCCACTTGCTGATATAGGTGTTGTGTTTATGGACACTTCTGACAGAGTTGAGTTAATACCTCAGTGTGGATTTGTGTCAAATGCCTTGGCCTGGTCAAGGTCCACAGGATGTTCGTATTGTCATTATGCATGCCCTCAATGACCTTCTTGAGGACATCTAACAGTTGTAGCAGACATGGATGTAGCACTAACAACTCACACATGTCTTTTGCACACAGCCAAGATTACCAGTGTCCATTTTTAAAAGGTCCATGATTACATGTTGGTGTCCCTCATAGAGGATGTGTCTATACATGTATTCATCAGGTACTGTCCCTCCCAACTCATGGATGCATGTTGATGTGCACCCTTCTGAGGGAACATATTCCATCTGGAAGGTGTGTTGAAGTGTGGATCAAACTGTTTCAGGTAGACGTATGTTCTGAGTCATGCTATAGATGATCTGTGATGTTGTCACAGCCCACTGATTCTGTGTGATAGGCTTGCATAAAGGTAAGACAGTGCATACTGCCTATATTGATCTGACCTAAGGTTTGATACAATCCCCCACTCAGGTTTCATTGAGAAACTCTTCCAGCTGAGATTAACCCTTATGTCGCTAGATGGTTAACCGAATGGCTACTGTGAAAGTTGGAGAATCAACCTCCACCAGTACAGCTATCACCACTAGCATATCCCAAGGATCTGTACTGGACTCTTTACTGTTTAGAATCTATTTCTTGACAGTCCAGGCTAAAGTATATTGCCTTTGGCTTACCATATTTTCTGATTATTGCATATTGAGTGTAATCATTGAGTCCACCAATGATGTTAACAAATTACAGGAGGACTAACACAGACAAATGATTGGTGCCAAAGCCACACAGTCAACAAATAAACGCAAAAATATTTCATTATTTATGCCTTCTGCAAAGTGTGATTCTAATTACAGCACTGACAACACCAACCCCCCATGCTCAAACCCAGTGGTGCAAGACCTGCAAACACAAGTAGATAGCAATCTGAATTTCAATCACCCAGTTTCCACAGTAGTACGGAAAAGTTACGTCTTGCACCTCATAATTCAGGCCATCATATCAATATCTGAGAATTTTATAACAGCACTGTACTTAACTCTTATCAGAACACTAATAGAGTATAATGCTCCCTTTTGCATATACCTCAACAGACACCTGCAGCAGCTGGAGAAACCACAGGGCCTACAAACCATGCCAAGACATATGTGGATAGACTGAAAGCCCTGTCACTGTAATCTGTATCATATAGGATGGGGTGACTTGTGCATGGCCTACAGGCCAGCCACTTACCCTGCCCTGATGGAGGTACTGCACATCCGCAAATCAGCTATAGTTGATGATGTCAGCAGAGTCTGGTGAGAGGAAGATGGTAATAGCAGTGTCCCACATGCTGGTGTAAAATGCTGTGTCTAACGTCAAGCAAGTGCACAAACACACACACACACACACACACACACACACACACACACACACACACACACACACACACACACACACACACACACACACCAGTTGACTGCAGTGAGAACATAATCCCTACCTTTCAAAGTACTCTGACTAGAAAACTCTGCATTTAATGAAACTGTCACAGCACAAGTCTAACTTGGGGAGTGCCAGATAACACTTTATAGGTGATGACATTAACAGTGTTTAGGAGGAGAAGATGGTAATACCAGTATCCCACATGCTGGTGTAAAATGCTCTCTAATGTAAAGCAAGTGCACACACACACACACACACACACACACACACACACACACACACACACACACACACACACACACACACACACACACACACACACACACACCAGTTTACTGCATCGAGAACAGAACCCCTATCTGTCTAAGTACACTTACTAGAGAACTCAGTATTTTACACAAGCACCAAGGTACAAGTGTGACTTTCACAAGGCTGCAAAGAACTTATAGTGGATGACATCAGCAGCAGATGCTGGAGAGAAGATGTTGGGAGGCCTGCATGAAATGGATGTGTAGGCATGTGCAAGTGTCAAAATACAGGCAGTCCATGGCTTTGGAGTGGTAACTGCAGGATACACACATATGTTCTTCTGACTAGTTAGACACACACACACACACACACACACACACACACACACACACACACACACACACACACACACACACACACACACACACACACACACATAAACACACACACACATCCAAGTTGACTGCAGAGAGATTAGAATCCCTACTTAACTAATTATACAGACTGAAGAACTCAGTATTTTATATAAGTTCCATGGCACAATTCTGACTTTTACAAGGCTGCAGGACAACTTACTGTAGGTAACATCAGCACTGGATGTTGGAGTGAAGATGCTGGGAGGTCTGCATGAAATGGATGTGTAGGCATGTGCAAGTGTCAAAATATTAGCAATCCATGGGAATGGGGTGGTAACTGCAGGACATACAATTATGCTCTTCTGATAAGACACACACATGCACACACACACACACACACACACACACACACACACACACACACACACACACACACACACACACACACACACACACCCCAGTTGACTGCAGTGACAACACAACCCATTACCTATCTAACTGAATTGACTAGAGAATTCAGCACTTTATGCAAGTGCCATGGCACAAGTCTGACATTTACAACTTGCAAGAAAATTTCTAGTGGATGACATCAACACTGGATGTTGGAGAGAAGATGTTAGAAGGACTGCATGAAATGGATAGCCATGTCCAACTGTCAAGATATTAAAGTTTGGTATGTTACCAGATTGATGAGTGTGCAATGTGTAGCATTTAAGGGTTGTATTTCCAATGTGCAGGTGTACTTTAAGAAACAACTTTAGAAACTATATGCAAACAGGTGCCCACATTACTACAATTATTGGAAAATCTGAATGTATATTGTCATTACAAAGATGTGCAAGGCATATAAGACAATATTTGTTATTTTTTTCTGTAGAGTAGTTGATATGTTTTTTAATAAGTACTGAGAGACCAAGGTTGCAGTGCATGGGGGTGATAACAGATAGCTGCATTGTAAATATGTGTTATCTTCTTGGATAGTGCCTTCATTTTGTTTGTATTTCCACATGTAGTTTCATGGCATGAACACTAAATGGACAGTAAACAAAAGTAATACATGGTATTGGCCACTTTACATAGCATACCGCCGACCAGCGGGATTGTGCAATGGATGAAAAAGTGTTTGCTCATGCAAGATACACATTTCTACTGCTTTCCATGTTTGTGCATAGTTAAGTGGTGTGCAAATGTGAGCCTCATTGCTAAAATTATGAGAGTTTTCACTACTAAATGTATGAAACACACCTGGTGCTTAGCTGGCTCTGTGACAGCAGGTGTAAATGCATTGACACATTTTTGTGGAGCCCAGATTATATAGGGTTCAAATCCAGGTGTATGTAATACTTTTAAATAAGTAGTGATGATAATGTAATGAAATAATTCTTTATACTATATTCACCGTGTGTTAGTATGTGTTAACTTAGGACAGTGTGTTTAAGTGGCATTGCATGGAGATAACTGTACCACTGAAGAGCCATTCACCATCACTTGGCATTGGTACACAATGCCAAACTTCACACAAAAAAACATAGAGACCAAAAAGTGAAGGGCTCCATTATTTTTTTTGTTTGTTTGTTATTTATGTGTGTTGTATGTGAGTCTATTTTTCGACCAGATTAAAGGTGTTAACATAGGGTAGATAGGAAAGTGGTGAAATGGGGGGCAAGCAGGGGAAAGAACAAAGGCAAAGCAATATAGGAATGTGTAGAAAGGAGGTAGGAAAGAGCCATAGCTATCCAGTTCTTCAACAGTGTAAAATGAAAATATATATACACAGTTTGGATTTGTAAAAGGCAGATCATGTCTCCTAAACCTGATTGACTTCTTTGAAGCAGTCACCAAAGCCACAGATCAGGGTAAAATGGTTCACACAGCTTATCTAGATCTCGCCAAGGCTTTTGACACCATCCCCCACTCTGGAATTATAGATAAGCTCACTAAACTAGGTATAAATCCCTATGTCACAAGATGGGTTGCCAACTGGCTCACGGACAGAACCCACACTGTGAAAGTAGCGGATTCCAAATCTGACATCAGACCAGTGACAAGTGGAGTACCACAGGGTTCAGTCCTGGGTCCTCTCCTGTTTGGTATCTACTTCTCTGAAGTGCAGGCCAACACAGAAGGTCTTTGGCTAACAAAGTTTGCAGATGACTGCAAACTAGGAGCCATAATCAAATCTCCTAATGATGTGGACAAACTACAAAAGGGCCTCAATGAGACAGATACCTGGTGTCAAAGCCATGGCCTGAAGCTCAATGCCAAAAAGTGTATTGTCATCCCCTTTGGTAAAAACTCTGTACCCATGAACTACCACATAGCTGGTAGTCTACTTAATGCCAAAAATGTGATAAGAGACCTAGGGACACAGGTGGACAGTAGTCTCTCCTTTGATAATCACATCGCCACAGTGGTCAGGAAATCCTTCAACATGGCTCATCTCATCACAAAAGGAGTTTCATCCATAAAAATGAGGTCATTGTTCCCCTCTACTCATCACTCATTAGACCCATTATAGAGTACAATGCCCCTTTTGGTATGTACCTCACAAGACATCTACAACAACTGGAAAGACCACAGAAATACCTCACAAAGAGGATTACTGGCCTCAAACATATGCCCTATGCAGACCGTCTCAAAAAACTACAGCTTTACTCCATCACATATCGCCTACTCAGGGGCGATCTCTGCCTAACATACAAAGCTATGTCAAACCCAGAGCTGTTGGACATGCTCCACTTAAAGAAATCCCAGTCCCTCTGAGCTACATGCTCTAGGGACATTAACCTTGTCACCACAATAAACAGAACATGCTGGAGGGATAGATTCCTGTCCCAGAGACTTCCCATACTCTGGAACAGGCTACCTATCTATGTCAAACAGAGCTCCTCATTAGCACTCTTCAAGAAAAATCTTGATGATTGGATGGGAAATGGGAAATTCACCCCGGGGATCACTTCTGTGGCTCTGCTCGACAGGGGCACAGGAAAATAATTTTCTTGGGTGGCGAAAGCCAGGGTACATTTTTTGGCTAGGCTTGTATGGGCCCTAGGGCTGATAGCCTAGTACCTACCTATGAACCTATGAACCTATGTACAGAATATTAGCTGAATTGGGACTGTTACCTCCACAAAGAGGGGTGACAACAATACAATCATGTTGTATACTCAACTGGACCAAATCAAGTGTGTCAAGAAGACACGTGTGTGAAGTGGAGAGCTATGTATGGGACGATATTTGTTTTGTGGGGCAGGTGCCTATTTTTTTTTTTATTTTACTAAGACAGGAATGCTGAGTAAGGGACATTGATATTTCTGTGTCAAGTAAGTTGGGTAGGTGAGGAAGCAAATGCAAACAAACAGGGCAAACAAGATAAGACACAGGGATGGTGAGGGACACAGTAGTTTGGGTTACACCATGATTGGGGTGAGGGACGGAGGAGCACAAGCCCATGCCCATCAAATATGGGGACAGTGAGAATCTAGCCCTCACCTGCAGGACTGTCACTACTGTCCCTTTATGTCACTGACTGCTGGAGTGCTTGACATCTCCTCCTCTTATAAACCATGAGAGAGAGAGAGCAGTCTCTCCTGGTCAAGGCATACACCAATGGTGCTGTGCATGACCCTACACACCAACCCTGCCATCTCCTGTCAGGTGATGAAATCCCTACCGTTGACAGTATTCCCAGAGGTACTGTAGCACCAGCTGCTCGGGTAGTGCTATCTGAGGGTGCTGGTAGTACAGGGGCAGCAAAGGCAGTACTGCAAATTTGGTTCCCAGGTGTGCTGAGCATCGGTGCCAGAGCTAGTGGAGCTGGGACAGGCTGCGCCACTGGGATTGGCCTAACTCCCTTTGCTGTGAAGCATTTAGTGATCTGTTACAGATGGATGACATGGTGATATTTTGATGACACATAATAGAAAATAAAGAAAAAGAGATAAGAGATAACATTAGCACTATCATATGTGACATACAATGCATTAT
This sequence comes from Protopterus annectens, assembly GCF_019279795.1. Lineage (NCBI taxonomy): Eukaryota > Metazoa > Chordata > Ceratodontiformes > Protopteridae > Protopterus > Protopterus annectens. The sequence goes on along the minus strand of NC_056730.1, from coordinate 899,078,803 downwards.
CCCAATAATACAACTATTTTATCTGAAGTTTTACATTTAAGTATACTTCCTAACAACCACAAATGCAATTATGGATTGCTCAAAGCATTCCTTGCAATATGCAGATATTGCACATATGCTTGGTCCAATTATAGAGATTAAAGTTAACAACAGAGCCTTTATGCCACTTGTACAGAATTTAATTTATATAATATTATTAAAGGATTGCACTGTTTTATACTTCTTACTCATGGTATTTGAACCAATGTCTGACTGCAATCTTACACTTGACTCCTAAAGTTGGTTTGTGCTACAGACTGATGCATGCATACTTGCTTTTACAGTTAGGATATGCATGCTTACTTTGCTACTACTATATAGAAAACATTTTTTAATTCATTTTAAAGCTATTATAATACTTCTGTTGTGCTGGATACATACCACTTGCTTCCCTCAGTCTCTCTAGATGTTCAGCATTGGCCTGCCTATTTGCATCAATTTCAGAATTAGCTGTGAAAAGAAAAGAAAAGAACAGAAGATCATTATGCATACCTGTCTTGCCTATATGTAGCTTTCTATTTATTATAAATTCTCATTATTAGCATACTTACAAAACTGTGGGATGTTCCTAGTTCAGAACTCATCCAACCACTGGTTGTGTGTATCCCTCTTGCAAGTTTTTAGGTTGTTAAAGTTGTGCCTACACTATTCTCCAGTGTGTGGGATGCCAGTTACACTGGATACATCCTTGGCCAGACTATTACAAGCCTCAGACTTCTACTGGTAGCTGGTATAGTCCCCTTGCAAAAGCCTTTGGCTGTGGTGGTTTACTAGGAGAACAGTAACGATTCTGGACTCCTGAACACCCCACCTATGTGCCTAAGTTGAGCACCTTCCCTTCTAAAACCAGACATGTCTAATACAACAGTGAAATAGCAAATAATGATTTCCCACCAATTCCTGTTATCATGTCTACTGGTAGTGCACAAACTTGAGCAATGATTCCAACCACATTTGTGTGATGATAATCAGAGAGCAACAGTGCCAAACAGAGAGGAAAGCAGTTTTGGAAATTAGAAGGTTAATCTGACACTTGACATTAATTTGAGGGGTGTCTGCTGCTGTAATTGTCAGGTGATTTAATTCTGCAGACATGTACTGGGAGCATAAATTTCATGATGTGACATGTTTGGTTTGGCTTTATACACTGATAAAATTGATTTTTGCAGTATGGGATTCAAACCTATGAATAAGGGACAAACACTTCCTTCCACAGCAGTGATTTTTCATCTTTACCACAGAAGAAGTGCTTCTCATAGTCATGAATTATTTGTAAATACAGATGACAGACTGAGGAGTTAACCATGTATATGTGTGACCTGATAAGGTCCTTGTATATGCATTAATTTGTGCATTTGTCTTATTTATGTGTGAAGGCCATCCAAGTGCAGATAGCAGAATTATACTTACAGAAACATCATAGACAGTATTCCCTTAGTCATACATCTGAACTTTCAAAATACAGTAAGGGCGTGTTATCCCTCATACATGTAATAAATATCAGCTCCACTGCTATGCATAGTTATTGTTATTTATAATTATGCATAAATTGTTACAAGTTATATTTAATTTAATGTGAAATGGAACTACAGTAAAAATGACTGGAATTTCTGGTTTAAGAACACAGGACCATGTGTATGGCAGTCCTACACTTACACCTGTTGCCACAGAAATATTGAAATAGTGCTTGGATATTTTCCTGTTCATTACTATATACTGAACTGTCACAACAGTAAAAGTATGTTGCACATCCTATATTAGAATTTAGGACCATCTGTTTCTGAGCCTTACACTTACACCTGCTGCCACAGGAATGGTTAAATAACAGTTGGATATTTCTATATTCATTAGTAACATCTGTGTCTTTTTTTAAACACTTTTATTACATTTTTAATTGCGTATTCAACAAAAAAGAAAAAAAATTATACAAATAAGTATAACAACTAAAGTATTTACATCAGTGTCTAATAAAACAATTTAACAAGCCACTAAAAAAAATAACAATACCCTTAGAAATTGTCTAAGTTATTTTGTAGTAAAGTTTTTAAATTCAACCACAGATTATAAGAATAAGATGTTCTAATAGTTCTAGATTTAATAATCATCATTTCTAGCTGACATAGTTCAGCAAGAACATTCTTGAATTATGTAAATGAAGGAGAAGATTCAACTTTCCAATTTGTGGTTATGATTTTTCTAGCTATTATCAAGACAGACCATAATAAAGGATACTTAATTCTTTTGACACATTTAGTAATCAGAGTGTTAAACAAAATCAAAGATTTAGATAAAACAAATTTATCAGAGAAAAGGGCTTGAAGAAAATTATTAATATTATTCCAATAATAAAACCAACATGTAACAAGAAGCCACAGAATAAACGTTCAACCAGAGTAATAAATAAAAATCAGTAATCCAAGCAATGACTGGAAGAACGAACAGGGCAGCATCCACGATTCACTATAAATGGTTTATTGTTAAACAGAGGTAAGCGCTTTCACATAAAAATGCTTCATCAGACCTATACATACAAGAAGACTCAGACTTAATATATAATACTAGTAAATTCAAATGAACCAATCACATTCCGTTCTCAATTTAGTTCAACTCAATATATTAAAAAGACATGACAAACTAAAACTTCAGGAAATATTCAAATACATATTTAAAAATGCATATCAAAATATATATATAAAAAATATATATATATATATATATATATATATATATATATATATGTAAATATGGAAAAAATCTAGAACAACAAGTCTTATACATATGGTTCATATTATTATTTTTATATTATTTTGGTACCCTTCATTTCTTCAAATAGGGCTTAATAGATGCTCTCTCATTAAGCCCAGAGCCTCTATCGGCTCTCAAAATAACCATCCAGTTATTCTCTTTAAACTCAGTGTGATTACGTATATCCCCCATACGCAAACTAGGGGAAATATTGTCAATCACTCTAAAATTGAAATGATGTAAAACACCATGCTCACTTACATGTTTCGAAAGGGCATTGGTAACAGTGCCTTTCCTGATAGTATATACATGTTCTCTAATTCTATCACGTAGGCAGCAATTAGTCTTGCCCACGTAAAAAGAGCTACAGATAACACACTGAGCAAGGTAAACAACATTAGATGATTTACAATCCGCATTTACATGAAAAGAGAAACATCTTTTCAAATCTGGATGGTAAAATGACTCAGATGTGTTGATATAATTACAAAAATTACAACTCCCACATGGCGAAGTGGTACCTACTCTAACAAAAACCTTGTCCAAAGCCCTCTGACTACAGAGAATTCTCTTCAAGTTACTCTTGTTCCTAAAAACAAATTTTGGGTTTGGACCAACCAATTCACCCAACTCAGAATCTACTAATAAAATAGACCAATATTGTCTGAAAATATCACAGAGCAATCGTTGGTCTCTTGTAAAAAATAAGGGAAGTTTCTGGCACAATGGGAGAATGTGGTCTTATTTAAGTTGGAGAGCTTTGTTCATAATGTTGTTTTTTATTGGCGTTTTGTCGATGACGTTTTTCTTCTTTGGAGAGGAACTGTTGTTGAGTTGGATAGGTTCTTTATGCAGATTAATAGTTTATGTGATTGTTTGTCCTTTACTATGGCATATTCCAGTGATAGGATTGAGTTTTTGGAGTTGTTTGTTGAAAAATTATCAGATACATTGATTAATTCAGGAGTATATAGGAAATGTTGTGCCCGTAATACCCTGTTAACAAGAAGCAGTATGCATCCTAATTACATCTTTCGTAATTTGATATGTGGTCAAGGTATCAGGGCATCTAGGCTCAATCCTTCCACTGTAGGTTTCCATAATGAGATTGAGTCTTTACAACAGAGACTTGTACATAGAGGCTATTCAGTTAATGAAATTTTGACTAATTGGTTGGATTTGGATACCCTGAGGGAAGGGATAGCAACTCCGTATTATGGTCCTAAAATAATGACATTGAGTGAACCTTCACTGTGTGCTGTTAGACAACCCGATTATGTTAAAATTCCCTTATTTTTTACAAGAGAACAACGATTGCTCTGTGATATTTTCAGACAATATTGGTCTATTTTATTAGTAGATTCTGAGTTGGGTGAATTGGTTGGTCCGAACCCAAAATTTGTTTTTAGGAACAAAAGTAACTTGAAGAGAATTCTCTGTAGTCAGAGGGCTTTGGACAAGGTTTTTGTTAGAGTAGGTACCACTTCGCCATGTGGGAGTTGTACTTTTTGTAATTATATTAACACATCTGTGTCATTTTACCATCCAGATTTGAAAAGATGTTTCTCTTTTCATGTAAATGCAGATTGTAAATAATCTAATGTTGTTTACCTTGCTCAGTGTGTTATCTGTAGCGATAGAATCAGAGAACATGTATATAATATCAGGAAAGGCACTGTTACCAATGCCCTTTCGAAACATGTAAGTGAGCATGGTGTTTTACATCATTTCAATTTTAGAGTGATTAACAATATTTCTCACACTGAGTTTAAAGAGAATAACTGCATCTATTAAGCCCTATTTGAAGAAATGAAGGGTACCAAAATAATATAAAAATAACAATATGAACCATATGTATAAGATTTGTTGTTCTAGATTTTTTCCATATTTACATTTAAATAAGTATTTGAATATTTCCTGAAGTTTTAGTTTGTCATGTCTTTTTAATATATTGAGTTGAACTAAATTGAGAACGGAATGTGATTGGTTCATTTGAATTTACTAGTATTATATATTAAGTCTGAGTCTTCTTGCATGTATAGGTCTGATGAAGCATTTTACCTCTGTTTAACAATAAACCATTTATAGTGAATCGTGGATGCTGCCCTGTTCGTTCTTCCAGTCATTGCTTGGATTACTGATTATTCCAATAATGTTCCAAGGCTATACAATCATAGAATATATGTGACCAGTCTGCTTTGGTCTCCAATTTACATTTTCAACACAATATATTTCCTTTACTGATCAATTCTAGTTTATGGGGTGTGTAAAAAACTCTGTTGAAAAATTTCCATGAATATAATCTCCACATAAGTGAGGATGAGGTTTGTCTGGATGATTCCAGAATTATTTTTGTATCATCATTAGAAGGTGTGTTATTAGTTAAGGTAAAGTAATTCCAGTAATTATTTGATATAATTTTTGTTTCCTTGTTGGTTATTCTATAAATTCTTGAAATCTTACACTCATTTAATGTATCTTTATGAATGAGCATGGGTAAAAAGTTTATTATTTGGGTAGTGGTGTTCTTGAGTTTAGTGGAATATAATTGATTTTTCTGTCATGAATAGTCTATATGTTTGGAGCTGTAACCCATTCCAAAAACTGATAACAAAAAATAAGATTCTTGTCCTTAAGCAGGATGATGTCAGAAAAATTAGAGGTTGTAATAACATCTTTGTGTAGGCAATAGGGAACAGTATAAATATCAAGTATTTATAATTAATATTTTTATATATACATTTTTGAAAATCCTTTAATAAATTTTTCATGTAGTAGGGATAATTGCTTGGAAATTTGTTTAGCATAAAATATTTTTTTTAAATCCAAATAAATGGATTATTCAATATTAACAGTTTGTTGGAGTTAGACTTTTCATAAGTATTAAAGCAGAGGGCTTCTTGGAATTTTTTCCATCTAGCTGAGTAATATTCATTAGTTAGTAAAGAGAAAGTCTTAACCACAGAAGATAAAGAATATGTTTCTATATCAGGCAACCTATTCCTCATAAAGACCAGTCTCTCATATAGGTTCATAGGTTCATAGGTTTGTACTAGGCTATCAGCCCTAGGGCCTATACAATTCCCTGGCTATTTATTCCCACACTATTTACTTCCCTGGACCCCTGTCTATCAGGATGACTGACTTGATCCCCTGAGTGAATTTCCTTTCTCTCATACAATCATCAAGGTTCCTTTTGAAGATGGCCAAAGAGGCACTCTGCTTGACATGTACGGGCAATCTATTCCAGAGTCTGGGGAGTCTCTGGGTCAGGAACCTATCCCTCCAGCATATGATGTATAAGAGCTACTCTGGGTTTATTTGGACCCCACAAAAATTTCAAAATCATCATATTAAATTATTTTATCAATGTTTTTGGTGGCAATAATGACGTGGATTGTATAATATAGAGTATCTTGGGTAATATGATAATTTTAATAATTGAAAGTTTCCCACCCATTGTAAATAGAAATTGATTCCATTTGGTTATTAGATTTCTTATAGAAGAAATGCTATTATAGTCTGATCTTATTATATAATTTATATTATTTGTTAATATAATTCCAAAGTAAGTCAAAGAATCTGTTTTAACCAAGTAGTCAATAAATTTCTGATCCCCAAAATTAGTGTCTGAATTTATGGAAAGTATTTTTGTTTTGTTATCATTAAAAATTATACCAGAACTCTTTTGAAAATATTCCATAACATCAAATATATTTTGTAAAGTTTAATTTGTTCCATTAACAGTAAGGAGGATGTGTCTGCAAACAGTTGTACTTTAGAAGATACATCAGAATTCAAATTAAAACCCTTTATGTCAGGGTTCATTCTTATACAATTGGCGAAGGGTTCCATAATAAGAGTAAAGAGTAAAGGAGAAAGGGGACATCCTTGTTTAGTTCCTCTGTTTATCAATATGTTCTGAGAGATATAAGAACCAATATTTATAAAAGCCTGACTTCCCTTATAAAGATGTTGCATAAGTTGTATGAATTTATTGAAAAAAATTAAAAATTTCTAATGTATAAAAAGGTAATCCCAGTTAATCAAATCAAAAGTGCAGTTTATGTCCAAACTTAGGAGAGTTCAATTTTTCTTTGAGTTAAAAGCATGATCTATGAATGATAGCGCTCTCTTAATACTGTCATATGTGTTTCGATTCAGGATAAATCCTGTTTGATCTTCAGCAATTAGAAATGGAAGGATTTTTTTAATCTGTTAGCATAAATAGACATGAATATTTTATTGTCTACGTTCAATAGAGGGATTGGTCTATATCAGGAACATCTAGAAGGATCTTTGTCAGTCTTTAATATGGGAGATATGAGTGTATTTCCAAGAAGGGGGTATATTAATTAAATCTCGACATTGTGAAAAAAACTTGGTGTATTAAGTTCAAAGCTTCTTTGGGTATTATTTTATAGATTTCCAGAATGATTCCATCATTAACTGGAGCCTTGTTCTGTTTTAAAATGTTTATTTGGTGTTTGATTTCTGACAGTGAGACTGGCTTATCTACAGCATTAATATGTAGTTCTGTTAATTTATTTGTGGTGTATTTTTTAATAAAATATCTTACCAGATCTTTAAAATCTAAGGTAATAGAGCACTGAATAATTTTGTTGAAATATTCTTTGAACTCCATTAAAATATCTCCTATTTCAGTTACCTTCTTCTTTTTGTTATCTGAATAGATCTCTTTACTATGGTAAAGCTTACTAAGTCTCTTGGTCTTAATGGCCAAATTATTTAATGCCTTAGTGCTGGTAGAAAACGTTATGAATTTAAATCTCTCTAAACTAATCTTGGTCTTATGATTCAAAATTTCTAAATATTTACTACTCAAAGTATTAATTTCTTCAACCTTATTGGTTTTGTTTATTTGGTTATGTAATTTTAGCTTATCAATATTTTTTATTAATGCACCAACTTGTTATTTTCCCATAAAGATATGTTTTTAAAGCATTCCAGACATATATGTCTGATGTGTCTTCAGTGCTATTATGAGTGATAAAATGTTTTATTTCAGATGTAATGAATTCTTTAAAATCTAAGTGTTTAAGTAAGCTGGAATTCTTTTAATTTGGGTAGAATAGGTTGAGTTGATTAATAGTTCAAAAGAAATTGCATTGTGGTTAGATAATGGGCACAAGTGTACTTTAACTTTACTTACATTATTAATTAACAAATTAGAGATATAAACCCTTTCAATTCTGGAATGTGTACCATGCCTATTAGAGAAATGCATATAAAAAAGAGAGTCTTGATCAGCAAAATCATTGATGTCTCTAATATGATATGTGTCAGCAAAGTCAGTTAGATTTTTTGCTGATAATGATACTCTTCTCTTGCTAAGAGCAGCTGAGTCTTTTTCATTAACTATACAATTAAAATCACCTGCTAAGATACTAATTCCTTTAGATAATTGTACTATTTGGTTTAAATGTTGTTTAACTGTGTGAATACCAATTCCAGGTATCCAGTATATATTAATTAAAGTATATATTTTCCTATTAAGTTCCAGAGTAACAGTACAAAACATACCTTTATCATCATTATATGTGTCTATTATTTTAGTATATGGTAAACAATCATTCCATAGTATTGTAACATCCCTTTTTTTCTGATGATGATGAGAGCTGGATAGTACTGAATATTTTTTATTATTAAATCTATTTATGTCATCCTTTAAAAGATGTACTTATTGCAAAAATACATGAGGATTAAAAAGTTTCAGATACTTATATAAGCTTCCCCTCTTCAATTATTATTTAATCCATTAATGTTAATTGATAAACACTTTAAGATTAACATAAGTAACAATGTTTTAGGCTTAGTTGGGTGATATTCATTGATATATTAATTATATGAACAACAATTGTTATACCAATAATATTAAGATAGGTTTTGTGAGATCTGTGGTCTAAAAAAAGTGAAACAAAATGTTTATCAATATTTTTTTAAAAATCTAGACACCAAATAAGAACAACTATTAACTATATACAAATATATGAAAAATCTATAAACCCTTACCCCTTTCATGGAATTCAAAGAAACTCCCAACTTAAACAGAAAACCTGTTTAAGTTAACCACCCTCTCACCAACAACAGTTGAATCCTTGCAGCACTACTCAAGAATATAAAGATTTTCATTTTGAAATAGAACATATTGATGTATGTATCCTATTATTTACAGACAAACTATTTAATAGATACTAGTATTCTTCAGATCACAATAAACCATGCTAGTATCTATAGATTACTGTCAAGTTATATGTAAGACAGCTAAAATTATAACAGTATGAGGTTATGTTGTCAAATAGGAATCAAATTAATTTGAATGGGAATTGAAAAGTCGTACTTTTGGTTTCCTCTTTAAGGCTGTCTAACTACCCCTGTAGCACTTTTGAGTTAGAATGTTGTGATATCATATGTAATTGTATGTTAGCAAATTTTCCCTTTAAAACATATTATAAGAGCATATTAGATTCAATGTATGACTGTATATATATCTAAAAACCCAAATAAGGCATTAATTGTAGATCACTTATCTTGTACTAAACCTCACATTTTAAGATCTTGAATCACAAGCTACATTAAGAGTATATCTTTATGAGAATAAACAGTAAGCCCATTAGAAAGGTATATGAAATGTTTTGACCAAAATATAACCTCTATAGTAAAAGTGAAAAAAGAGCTTGAACTGGAGATGCTCAACTCAGAGAGTTGTATAGCAATACACAGTTTTATGCAATTCTACTTAATGTTAAATTCTTGCATTAAAAACATAGGTTATATTCCCTGATTACTGTAAATGTCAAAATAACAGTCACTGTCCTATGTTACTCAATATATTTCTTGTTTGCACACAGCTAATGCAAAATTATCAGATTGTCTGCAGTGAATCATTACTTAGTGTAACCAGGATCTGTACCACTACTTATATATAAATATCTTATGTAAATCTAATCAAAAAATATAGGGAACTCAGTTTTATATGACAACTGTTGCAATAAATACCTGCAAAAAGATACAAAAATATTTAATCTTCATCACTGCTTTCCTAGAATAATATATCTTTTCAGCAAAACTATATATAATGATAAGATTGAATAAGTCTATATCTGCAACACTAAAATATGTTAATAGGTATGAGATCAGCATTAGAAAGAAACTGTTAAATAGTTAATCTGTTAAAGCACTTAGCATTTTAACACTGAATAAAGCATATACAGAAAACTCAATTAATAGAAATCATGAACGTGGTTTTTAACATATATACATACATACTTAACGTAATGCTGCCACCAAGTAGCCAAACTTAGGAATTGCAAGACTTAGGAATTGCAAGTGAAGATTATGCTTTTGCATCAGATTACTTTTGTAAACAAAGCAGTATGAGTCCCTGTAAGTTAAAACACACTACAAATACTTTTAACTGTAAATGAATAACAAAGCTCTATGACAATAATATTAAATACACATCACAGAAATATTCACTTGTTCTGTTCTAGAAATAGAACTGATTTTCCTTCTCTACCAAGAAGTTCATATTTTAAGTGTAGGCATTTAACCAACAAGGGCAGCTAACAACAATTAAGTCAACAATAAAACTATAGTTGTTATTTATTTATTTGTTTCTACTTTTTTCCTTTCCTCTCATTTTCTTTCTCCCTTCTCATTATATTGACAATAATATAAGTATTGAGGCACATAATCTGTCAATAAAGGAAAAAAGAGCATGTCTAATTTAGCATATTGACTCCTTACCTGGATTTGACAAAAAGAGACGTTCAACAATGAAAGTTAGTGAACTTCTTCTTCTGGCTTTTCCCAGTTAGGGGTCACCACAGTGAATCACCTGTCCGCTCATGATTGGCAGTGGAGTTTTAAGGTGTCGAGTTGCCAGCCCGGCACCCAACATTCCACAGAAGGCACACACACACACGCATTCACACCTAGGGCCATTTTAGAGTGTCTAATACACCTACAGCATGTCTTTTGGATGAAACTGGGGCACCCGGAGGAAACCCACATAACCATAGGGAAAACATGCAGATTCTGCACAGAAGGCACCCCAGCCAAGGATCAAACCAGAGAACCTCTTGATGTGAGGCAGTAACGCTAACCGCTGCACCACCGTGGCCACTCAAAGAAAGTTAGTGAACTAAAACAGTGAAATATGTTATCCGGCTGCATATGTGGAAATAAAGTCACATTTACTTGAATCCTGTTGGTATCTGTCTGTAAAAAAGTACTGAAATGTTATTTTTTTAAAGGATTCAATGGTTGTAAAGAGAATTATGCTATTAGCATTTCAGTGTTCCATCCTGTTCCTTCTCGGTGAGGTGAAAGGTCAGATTTCCTCTTCCACTTGATGGCGCGATGATTACTAAAGCCCAGTGAAGCAGAGAGCATTGAAATGGCTCAAGACCAGTTCCATGGAGCTAAAAAGGTTAGTTTCTTAGCGGGAACTGCCTTAGGGAGAGCCTCGCATGTTAAAAAATGGCTCGAGAGCTAAGTGCTTACTTTTGAAAGTTAATATGCAGAAATATGCATGAGAACCATTGATTTAAAGACAAACAGGATCAAATAAGGCAATTGTCCATGTCCCAGTAAGACCAGTATATTTATGTGACAAACAAAATGTAAACCAAACTAAGCGAACAATTAGTCCAATAGCCTGTATATATTAAAATAAACACAAAGTTAATTGAGTTAATAAGTTACCTTTAGGCAGTTGTTTTAACATAGTGTGGAATCTGGAGACACAGACATGCAAATCCCCATGCATATCCATTTCCCATTCTTCAAAGCACAAAGCAGAACAATCTAAAATATATGCTCTCAACAAATTCCAAGTGCTTCATTAGATCAATATGAAAGGAGGAGAAGTAAAAAAAGAAAAGAAAATAGATACATATTGCTGGGTTAAAACAGTTATTTATCTTTCAGTTTCTTCTTTTTTCAACTGATTTCCAACTGTTGTTTTCTGTAATTCTTTTCAGGGAGATGTTTGACCATTCCATATCCTCTAGTTTATCTAATATTTTGTTTGTTTTTACAAATATTACTGCAGTGTTCAAGTCATCAAATATTTTTATACCATTAATAAGAAACAGTTTCAGTCTGACTGGGAATAAGAGGTGCATCTTTATCTAATTTTTCTTTAGTTCTTTAATTAGAGGCTGAAAAGTTTTCTTTTAGAAATAGCAGCATTTGAATAATCATTGTCAAAGTGTATAATACTGCATTTTATTTTTATGGGTGATTTGGCCCAGACAGTTTTCAATACTAATTATTTATCTCGTGTTGACATAAATCTCACTATTACTGATCTAGGTGAGTTTTTTTTAAAGATGTAACAAGTGAATTGTGTGCCCTTTCAATTCTGTATGAAAGGGCTTCTATAAGGTCTAAGATAGATGGTAACCAAAAAGTAAAAAAAAAAAACTCACCATATTGTTACCTTATATGTCTTCTGGTAAACCAAAAATCCTCACGTTATTTCTATGAGATCTATTTTCTAGATCTTCTAATTTATTCTGGAGTGTTGTGTTTTGTTTTAATAAAAAAATCAATATTATTTTCTCCCTCCTGTAGTTTTCCATCTATATCATTAAGAAATTGTTCAATATCTGAAATCTGAAATTTCTGTAGTTGTAGTTCTTTATGTATTAAGTTCATCTGTTTAGAGCATTTCTCTTCAAAAACATCTATTTTTGCATCCATCTTATCCAGTTTCCATGACATTTCTTGTATATTAGCTGCCGAGGATCACATTTCTTTCTTGAGAGAAGTGTCCATACACTTGGTCTTAGAATGATTCATCTTTCAGTCTGAGATAATGGGATATGTTGTCAGAAGGTTTTTGACATGAAAATTTCAATAAAATTACATAATTTTTGAAACAATCCTAGGATATGTTCAGAGTATCCAAAATATGAAGAAATAAAATGGAAAGGATTATGTAAGAAAAATAAATCCTGTCAGAAATTATCAAAGTGGAAGAGCTAGATAAAACTGCTGCTAGTCAGTGCACATCGTGGCCATGCCCCCATTAACTTTTGCATCTTAACCAACACACAATGCTGCTTACTGTGTTTACTCAGTGCCCAACAGAATTGATACAATGTATCCATTTTGAAATTGTTGACTGATTCCTCTCTGCAGGTGTTCAATAGCTGTAGGTGTTGGGGAAGCTTGCCAACTGCTGTGCAATGTCACTTAGCAATGCTGCATGATGGAAAGCAAAAAATGCAACAATGTATCCTTTTTGACCTTTAGAATGTCTATGTCCTGCTGAAGGTGTTCTGTCTACTTCCTGTGTGGGCCAGTAGTCCAGGTTTGCATGATGGTAAGTGTCACACAAATGAGATAAGCAAAGCTAAACTTGTTTTAGCCTTGTGATCAGTGTTTACATTGCATTTATTGTGTTTCTCCATTTCCCGTTTGCATTAAGCCATGCACTGTGCAAATACTGGTGATATTAAAAAAACAAAACCTAAAGGGAAATTAGGAGGAAGAAAGAAAATAAATATATTAAATAAACAACACTGCAGAATTTATGTTGGTGCACATGAAATATTTTTATACAGGTCTGGATTTGAACTCTCACTCCAATGAACCTTGAAAACACAGCAAGGGTGTCTTATCCCTCTTTGCCACAGAAACAGCTTTACACCAGAGAATGAAAATCATTGTGCATACAAGCAACTGCAGCATCGTCCACAATGTTATCAAAACATATGACAGTCGTACACTTCCGAGTTGCTCATACATGCATTAATTTCAGATGAGGTTCAATGAGTGATCACATAACCATTTATGATTACTGTGAAGACAAACAAAATGCATAAAATACAAAGCAGCAAAATTCCAAGTTTTATTGTAAGCACCTTTGCAGTATTAAATATTGCTTCATCAGACAATAAACACAGACTTTTTTGTGTCTTTCGGCTTTTCCCGGTTAGGGGTCACCACAGCGGAACTCCGGTCCGCTAATGATTGGCAGTAGAGTTTTACGTGCTGACTTGCCGGGCCTAACGCACAACCTTCAATGAAGGAATGCCCATTGCCACACAGAAGAAGCTCTAACTGAGAATGGAACGGGCAACGTCTAACTGTGAGGCGACAACGCTACCGCAGCACCACCACCGCAGCGCACAATAAACACAGACTACTATCCAGTAATTAAATAAAAACTGACCAATCAGACAACACATCCAATAAGATGGCCAGAGCAGGATATATGATCAACTGCATCATAGGGCCAGTGACATGATCTTATCGTCCCAGAGGACAGCAGCTTCAGTGACCCGTGCTCAGATGGCTACTAGGGGGGGGCTGCTAAAGAGTCACCAGTGACACCAATTGAAGAGTTGTTATCCACTGTCTGCTGTTTCAGGGAGGAAAAGGTTATCCCCGGAGGAGATTTCAGGTAGGCTTACCTATCGCAATTGTTAAATGTTTTTTGTATAGTAAAATATTGACAGCAATACTTAAGTTCTGTTTAACATAATATGTTTGGAGAGGGGACTAATTATAGATTGATAAAGTTAACAACACATTCTGGTTCATTACACATGGGCTAGGTGGTGATGTGTCATCCAAGTTCTTGTTAAAAGTATTGTTAGTGGACATATAAAGGGCAAAATATTTTTACCCCTTGTGTTACTTTTAATTGTGATGATGGTGTCCTTACTCTTGGCTTACCACCTTCCAGGGTCATCATCCATAGGAACTCTGGAATCATCTACGCATGGTAAGCCAAACATTTTTATGTCAGTACTGATGAGCAGTTCAAACAAATATTTAATTTATCCATACGTGTGATGTGAGTGTCAGGACTGTTGTGTGTATTGCTGTACTGTCTGTAATATTAATTTCCTTCCTGTGTTTGTTGCTCATTATCACAGGTGATCCTGACAGTGGAAGTGTAGGATTCTGACCACCTGATGTCAGAGTATCGGCAGACTCGATGATGGTGGCCAAATATAGGCACAGTTAGTGGTGCAGTGGTTGAATCTGACACTGAGGTTGACATTCAGCCACCCCCTGTAATTCCATCAAACACAGCCAGTAGGTCTACACCAACCCATTCCAGTGAGTCCTCAGATATTGGACAGTTGGTGGGTGAGACATTCGATTAGGGTAGTGTGGTTACTGTGCCATCAGTGCCTGTTGACTCTGGCTGCAGTCAAAGTGTGGGTGAGGTGCCATGCAGGACTGATGTTAGGAGTGCTCAAAGGAGGCCTGCTGTCCATCCTCCATCTGATAAAAATGTGTCTTCCTGTGTCACTCGATGTATGTTTAGGGCTGTCATGATGGTGCAGGCACATTCCAATAGGTCCTCCAGAGAAATGCTTAGGGTTGTAGATGTGATACAGACAGACATGTATGACTGCCTCCACTGTGTTGCCAATTCAATGGATCGGATGAATGACACACTGGAAAGGGCAGTGTCTGTGATGGAACGCCTGCTGGGAGGGGAACAGCATCCATGTGGGCATAGGTCAACCACATAATCTGATGTTAGTCGATGTGGCCGTGTCCAATCCCACTCCTGTAGTGGCAGCACTTCCAGTGCTCCATCAGTGGATGAAAAATGGGGTCATGAGGAGAGCTCATCCAGCAGACATCAGTCATATTCAGGTAACAGCAGTGCAACTGACTGTGGGCATGGATGTGCCAGTGTAACTCCTGACAGAACCTGTTCTCATGGTCAGGTACAACAACAATGAGCTTCCACCTCTACTATGCATAGCTCACACCTGTCAAACATACAAAGATGCTGCCCTAGCACAGAGCTTGGCTGTGTTCTTGCATACACTCACACACCAATTTCACCTGGAGGGCCCATACAGACACATGCACACAACAGTTACCTGGTTCAACCATGAGGCTTAAAGCTCATTTTGTCTCAGTGGCTGTTTGTTACTTTATCCAAATGTCTGCCTGTTTCTCTTTGTTACTCACATGGAATCACTTACCTTTTTGTGCCAGCCTAGGTTTCTTGCCCCCCCCCCCCCACAACACCCTGTGCAAGTGATGATAACCGTGACATATCCTCGTTTTATATCTTTTGGATTTAGAGATACATAAGCTTTTGTGTGATGCTCAGGGTGCATTGCTGACTTAGTGCTTAGTATATCTGTGTTTGTAATGTTGTTTTGCTAATTGCACTGCTTTCTTACCAGTTTTTGTAATGTGTACATACACCCCCCAACTCTTACAACAACAAAGCTGGACCAAGCCATAAATAAAAGTGAAAATGACTGGACAATAGGGAGAAGTTTTACATATTTTGGTCTTACAAAGTTATACAGTTGAAAGAATCAAAACAGTTTTTGCATCATATTTTTAAGAATTTTCTGAGGATTATGAAGTCTGAAACTGAAATGTGTCTCATTAATTTCTAACCTCTTTCTTTAATGATTTACCAGTACAAAAGTATGAGGCCAAACTGAGGACATTCTGTGACCATCAGTACTTTTGAGAGGTATGTATGTGTGATTCTTTGATGTCTGAGGCATATTACTTGATAGAGAACACATGTATTCACATAAGTCTCTGCTGTCACATGTTGAAGTCATTGTTGTACAAATCACCCCCTTTTACTTACTTAACATGCAAGGATATGCCATTTATTTGTATTATTGCACAATTTTGTTTTAATATTCCAGATTCAACACTTACTTTGTAAATCCAGGAGTTGCTACAATTTCAGTTCAGGGTTGAGTCTGTCTGATGCTGTGAGTACACAGCCATTACATGGGTAGGTAAAGGTTGTGAGTGTTGCCTGGCATCAGTGTTACTATATGTATATGTGTAGGATGAAGGTTTTAGCCTCTTAGGTGGCGAGTGAGTGTGGTATGCATTGCTTCTTAGCCAATGCAAGGGCATATCGACTATGCCTACATCTGCCTACACCCACAGCAGCTACTGGTTCCCCTTCTGACTCCTCACCTGCATATGGCTGTGGTGACCTTGCCATTGGTGGTGGGATGTGTGCCCCTTCACCTTATTGATCCTGCTGAAGCTGTTTTTTCAGGATGATGTTGTAAAGCATGGTACAGATGGTGAGAATTTCAATACATGTATGTGGGTTATACTGCAGGGCACCCCCAAATGTATCTAAGCACTGGAACTGTGACTTCAGCAGCCTAAACACATGTTTTATGATATTTCTGATTTGAGTGTGTGCCTCATTATGGCATTGGGAGGTGTGCCAGATATGTGAGTCACAGTAACTGTCTGGGTTGCCAGCACGTACATTCAAGATAATTCCCTTAGTGTTACACATGACTTGGCAGTTAATGGAGTGAAAGCCCTTTCTGTTTATGTAGAGCCTACCTTGTTCCTCAGGTGGTACCTTGATTTCTATATGTGTGCAAACTATGGCACCCAGTACTTCAGAGTAGTGTGCTACAGGGTAGAACTCCTGCATATTTGTGGCCCTGTCCTCAGAAGTACAAGGAAAATATATGTGGTCACTGGCGTGTTGGAGCATAGCAAGAATTGATGTACGATCCTGGATGCTGATGCTTGTGACACCCCCAGCATGTCCCCTGTTAGTTTCTGAAAGATTCCAGTAGCTAAAATTCTAAGGGTTACATATATCTTTATCTCCACTGGTATTGGTTCCCCTCGATTTGCCTTGAGTCTGAGTTCAGGACAACAGAGGTTGCAGAGTTCCTGTAGTGTGCCTCTATCCACCCTGTAGCTCTCTAGTTTCCACCTCATGCAGGTTGTGATAAGTTAAACAGGGTCTGAAAACTCTTCTCCTTCTTTGCATTGGTCTATCAGCAGCAACAGGAATTCACAGGGAAAAGAAGCACTGAGTCTACACAGTTGCTTTATACCTTCTGAATAGCTCCTCCATCTTGGATTGGTTGATTAGCATACGATTCAGCTGCTTAAGCTATAATTAGCATGTAACAGCATGTTTACTGAATACAAAACAGTGTGCTACCATGTAGGGTTTATTTAATCTGCCCTTGAATTTTATAAATCACAGTAAACACAGTAACTATTATGTTTCTAATATTTTGTAAACAACTTACAAAATCCCAGGAACCACTCATGTTGCACACATAATGTCATCAACATTTTGCTCATTCATATAAAGCTAAGCAGTCCTGTCTGTGCTACCTGGTTGTCAAGATATTTAGAAAAACATGAAATGTATGACAATATAAATAAATATTCTACTGACAACAATTAATATCTCTTTATCTGAACTATAGAGACGTCAAATATCAATGCTGTTGTGTTCGCTATTGTGTAAGCTTTAAGATGAGATCTTTCAATACTTTGTATGTAGAATGGTTTTGAAATTATTAATGCAAATATGAACAAGCAAAACTGGACTCCTAGAGGCATCAGAAGGATGTAACTGCAGAAAAACCTGGAGGCGTCACTCGGCTGTAATGAAATAAGATGTCATTGGTTAGGATTCAGAGTGCTGTCATAGGTTACTCTTATCCATATTAGTTAAGGTGCCATCAGTTAGGGAGAGAGTGCTGTCATAGGTTACCTTTAGGCATGTTAGTTAAGATGTTATCAGTTAGGGTACAGAATGCTGTCACAGGTTGCCTTTATCCATATTAGGTATGATGTCATTAGTTAGGTTTCAGAGTGTTGTATTGGTTACTCTTATCCATTTTAGTTAAGATGTCATCAGTTAGGGACAGAGTGCTGTCATAGGTTACCTTTATTCATGTTAGTTAAGATGTCATCAGTTAGGGAACAGAGTGCCATCATAGGTTACTTTTATCTATGTTAGTTAAAATGTCATTTCTAAAGGTACAGAGACCTATCATATGCTACTCTTATCCATGTAAGTTAAGATGTTATCAGTTACGCTACAGAGTGCTGTCACAGGTTGCCTTTACCCATATTAGTTTAGATGCCATCATAGATTCATAGACTGTTATTTGGCTAATGACATGGGAGGGGTCTTTCTAAGCCTGGCCATGTTTGCCTGAAAGAATAATGATGTCCTGTACACAAACAGGACATTGAGGGCCAGACATTCGTAAGCTACCTCTGTCCATAAGGGACATAGATGCCAGGCCCGGTGTAAATGTCTTATTATCCATCCACATGTCTAGGTTGCGCTTAAACTGGGTAATAAATGAACTCAACTTCACATGAATGGAAGCCTGTTCCATAAGAGGGTCAGTCTCTGAGACACATATCTGTCTCTCCACCATGTTCTGTTTGAGTCACATACAAAATTCAGGTCCCTAGACCTTGTATTTCTGGTACTCTTTGACTTACAAATATTTAGGAGATTCATAAGTGTGGGGTTTGCAGATGCCTTGTAAGCCAGGCATACATCACCCCTCAGCAATCTACAGGAGACTTGAGTACAGGGAAAGGGCTTTTAGGTGCTCTGCATAAGACAAGTTTGTTATGCCGTGTATTCTTTTTCTAAGGAATCTTTAGGTCACTCTAGTTGCTGCAAAGTCCTGGTCAGGTACATACCAAAGGGAGCACTGTACTGTATGATTGGGGGATAATGACCTCTCTGAACCTAGATGCCATGTTCTTACTTATAAATTGCACAACATAGAAAGGATTTCCTCACAACTGTGGCAATGTGGTGGTCAAAGGTAAGGCTATTGTCTACATGTGCACCCACTTCCCTGACCACTGGGTCAACTCTTAGGGGTGTATTATCAACATGGTAATTAGCTTGGATGGGTGACTTCTCAAAGGGTACAATTATGCATTTCTTAGCATTGAGTTTAAGACCATGGCTTTGCACCATTTCTTACTCAGAGATAGACCTTCTTGAAGAATGCTAGTGTATGCAGGGGGGTCGATGATAACTCCCAGTTTGCAACCATCTGCAAACATAGTCAGCCATAACCCCTCAACATTTGCTTCCATTTCAGAGAAATAGATGCCAAAAAGGAGCAAGGCTAGTACCAAGCCCTGGAGGACTCTGCTAGTGACCTGTCTCTTGGTAGAGGTGGTCTTACCGATCTTGACTTTGTGGGTCCTGTCTGTGAGCCAGCCACCAATTATGCAAGGTATGTAGGGATTAATGCATAGCTCATAGATCTTGTTAACAATGTCTGAGTAGGGTTTTGTATAAAATGTCTTGGCCAGGTCAAGATACTCAGTATGCACTGTTTTATCCACATCCATTGCCTTGGCGACCCTCTCAAAGAAGCTAGGCTAACTAGGTTAAGTAGGCACAATCTTCCCTTAACAAAGCCAAACTGGGATGGGTCCAGTGTCTGTAGGTTGCCAATGGCCTTATCATTTCCATTATAATTCATTTCATGGCTTTGCATATTAGACATATTAGACTGATGAGTCTGTAGTTCCCTGAGCTGGTTGATGGTCCACCCTTATGGAGGAGAATGACTGTTGTGGCCCTGTATTCACTTGGAACATAGTCTGTTTTAAGGCTGTAGTTGAAAAACACTTCAAGTGACACCTCCACCTTTGGCCCAAGTCTGTGCTGTTGTTGGTTTAAATGTGTGGCAGGCACTGTAGCCTTGCTCTACCTGAATACTTTCTACTGCTTTAAACCAAGTCTCGGTCACAACACAGATGTCTACATTCTGAAGAGTTAGGAGGCTTGAAGGGTGTGGAGTTTTTGTTGAAGTAATAACACCTTAAGGCTCCTTGTAGACTTTTTGCATGGTAGTGCTATTTGATGTGCAAATTATGTGCCCTAAGCTTAATTCCACACAATGCCACACCATTTAAGAGGTTTCAGACCTAATCCTAACACTTTGTATGGAGATTTTACTGTCTAGGTATTTGCTACTATACAAGGTATTACTAACCACTGCTGCTCGGTGGGCAGCTCTGTGCAAACTTGATTTATAGTAGAGAGAAAAAGACTGAAAACTAACTCCATTCCCTCTAACCATAAACAACCACAATTTGAGCTTCCTGTACTGCTTCCCAAGTCAGTGAGACCAGGTAAATACTTTCTGCCACAAAATGGATGATCCTGGAATTTCTTGATGTAAAAGCACAGCAAAAGCAGCTCTCAAGTGCAGTTTAAACAACAAACAATTAGCAAATAACTAAGTCCCTGTCTAATTCATCCTGTAAGGTAATTAGGAGGCAAAAAAAAACTAGAAAAGCCAGCAAACAAGTAAATGACTATTTTTTGCCACAAAATAAAATAATGCTTTAAAAATGCTCAAAAACAATAGTGATCACTGTATAAACCAAATACAAGTGGGATAAATCAAGAAAATATTCTTAGCTTGGATGGTTCTGGATATAACTGAAATATTTCTAAAGTGTTGCACAGTTATCTATAAATGAATAAAGAGTCTTGCAAACTTGCCTGATTTATAGTAAACAAAAAAGCTTGAAAGCTGACTACTATGCCCTATAACTAATAAACAATCACACTTCGAGTTTTCTGCAGTGCTTCCCAACTTAGATAGACCAGATAAACACTTTCTGCCACAAAATGGATGATCCTGGAATTTCATAATGTAAAAGTACAGCAAAAGCAGCTATCAAGTACAGATTAAATAATAAACAACAAACAACTACCAAACAACTACGTCCTTGGCTAATTCACCCTTCTGCAAGGTGATTAGGAAGCAAACAGATCTATAAAAGCCAGCAAACTGAGAAATGGCTTTAAAAATGCTCAGAAGCAATAGTGATCACTGTATAAAGCAAATAGAAGTGTAATAAATCAGGAAAATAATCTTATATTAGCTTGGATGGCTCCGAATGCAGTTGAAACACTTGGAAAGTATTGCAGAGTTCTCTGTAAATGAGCAAACTACTTGCCTGATTTATCGTAAGAACATTTTTTGAAAGCTGACTCCTGTGTCCTCTAGCCAACAAGCAATCACACTTTGAGCTTCCTGGAATGCTTCTCAGAGAGACCAGAGTGGTGTTTTTTCACAAACAGAACAGTCAAATATATTCAAATTGTGGTATAAACAATATATATGTGTATAAGAGAGAGAGAGAGAGAAAGAGAGAGAGAGTCTTTGTGTCTTTGTGTGTATGCCTGTATCTGTGTGTGTGTGCGTGTGCATGTGTGTGTGTGTGTGTGTGTGGGGGGGGGGTTGGTGTATTGGAACCATGGAGGTCTGCTGTGTGATAAGAGACATATTATACTGTAGGTTTAAGAAACAAGTTTCACAATAATTGTGAAAGCTGTAAATCTTGAATAAAAGATACTTAATTGTAAATTTATTCATTCTCTGATTGCTTGCTAAACTGAGTTCGGTATCCAGCAAAGACTTTGAAAAACAGATAGCTACTCTGATATATCATCCAGTCTATTAAATTCAACCATCCTCCAGTTTACAAAATATAAAATCTTACAATTGTCCTCTAACTCTAAACCAGGCCTCCTTATACAAATAACATCAAAAGTAATACCTAATTGCATCAACCTTTATTTCTTACACTTTTCTGTTATATCCCAACGTGGCGACATCCACCAAAATTCTGGTGCTACTTCTGCTTCCCTTTGTTACAGTACTCCCTGCTCTAATTCACTAATTCTAGTTACGTTAAACCTACACAGTACATGTAACAAAATATCAGACTTCCACGCGTGGTTATCACAGTAAACCTCCGATACGCCTGCAATCACAGAGACATGGCTGAAACCAAACATTCAAGACACTGAACTGCTTCCTCCAGGTTTTAACATAATAAGGTCTGATAGAACACATACAAAAGCAGGAGGGGTAGCTCTAATCTTCCCCAACTCATATACAATTATACCCAACTCCAAGCCCATCCCAAAATTCAACAATGCTGAAATCCTTATAGCTTTCTTAAAACTTAAAACTAAACAATTCTGTATTATTGTTCTGTATATTCCCCTGGTCACATCACTCCTATACTAGAAAATATTTTGTCCTGGGTGCCTCAAAATATTTCCAATGAAGCTATCATCATGAGTGATGTCAGTTTCAACTGGCAACACTTCATCTCTGACTTCCCAGCCAATAGTTTAAATCTTTTTGGATTCTCACAATTTATCACTACTCCAACTAGAATTCACAAAAGCTGCAACCAAGGTTCTATTCTGGACTGGATCTTAATCATGGATTCTAATAAATATATACCTACATATACTTGCAGGACTACCACCCAATCACCCAAAACACATAACTACAAAACATTCCGTAATCTAACTAACTTTAGCCAACAGCTCTTTATTAACACATTAAAATCCTTAAATTGGTCCATGTTAAAACAGTACTCCTAGATGATGCAGTTAATTACTTCAACAAGCTATTTCTAGATACCCTAAACAGCCTAACACCACTTTGCACAAAAAGAACTAAAACCAATTATGCATCTTGGCTCACAGTCCACAAAAAACATTACTAATAAAGCCTGGAAAGAATGGCAGAAGAATAGAAATTACTTCAATTTATAAAACTACAGACAACTACGTAATTAAGCAAAAAAGTTTATAGCTATAGATAAGAAGCAATATTTTAACAAGCAACTATCTGACCACAAAAACAACCCTAAAATGTCTGCACCACCATTTCATCACTACTTACCCCTGAGTTCAAACAAAACCTTGCTCCAGTCACAGACAAATCCCCACCTCAAATAACAGAAATGTTTAACAATCACTTCATAGAAAGCATAGCCAGTTTGGTTAATGTTACTAACAAGCCCTCCAGTCCCAATACTAATTTCAGTCTGAACTCTCCTCCTTCTAATACACCTTTCAAACATACTGCTTCCACTTGCCTCTCTTCTCATAACATTCAATCTACAGATTCTCAATTTTCAGACCTTTCAATGCAGCCTATACTCACTAACTGCATACGCCCCCTACTACACAAAACTAACCCTGCTCTCTATCTGCTGACACCCTCCCTTCAGAATAATTAAAAATAGCAAGCAACACTATCGATTACCCTGTCAGCATTCTCATCAACAGATCCACCATAGAATCTCAAGTCCCCTCATTTTGGAAAAAATTAATTATAATCCCTTTACATAAAGGAGGAAAATCTAATGAATTGTCTAACTATTGCCCTATCTCTATCCTGTCTCCACTTTCCAAACTCTTAGAAAAGTGTGTATATAAACAACTCCTTGACTACCTTATTCACAATAAACTACTTACACTTACCAAACAAGGCTTTAGACCAGCACATAGTACAACAACCATCCTAATATCGTTCATGGATACAATTAATAAAGCAAGAGACTCTGGCCAACTAACTTCAGCACTATTTCTTGATTTATTGAAATCTTTTACACTGTCTCACATCTCAAACTCTTACAGCAACTTTCCTTCCTACACCTTTCTCAAGCCTCCTATCAATGGTTCACAAGCTACCTAACTGAAAGACAACAATGTGTAAAATGGCAAGGCTGCCTCTCACAATATTTAACTAACAAAATGGGAGTTGCCCAAGGCTCCATCCCTGGACCCCTCCTCTTCAATATCTTCATAAATAACCTCCATACAGCTTCCTGTCAAAGCTCCCTTTTTCAATATGTTGATGACTCAACTCTCATTTCCTCATCCAACAACATTGTACACCTCAGACAAATTACCCAAACTGCCCTCTACTTCATTAAATCCTGGCTTAGTAATGCACAACTATTACTCAACCTTAACAAAACTAAACTTCTCCTTTTTAGACCAAAGGCACTTTCAACTGACTTCAATATATATTCGCTAAACAACACAGAAATTGAAGTGGTTCCATACACTAAACTGTTAGGGATAACAATAGACAATAAACTCACCTTTGACCTCCATATACATAATACTATAAAAAAAACACACCAAAAACTAGGAATGTTTTACCGGCATAAAAACTTTATGGACACAGCCACTAAAACAACATTAGCATCAACCTACTTGCTACCTTCCTTACTATATGATGCTCCCATACTTACCAATCTCCAAATCTCACTAAAAATAAGCTTGAATCCTGCTACAATAAAATTGTTAAATTTGCAACAGGCGTATCATATTATAAACATCATTGTGATGCTCTTAGCTCTTTTAATTGGTTCAAATTACCCCAATATATAAACTTCATCCAACTAACAATCACCCATAAAATTACAATCCTGACATCTGTCTAGCCTTAAATCCAAAACTCCAAATTTATGCACCTACACAAGCTCTCTGCTTTGAAGACAAGCAGCTTCTAGCCTTATATAAACCAAACAAAACTGCCAGGCAATGCTCTACCCTTAGATATCTGAAATTCCTCAGCCACAAGAATTTCAAGCTGAAATTAACAGAATTCCTATTCAAGTCATGGAACTGTCCCTGTTCAAAACCAAGTTGACTCCTATTCCCTTCTTACCTCACTCAACTACTACTTCTTCACTTTTTTCCCCATTTTCCTGTCCACCATCTTTGCTTTCTACTCAGCTTCCCTTCTCCCACCTCCCTCCTTCCAGCTTCCTTCTCACTCTCCTTTATCTGTGTTGTAATCACCACCTCTAACTCCCATCTACCTTTCTCCATATCAAAGTCCCTACTCCAATCTACCTAATCAGTACTTTCTATGTTGCTTAATCTATCTATTCTCTTCTTTCAAATCTTTTATTATCTCATTTTTATCCAAATCGCCAACCTTCACAACCCTTATCTTTAATTCTATTTATTCTTTTTCTGCTACTACTTCCCATAAATGTTTCATGCTTGGATACATGAGACCAATTACACAGTCTCTCCTTTTGTAAAAAAAAATAGTTATTCTGTGTAACCTTTTATTGCTAAAACTGTGTCTCTTGACACAAAATATCTTAGCTGGCATTTTTATTTTACTTTCTTAGAAATCGCATTTATGTAGTTATGACTGCTAAATATCTATGTTAAAGTGCCTGCATGTTATTAATGCCTGAGAAACTTTTTTCAAATGAATGTATATGGATTTTTGGATTTCATCTGTATATTGTTTTTTTTATATTCTGTTTTTTATTATGTAAAAGTCTCATTCTGTTCTCTTTGTATCTGGGGCTTTTCTTCATGGGCCTCCACTGAAAATGGGATTCTTACTAAGTCGGTCTTTACCAGTAACCAAATGGCAAATAAATAAATAAATAAATAAATAAAGGGGAACAAAAGCCCATCACATCACTCAGCAGATGCAAGGCAAGGAGACTAATCTTGGTTAGGGTGCCAGTCTATTTCAGTATGGTGGAAACAGTCTCTTACATAACTTATATGTAGTGTATGGAGTGTGGTGATTACACTCTGATATTCTGAAAAAGATGAATCAGTTAAGTGCTGTAGTGGTATGGGACCCAATCTTAACAAATGTTAAGCATACGCTGCTTAAGTTGTTAAGGTCAGGTCTTGTGTTAGGCAGCAAAATCTGCCAGTACTGACCAGTAAATGATAATGGCATAATAAAAGATTTGTATCTGCCTGCTGTCCATTCTGATAATGTGCCCCTGACTTCCTATTATAAACTTAGAAAGTTACTAGAATAACAGGATGTGTGTTCGCATGCATTTTCTAAAAGATACAAAAGTCTGAAACTTAAAAGTATGTCATTATTTATAAATTCATTCCTCAATAATAAACACCACACACTTGCACATAATATGCTGTCACCTATGGCCAATTTAGAATGTCCAATCCACCTACTGCATGTCTTTGCAATGTGGGAGGAAACCCACATGAACAAAGGGAGGACATGCAGAGTCTGCATAGAAAGTACTCCAGCAGAGAATCAAACCAAGAAACTTCTTGCTGTGAGGCAACAACACTGTCTGCTACACAACTGTGACAACCCCATTTTTACCATGATCTGCTGAACAAAACTGCCTGCAGTTTGTGATAAGCTGTTCATTCAGTCAGCTGGAACTCAACTTGCCTGCTTAACCACCTGTGCTCTCGACTGATTAGATGAAACCACACATACATATTAGTGACCCAAAAAGCAAAAGTAAAACATTCATAAAATAAAAATATCAGCACTGCACAGCACTGCACTGTAATTTATGATGGAAGTCCATGTCATAATAACATTAGCTCTAATACAGCATTGCCTTAATCTTCACTGAGTGTTGGACTCAATGGTGCAGATACAACAGTGGTGAAATGGTTACATTTTCCCATGAAAAATCATTGCTGATATGATTTGTGTTTGAGCACTATTAGTGACTCAGTGCACACATGGCTGTTTATCTCTTCTCAGTGTATGTGCAAAAACAGAATTAGTATGTTTAAATAAGGGTGGTATGCAAGTGAAGCCCCCTGCATGGGTGTTTGGGGGGGTACCCACTTCAAAAACTCCTTTTATGAGGTTTCAATTAGTTAAAGGTTCAACATTTTCATCAAACTAAATGATCTTCCAGAAGAAATGTAAGCAAATGGAGGGGAAGCACAATACAATAGTTTGTGGCAGGATGAATAATAAGACGTGTATGTAATGAAAACCATGCTAGTATTCATAGGCTGTCATGCGTGCCAGCTTTCTAGTGATAGTGTAAAGATATAAACCTTCAGTTTATCCAAATTATTTCTAACATTAATTTATAATCACTTTCCAAAATGATGATTCCCTCTCCAAATATTCAAATTGTTTGTATCTCCATGATTATAAAGACAAAATCATACATGCCTTGTTCAGAGCCTTAATACAGTAAACTCTCAAGCAATCAGAAAAAAAATAAAAGAAATACAGTACAATGTTCATGTGTTGCACTTTCTGCCCCCCTCCACTGAAACATAACTTACCTTTTTAGAGTTTTAAAAAGGAAGATAGGAATAAATTCCCTCTCTCCCCAACCTAAGAACAAGTCAAACCAAACAAATAGTATAGGGGACATTGTTAGTCAGACCTATTTTTAATAATAACTCTCAAGCAATTAGAAACTACAGTTATCCTCCATCTACCAATCCCTGTGGGTGCCGTTTAACTGACAGTTTACTGTATAACACTGCCCAGCCACATTACTGAATAATCTATGTAAGAACAACTTCACCTTTTCACTTATCATTTATCACCTAAGCACTAGAATACTTCATTAGGAACGTATCTAGACTTGCAACATTACCCATAAGTAACCTAGTTCTCTACACTTCAGCTTATTCTTCAGAAACAGTTTCTTCCAAGAGTTTCTCTAACTCTGTTACATTACCCCAGAAGTCACAAAAATGCTCTTCACTAAAGCTGACCCTGCAGCACAGATATTTTGCTTCTCACTGTCTCACCTCAGATGGTCCAGATTCAGTTGGTGGTCTTAAACAAGTCCTATTACAACAACACCATATAGAAGTAGGCCCAAGGTAACAGCTGCTGCAACTGTGACTCAGGGAATAAGAGCCCACCAAGGCATGCAGAAGCAAGCCAGCAAGAACGTGAAACTGAGTGGAAGTGGAAGTGCCCACTAGCACTGCGAGCAGGATTGTGGTGGCACACCATTCTATCCTATCAATAAGTAGATGTTAGGAAACATATAAAAAGAATCTTCTAACTCCCATTGGACAGCAGTTGTAATGCCTGTCTCTCCTTTCTTTCTCCTAGTGTCCTAGAATGCAAGGGATTAGGAGGAATTAATGGGCTAGAAGGAAGGGGCTTGGTAATTATGGAGTGGCTGCGGCCAAAACTGCATATTTATTAAGTATGTATACTATACTATGCAGTAGTCTAGCTACAGCTTATCTTTTATTTATTTATTTATTTATTTAACATTTGTTTACCAGAACAGTCTGACTTAGAACGAGCCAATTTTCTTTGGAGGCCTGGGGAGAAATGCTCCAGATGCATGTCTTTGTAACTTTTTATTTTTTATATGTCTTATGCTCTCCTTCTGTGATAAACTTTCTCTTTTCTTTCTAATGGCTTGCTTGGCACCAACTTTTTTATCCATTGACTTTTTAATCTACAACAAATATTTCAGTCTTTTCTCTCTGTAGTTTTAGACTATATTTTAGTTACTGTTATCTAAGCATTGTATATAAAAATATATTGCTTTCCTCATACTCTATAGATTCTGTAATTCACAATGGCTGCAATAATGATGTTTGGAGTCACTTTTCTCCTTTTCCACTTGCAATCATTTGTAAACTGTATTCATTTTGGGTTCCTATTACCCGATTGAATGTTTAGGTTTGCGAATACCTTGTGTCGAACTGGTAATAGCGAAAGCAAAAAAAGCGAATGTCCGATTTAATGCAGAGAAAGAATTCCATTGGTTGTTATGTGGATTTTGACCCTTTCCCCACTGTAGAGTGATCTCGGAATTGGTATATTTAGTTAGGGGGGTGTGGGGGCCATAGCCCCCCACTTAATTTTGGTTTAAATTTTTTTTGCAGGTGAGGGAATTCATTCCCTATGTTAAATTCACCATTCCCTGTCTTAATTTTTTGATATTACCATTTCGATGTTTAGGTATTCGCTAACCTAACCATTCGATCGGGTAATATAGACCCTTAATTTTGGCTTTAAGCAATACAGTCACTGTGTTGTAAAATCAAATGCTTCCAGTAATGTTACATGTGCTTCTACATGTTTTACTTAAGAAACCCTGTTTCCTTTAGTAGCTTCCCATGATGGCCTTTAATTCTTTGAATGTTTAGATCTTCTGCTCAATCTTCATTGTTGTTTCCTTGATCTAAAATAGCCTTCCACCTTTTCCCATGCTTTACATTTTTGACGCAATGAAATACTTAGTAATAGGCTTACTGATGAACATAAAATGTACATTCGACAGACTAATCAGAATTCTGTGCATATTTTTATTTAATGTATTATTCATTTCTCAAGCCACTAAATTCACATTTTTTCAAGTGATGTCCATTGCCAACAATGCCTTTGTTAAAAATTCATCCACCTATTATCTTGCTTCTGGTGAATATAAAGGAAAGTATTTCTTTCCATTGTCCTTACCTGAGAACATTAATAAACCTTTTAGACCACTTTCGTATTGCTTCCTATTTTATTTATTTTCTAGCTGTGAAAATCCACTAGGCACTCATGCTTCTTTTTAGGGGTGCCCAAGAAGCACTGCCTGTTTCAGTGACTTACCCAGTGCCATGCAGTAAGCAAACAAAGACTGCAGACCTCAGATCCAAAACAAAGCATTAGCAGGTCATAGCTTTATTCATCTTTGTCAAACATCAACACATCCATAACCATTTATCTTTCTCCACAAACATTCAACATTTACTGGTTCTGGTTATAAAACACAATTATAGCTTCATATGTACAACTTTGTCTAGTTGAAAGAAAAAAATGATATGCCTATAATCTTTGTTAAATACTTATGGCACATTACTTAAGTGCAGTTCTTGTAAACAAGCAAATAAACAAACAAAAAATCTGCTGCTTTATTGTTTCACATCTTGCAGGACCAAGCATTGCCTTAATACATTTTAATGTGTTCTAATTCTGCTTTAATATAAAGTGCCATATTTAGACATCATACAAAATGTTCTCATCAAAAGCATTTATTTCTCCCCTCCATGCATGACTCACTTCCTCTTCAGTCTTAGTATTGTGCACAGCTTTCTGCAGCACTACAAATTTACTTTTATTGGCATTTAGACTGGTAACTCATTTTGTAAAAAATATACCTTTGTGTGCGTAGGCTTATATTTGCTTTTCCCTGGGAAAACAATAATCCACCCTGCTTTGCTACTGTCCTTATTAATATTTCATGTACTCAAGTGAAAAAAAATCATATTTCCATTTTCTTTATTACTAACTATGCACTATTTCGACTAAGTGATTCTTCCTGCTTAATTTCCTAACTAATGTTATGTTTGTCCTCATTTATAAGTTCAACCATATATTTGTCTGCATTCAAGTGTTTAAAGTCTTGTTCTATTTGGTATTATGTATATAATTTTGTTTTTATATTTTTATCCTGTAAATGTGTTAACACTCATTTTTTTGTCAATTTTGTTTATAATTTCTATTGCTTATTGTGATAATTTGTATGTAAGCTTAGACTGGAGATTTTTTCCCTGGGCTTCCACTGAAAATGAGCACTGTCCCAGTTGGACCATCCTGGTAAACAAATGTAAAATAAATAAATAAAATACATTTTCTTCATTTATTTATTTTGACATTCGTTAACTGGGATAGGTCCGACTGGGCTTGGGCCCCTTTTCAGCAGAGGCCCAGGGAGAAAAGCTCCCAACAAAAAATAATATTAACACAAAATTAGTTTGCCCAAGACAAGGATATATAGTTAACAAACATAGCAAAGTTATAACGTATCAGTCTGAGTAAAAATGCAAAAATAGTGGTAAGAATAGAATACAATCATCAGAAATATTTTCCTGAGACAGCTGAACTTTTTATAGCCTGGCTGAGCCGATAGATGAGAGTAGTTAGGGAAAAGGAAAGGATGGAAGTACAGGACAGAGAAATTGTGATTAGTTGCGGGGAGGCCAATAGGGATGAGGGGATGAGAAAAGTACAGAGGGGATATGTAGGTAAGAGGTGAAGGTGACAGACTTTGTAGTACAGTAAAATTGTAAAAGAAGGAAAAGAGGCGAGGTAAGTGGTTGGTTAGGCAGGAAATTAGAAGAGAGAAGAGAGGAGATAGATAGGGTAATGAGAGGTTAGGTGGTATTAAGACAGGAGCAGAGCCAAGAGTTAACGAGTTTTTCTTTTAATGCTTTTTTTAATTTGACACTATTAGG
The DNA here is from genome assembly GCF_019279795.1 of Protopterus annectens. NCBI lineage: Eukaryota > Metazoa > Chordata > Ceratodontiformes > Protopteridae > Protopterus > Protopterus annectens. Next base: position 899,047,398 of record NC_056730.1, on the reverse strand, counting down.
GATAGATCTGATGGATAGACACATTTTGTTCCAGGACAGAGTGACTGAATATCTGTATAGGGAATGACCTAAGGATCTTTTAGGCTTGTAGATTTCTAACAAAAGTTGGTCAGAGCTCCAGAGAGAGCAATTGGGTGTATAGCAAGTGATGAGTGGAGAGATAGCTGGACAGGAAGTAGGTTTGTCAATTATGAAGTGATTGAGGAGAAGTTGAGAGAAGAGGAGCTGGTGAGGTAGCTCAAGCCAGTTTAAAGTTTTTAGAGATAGACAGGGGTATGAGTTATAGGGTTGGTTAGTGGCAAATCTGGCAATTTTGTTGTAGCAAAGCTCCAGTTTTGTTTTTAGGGCAGATTGTAAGTTAGAATAGGAGAGGCATAGAGAAGGGTGGGAAGAAGATATGCATTAGCAAGGGAAAGTCTGGTTTCATTGGTGAGGATTTGTTTTTGTTCTGTAGCACATCGCAAGTTTTTGGTGAGTTTTTTTATACAGTTTTGAGAATGTAGATTAAACTTTAGTTGATCATCGATGACAACTCCCAGTAGTTTAATGTTTGTCACTACTTCTATTAAAGTGTTATCAAGAGATGTAATGGTAAAGGATGATTTTGGTGAGATAGAGACTTTGGAAGAAATAAAAGCAGTTTGTTTTGTTTTTGGGGGGGATTAAGTTCAAGTTGATTTTTATTTAGCCATCTTGAAAATGAGTTAAATGATTTTAGGGTAAGAGATTACAGGTTCAGGATGTTGTTGGATGAGCAGATAATAGTGGAGTCATCAGTGTATTGTATAAGGGAAGGAGTACAGGATGATTGAAGACTGTTGGTAAAGACATTGAATAGTACTGGGCCAAGAATGGAATGTTGGGATACAACAGTGTTAACAAGGAGGAGGTTGGAGAAGGAGGAAAGTCACTTAACAGACTGCTGGCGGTTACAAGGATAGGTAGAAAACCAGCTGAGAGTAGAGTTAGAAAAAAAAATAGCAGCCATTTTAGAGAGATATAAGGGCTGAGAGACAATATCAAAGGTTATGTAGATGTCCAGAAAGAGGAAGGATACTAGGTTATTGTTTTCTCTTGCTTTAATGATAGTATAAGGAAACTAGAGTGGTAGTTGTGCTGAGGATGGGACAGAAACCATGTTGGGTTGAAATGAGTAGATTTCCATTAAGGAGATGTTCCAGAAGTTGTTTGTGAATGCATTTTTGAGAATTTTTGAGAGAGGAGACAGAATTTATATAGGTCTGTAGTTTGTAAGATTTATGGATTGTCCACATTGTGAAGTGGAATGATAAAAACATGTTTCCAGATGGAAGGGACTATAGATTCTTGAAAAGATCTGTTAATTAGGATGCAGATATGGTAGGCTTTTGAGTTAGCAGCTAGATTTAGGAATTCTGTAGGGAGATTATCTACTGAGGGAGATCAGGGTTTAAATTTGGTTAGGAGAAATGTAATATAGGCAGTAGGAACGGATTTGAGAGAAAAGTGGGTTTGTTAACAGGATGTGGGAGATGAGGTATAGGGATGGGTTGTGACTGTTTTGTGTTAATTTATTAATGGAGTCTATGAAGTAGGAGTTGGATATGGTGGCAGTTTCAGATGGAGAGTGGTTTGGATATGGGCTTGGTATGCTAGGAGACCCAGGGTTTAGGATTTTGTTAATGGCATCCCATAATTTTATTTTTATTGTTTTGATGATTTATTTGAGGTTTTAAGCATTTTTTTATCTGCATTTACTTTTTTTTTTGTTTGTTTTTTTTTTGAGGTTACAACATTGTTTGTAGGTTTGTAGGTGATTGGGGGATTTAGATTTTAGCCAGTTTTTCCTAGCTATGTCCCTGTTGTGCATAAGGGCTCAGGTGGAATGAGAAAGCCAGGGTGCATGGCGAGATTTAACTCTTTTGTTCTTGAGGGGAGCTAGGTAATTAAGGGTATCCAGGAAAATGCATTCTCAGTAATGCTACTTGCTCTACATGTTTTATATGTTTTTCATCTTTTATATTCTTCCTATCCCACCTGATATTTCTGTACTGTTATATATCTTTTTTTAATTTTTCTTGCTTCCTTATCTATGAGTAGTGCTTGTTTGATAAAAATGTCCATGAAACAAAGTGTTATAGAGGATGTCATCTTCATAATGTCTTCTAGTCACTACAATATATACACTTAATAGTTGAACACAGAAAAAAATGTAATTATTTCACTGCTGACTATTTTCAAGAAGAATGTCACCAGACTCACCATACTCACCATACTGCTGTGCTGCTTAATTTTGCAGTCTGTGTATAAAAATTTCTGTTGCCAGAATAGTTTGACCTATTTTCATGAACTTGACAGAGAAATATACTGGTACAATTGCCTATAAAGTGATCTAAGATTGTGCTCCAACAGTGAAAGGGAATGACGTAAACTTATTTCTGGATTTTAATGGAAAAAAATTATCTTCATATAATTTTATGCAAAAATATTTAAAACAATGAAAATCAATGCATATTCTTTTTAGTCCTCAAGTTACAACAGTGCTAAATATTTATGTTTTAAAAGCTTTTTTGTATTTGTTGCTCTGAAAAATTGATAACTACACTTTTATTTTAAAATGAATGCTTTGAAAATCTTGCAATTTCTCAATTTATAATTACTGTTCTGATTGTTTTTAAACACCTTTATTAACTTTTCACTTAAGACATGGGCAAACATACATTGACAGAAAAGAAAACAAACCATTTTAACATTTTCCCATTTAAATATAATATACATTACATATATTTTCTTTACTAGTATCCTCAGACCAACATTACAAAAAATGTTGAATTCTTGCCTTCCCTTAAATCTCACTCCTCCTGAGCATTGTTCTGTATGTGTTGTTCCCACAATTCCCATTTACTTCTATGTAATATTTCCTTCAATTTTCTAAAGATCCCCCTTCCAGTTCTTTTATCTCTTTTATAATCTTCAGTACTTCAGATACAGTTGGTGTATATTTTTATTTCCATTTTATAGTAACTGTTTTTTTGGCAGTCAATAGAATTAAACTTAATAAGGCCTTACTATGTCTAGAAAATTCAGATCCTGTATCCCAGCTCAAAAGAACAATTTCCTTACTTACAACCACTTGTTTACCCAATATTTCTGACAGAATACTCTGTGGGGAATTTTTAATATCTGCCAGTTCTTTTTTTTTTTTTTTTAAGCATATCTAGAAATGTCAGCATCTCTAGCTTAGTTTTAGATATTCATATAAAATTCTCCAGACAAGACACTTAGATTGTTAGGTTTATATTTACAGCATGTTTCTTGAGCTAATGGCTCTAAGGGGAAGAAGACAAGACAGTTTTAAACATATGCATGAACGTTCAGCAGATAAAATACGTGTTTTTCAATAAATAGTTCAATGACAGAAATGATCATCTTTTTTTTCTGAGAAATTATTTTTCTTCTGATTTTGTGTGAGCACGCTAATGACAGGATTCAGATATATACTAAATTCATTAGCCATAAAAAGTAAGATTTATGTGTTTTTTGTAAATCAAATGTCAAAAACAAACAAATAAATAAATAAACATTGCATGCCTATACAGGCTTACTGGTATACTAAGAAATATATTGCAGTACCCCTGAAACCATTTGAAATTTTCCAGAACATTTGCGGAATATAAAAAAAGTTTCTGTAATACCAAATGTACTTAATTAATTATTTTAGGATTTCATTTGTAAAGGCATGCATACAGATTCATTTCCATTTAATTATGTTATGTGTACCATTGTATACGAGGGTAAATATTGGGTCAAGCAGAAATTCAAAAATAGTAACTTGACTGTACAGGAGAAATATGCCTGAATGTTACCTGTGATGTAAAGACAACTTAATAAGGTATGTTCTAGACTTTCACTGCATTTCTTACCCAGAACAAGTCATATACCACTCAGTAATGGTTGTGAGTATATCACATTACACTCTCATTGTCAAATTCCTCTAAAATAAACATTTGGTAGTTACATATAAGAACCACTTGATAGTTGCCCTTTAATAGCTCTAGTAAGATTTTCAGATAGTAATATTTCTACACTTAGGTGTATAATTAATCTATGGCTTACCCTTAAAAAAGTAAATGAAGCCAAGTGTTGAATTTGACCCTACCACATTGCATGATCAATAAAGGGTATTTTGTTGATGGCATGTTTCCAATGACAGAAAGTCTATTTGGCTGGAAAAATATGTGATTTTTACTTTTAATATACTGTCTGAGCAATCTGAACTGCCATTCCACCTGCAGAGCACTTTAATCTGATAAGTGCAAATTGACTGCTTTGCTCTCTGCAGCCAAGCTGGTGGAAGTATCGTGATCAGTTTCATCTTCCACAATAAGTTCACTGGACATTCAAGGTAGTCGTGTGGGATTTCTAGAGTGGTTCTGTTGTGAATTTTAGCTGGTTGAGTATATTGCATTGGTCTGTATATTTCAGGTATGCAACCTATTACATGCAGGCTGGAGCCATGCATAACAAGAATGACTCCAGACTGTCTTACTGTGCTGCTCCAGTTACTAACCAAACTGCCTCTGCATCTTTGACTAGTGGTGTCTTCACATTTGCTTTAAAATAGGCCTTAGTTACCCTGATTCTAAAGAAGCATAATTAAGATCTTGATGATACAGGTAATTATTGCCCTATCACTAACCTTCCTGGCTGGTTGCTTGTAACTAGATTATGTTCTTAAAGAATGATGTGCACATGACACATTCCACTCTGGTTTTTGCACTAGATATAATATTGAGGTGGCCCTTACATGAGTTCTTAATTACCTTCTAAAGGGACAGGGTCTAATGTGTCATTTTGTTTTGATCCTTGTTCTCATTTCAGCAATTGACATGGTTGATCAAGTCATTCTTCTACCCGACCTCCAAATCTACTGTGAAGCTTTTGCCTCCTACTTTATATACCTTATAGGATAAATCATTTTGGGCTTTTTTTATTTTAATTACTGCATGTACATTAAGCACATTAGAAGAAGACATCTTCAATACAAATTTTATGATGATGACACTCTGTGTTACCTTTCCTTTCCTAAGAACAAAATGTCTTCTGCTGTTTCACAGGGTAAAGGCCTGGTATGCATACTTTATTAGATGAGGCCAACCACCTGAGTCATAATGCTGCTAAGGTCATTGTCATGATTATTCACGCTACTTTAAAGGACTCCAACTGCTCAACCTCATGTCTTTCTATTGTATATACTGGTCAGACGTTGGGTTTTGTGAAGAAGTTTAAAAATCTTGGCGTGGTGATTGACAGACTGATACTTAACTTCCTGTTGTCTTCTTCATGATATCCCATGCATTGAGCACTTTCTTCCCTGCAGAACACCTTTTAATGGTAGTTCATAACTTGGTATTCTCCTACCTTGATTAATATAACACTATTTATTGCAGGTTTACAAGCAGTGAGCCTGATCATTTAAAAAAGGGGCAGAACTCTGCAGCTTAGCTATGCAGAAGTACAGTCAGTTCCATCCATACAACAATATCTGACAATGTCTGCACTTGCTGAAAATTTGATCCTATATCACCATTAAAGTTTTTCTGCTAATCTTTTTAGACCAACATGATTTGGGTCATCAACACCTTAATTCATTCCCTACGATGAAGCTCTGGAAGTTTGCACTGTAACTTCCTATGGTTGGAGCCTAAACTTTTTTATAGCATCAAATTATGTCCTCACATTTCCAACAAATGTATTTATCTCTGGAAAAATAGGGGTTACTAAATAAGTGCAAGTAGCAAACACTTCAGCACAAAGTATTTTTATAATGATAGAATTCTTGAGGTTCTAGGTTTTAAACTGGATTTTATATGCCATAGTAAACACAGTGACTATTAATTTTGTAATATATTGTAAGCAAATTGCAATATCTCTGCAACAACTCTTAGGTACACACATACCGTTAGTAGCATTTCATTCATTGAGTTGAGAGCTTTCATATGAGGCTAAGCAGTTCTGTCTGTGCTACTTGGTTGTCATGATATTTGGAAAAGCATGACATTATAAATTAATACCTCTTTATCTACACCAGGCAGAGGCTAGATATCAACACAGTTGTGTTTGCCATTGTGAAATCTTTTAATACTTTGTATGCAGCATGGTTTTGAAATTATTAGTGCAAATATGAGCAAGCAATAAAAAATATATATAAGTCAGTAGGGAAGGTACTAAGGCACAGCTGTGCTTGATTAGAGGGAAAGGGCAGTTAGCATGGGGCAAGCAGATAAATACTGGGTATAGACACAGACAGAGGTGGAGTACACATAAAAAGTGTGGAGGACAGTGGATGGGCATATGCATACAGACTGGGCAACAAACAAGGGAAGGGCAATGTCACATAAGGGACACATATATGTCACACGACTACTGTGATAGCTTGGACTGCTGGTATGGCTGGCTGCCAGGTTAGCTTAGAGGCAGCAAGTCTAGACATGACTCACCTGTCTGGATGATCTGAGACTGCTGTAATTGAGATTTTGCTAGCTGTTACAGAAAGTATTAAACACTCTCATTTGGGGTGTCCAGCTGCTAACATATCTCAGTAGTGACCAGCCTCCACAACTCATGCCAGGGACCTTCTGTCCACCTTCATTAAGGTTTTTGCCCTCTCTTGAGAGGCAGACACAGAGGGCAAGAGTGACATTTTTTAGGTTACCTGCAACAGAGAAGAATCAACCCCACTGCTAAGAATCACACCTGGCAGCCAGTGGTGACTCAGCACCAGATGCAATGGCTGGCAGAAACTTAGGTGGTCTGACTCATTGGTCCTCCTTTATTATTGAACCTGCAGAAAGAGGATAGAAGGGGAAGAAACCATCAGACTCCTGTATACAAAAACACAAGTACAGATGTAAACTGGAATGCTGCACAACATGTACAAACCTCACTGCCTAGAGCAGTGGTCTTCCCTTCTACAGCACTTAGCCATGTCCAGGTGCTGATTCACCACCACTGGACAACAATGCCTATACTGTGAAGTATATATCCACAACAGGTAGAAGAGCAGATAACAATAGTAATGAAAAAAATATTAACAGTAGACGTCTGGCTTCTTCTCTTGAAGCATTTACTCTCATTGGTGAAACAAGCTGGGATAGTACTGGCTCATATCATAGTATCAGTGCCTATACCATTTACTCTCATTGGTGAAACAAGCTTGGATAGTACTGGTTCATATCATAGTATCAGTGCTTACGGCATTTACTCTCATTGGTGAAACAAGCTGGGATAATACTGGTTCATATCATAGTATCAGTGCTTATAACCTTTACTCTCATTGGTGAAACAAGCCAGAATGGTACTGGTTCATATCATAGTATCAGTGCTTACAGCATTTACTCTCATTGGTGAGACAAACTGGGAGAGTACTGGTTCATATCATAGTATCAGTGCTTACAGCATTTACTCTCATTGGTGTGACAAGCCGGTATAGTACTGGTTCATATCATAGTATCAGTGCTTACAGCATTTACTCTCATTGGTGAGACAAGCTGGGAGAGTACTGGTTCATATCATAGTACCAGTGCTTACAGCATTTACTCTCATTGGTGAAACAAGCTGGGATAGTACTGGTTCATATCATAGTATCAGTGCTTACAGCATTTACTCTCATTTGTGAGACAAGCTGGGAGAGTACTGGTTCATATCATAGTACCAGTGCTTATAGCATTTACTCTCATTGGTGAAACAAGCTGGGATAGTACTGGTTCATATCATAGTACCAGTGCTTATAGCATTTACTCTCATTGGTGAAACAAGCTGGGATAGTACTGGTTCATATCATAGTATCAGTGCTTACAGCATTTACTCTCATTGGTGAAACAAGCTGGGATAGTACTGATTCATATCATAGTATCACTGCTTACAGCATTTACTCTCATTGGTGAGACAAGTCGGGATAGTACTGGTTCATATCATAGTATCAGTGCTTATAGCATTTACTCTCATTGGTGAAACAAGCTGGGATAGTACTGGTTCAAATCATAGTATCAGTGCTTACAGCATTTACTCTCATTGGTAAAACAATCTAGGATAGTACTGGTTCATATAGTATCAGTGCTTACAGCATTTTCTCTCATTGGTGGAACAAGCTGGGATAGTACTGGTTCAAATCACAGTATCAGTGCGTACATCATTTACTCTCATTGGTGAAACAAGCTGAGATAGTACTGGTTCAAACCATAATATCAGTGTTTACAGCATTTACTCTCATTGGTGAAAGAAGCTGGGATAGTACTGGTTTATATAATAGTATCAGTGCTTACAGCATTTACGTTCATTGGTGAAACAAGCTGGGATAGTACTGGTTCATATCATAGTATCAGTGCTTATAGCATTTACTCTCATTGGTGAAAAAGCTGGGATAGTACTGGTTCATATCATAGTATCAGTGCTTACAGCATTTACTCTTATTGGTGAAGCAAGCTGGGATAGTACTGGTTCATATCATAGCATCAGTGCTTACAGCATTTTCTCTCATTGATGAAACAAGCTGGGATAGTACTGGTTCATATCATAGTATCAATGCTTACAACATTTACTCTCATTGGTGAAACAAGCTGGAATAGTACTGGTTTATATAATAGTATCAGTGCTTACATTGCTCATCAGAATGGATGTTGCAACTGGCTTCAGTCAAAATTATGTCAGCTCATGGCAGGAATATACTTTCTTCTAAGGGCTATCATAATTGCCAAGCAGATGCTCCCTAAAGTTCCAGTCCAGGAAGAATCAGAAAGTTCTGCTCATCCTGTTGGAGCCCTATATTTCCCAGTTCCTGTAGTAGCCATGGTCACTTCATCAGTTCCATGCAAGGAGCATAAAGGTAGCCTCTTGTGCACAGATGCATGATCTTGAATCGTGTATCATGCAGTGCCTTGCTGCAAAGCATGAGCATACAGGTTGCATATTTTGTGTTCACCATGATATACATGGCTTGTGCTGACATACATGAGTAGCACATTGTGCACTTACAATGATTATTAGACAGTGGTGCTAAATGACTTCATCAGCATAACCACCAAGCAAACTGTCCCTTGCTAATGTGAAATAATGCTAGCACTGTTTTGCATAGCACTGCTTACAAATGTAAAACTTTAAAATAGACAAATTTGACTAAAGCCTTTGTCGATGTGGGCCTTCATTGAGTTAAAGCAGGAGTTTTGCCTGGTAAAGAACCTCAGCACAAACAACACACCCTATGGTGGATATCAGGGAGCATAAGGCAGATGTTATGGTGTTTGTATAACTGGGAATCCATGACACTAGCATGTACAGTACTCTCTGCGTATGGCTGGGGTAGGGTTGAACTGTGAACACAGGAAACTGTGGGTTAGGCAATAATGGTGCTGCAAAGGGTGTGGGGCTCCAGGCTATATGACGAGCCATGGGCACAGTACATAAATGGATATGAAATTGCTCAGACCAATAACTATAACCAATAACCAATTGCATATGTGAATAAAAGTGGGAGGCCATTAGGCTTATTCATGTGTGTCCCACAGCATACTATGCATGTCACCTGTCTGACGTGTATAGGTACTGGCATGAACACCACAGGGAGACAACATTGTCAGATCCTAGGATCATATGTGATTACTAGGCTAATGGTTAAAAGAGGCCTTTTTAATCCCAGCCATGTATTCCCATATATAAATGAAAGGATAAATTACCCTGGGGCATATAGTTGTGCTTAGGTGGCACAGAATTTACAAGCTGCATCTGTCTAATCAGGGGAGAGGTGTGAGTTCAAGAGTAAATATTTGATTTACCATTCATTGGTCCAGGTTATTTTTGAACAGGGTGAGGGACAAACTCTAATTCACATGGATGGGACCCAAAGCAGGGTCAGTCTCTGAGACACATATCTATATCTCCAACATAGATGCATAGGTTCATAGATTCATAGGTTGGTACTAGGCTATCGGCCCTAGGGCCTATACAAGCCTAGCCATAACAATTCCCTGGCTATTTCTTCACACAATAGTTACTTCCCTGGACCCCTGTCTAGCAGGGTGACTGACGTGATCCCCGGGGTGAATTTCCTATCTCCCATCCAATCTTCAAGGTTCCTTTTGAAGAGGGCTAAAGAGGCACTCTGCTTGTCATGTATGGACAGTCTATTCCAGAGTCTGGGGAGTCTCTGGGTCAGGAACCTATCCCTCCAGCAAGTTTTGTTCATTGTGATGACAAGCTGTAGATCCCTGGATTGTGTGACTCTGAGGGATTGTGATTTCTTTAAGTGTAGCATGTCCAACAGCTCTGGGTTTGACATGGCCTTGTATGCTAAGCAGAGATCACCTCTGAGTAGACGATATGTGACAGAGTATAGCTAGAGTTTTTTTAGATGGTCAACATGGGGCATCTTCTTTAGGCCTGTGATTCTTTTAGTGAGGTATTTCCACGGACTTTCCAGTTATTGCAGATGTCTTGAGAGGTACATACCAAATGGGGTGTTTTATTTTATAATGGGTCTAATGAGGGATGAGTACAGTGGGACAATGACCTCCTTTTGTCGGGATGAAAAGCCCTTAGTGGTGTGCCACATAGAAGGATTTCCTGACTGTTGTGGCGATGTGGTTATCGAAGGTGAGACCACTGTCCACCTGTGTCCCTAAGTCTCTTATCACTCTTTCGGTGTTTAGTGTATGGCCACCTATGTGGTAATTCATGGGTACATGTTTTTTCCCAAATGGGATACTATATATTTCTTGGCATTGAGCTTGAGCCCATGGCTCTGGCACCAAAAATCTGTTTCTGTAAGGCCCTTTTGTAGAATATCCACATCATTTGGGGATTCAATAATGGCTCCCAGTTTGCAGTCATCTGCGAAAATTGTTAGCCAGAGTCCCTTAGTGTTGGCCTGTACTTCAGAGAAGTAGATGACAAACAAGAGAGGTCCCAGGACTGAACCCTGAGGTACTCCACTTGTCAGTTGTCTGCAGCTGGATTTGGAGTTGGCTACTTTTACAGTCTGGGTTCTGTCAGTAAGCCAGCTGGCAACCCATCGAGTGCCATAGAGATTAATGCCCAGCTTAGTAAGTTTATCTATGATTCCAGAGTGGGGGATGGTGTTGAAGGCCGTGGCGAGGTCCAGATAGGCTGTGTGGACCACCTTACCCTCATCCACAGCTCTGGAGACTGAGTCGAAGAAGTCAATCAGATTCAGGAGACAAGATCAGCCCTTCAAGAACCCAAACTGGGTGGGGTCCAGTGTTTGAAGGTTGCCAATGTCTTTGTTTATAAGCACCCTGATAATACGTTCCATGGCCTTGCAGATCAGGCTCGTCAGACTGATGGGGCGGTAGTTCCCAGGATCCAAGGTGGATCCCCCTTTGTGGAGTGGGATAACTGTAGCTGTGCACCACTCAGTGGGCATGAAGCGTGAGGTGAGGCTATGATTAAACATGACACTTAGATTAGGTGACAGTTCATTTTGTAGTTAATGTAGTACACAGCCTGGGATGTCGTCTGGTCCCATGGATGCTGTATTCTTAGCTTTGGAGAGTGCATTTTTTACCTGTGTGGCAGTTATTACCGGAATTTGGAAATCTTTTGGTATTGAGGTGGGCCCTTTAGGGGGTGAGAGGTGGGTGAAGTTGGCACTGAATCGATCCGCCAGGATATTGGCAATATCCTTGAGATCAGTATATTTAATGCCATTTTGTTGTAGTTCAGAGTAGATCTGAGCATTGCCATTTAGATTCTTGACATAGCTATAGAATGTCTTGTGGTTGTCTTTGGAATCTTTGGCAATTTTATTTTTGTAACTAGCTTTGGAGGATTTTATGAGGGATATCAGCTTCTTACTGAGGCTGGAAAGGGAGTTTTTTGCATCCTGGGATTTTCCTCTTTTCTGCAACAGTTTCTTCATTTGTTGTAAAGTTTGTTTATGGCAGGGGACCACCAGATTGGCTTCCTTTTTTGGAGGAGAGCATCTTGGTTCTATTTGGGATGGCATGATTCATGCACGAGTGGAAGTGCTGGTACTGTGCCTCAGTGTAGGATTCAGCAGTCGAACTTTCAGTTCCCGTCTGAGTGGGGGTCGAGACATTTGTCACTTCTGACTTGAGTAGCATGAAGTTGGCTTTGGAGAAGTTTTTTACAGGTTTCCTTACTGGGTGGTGGGGGAGGGATGTGGACGTCAAGGGTGATTAGCTTATGGTAAGACTTGACCAACAAGGGGTGACCATAGGTGTGGCACATCCATGTTGGTAATGACCAGGTCTAGGATATTGGAGCCCCTGGTGGGACTATGGATTAGTTGATCCAGGGCATTGGAATTTATGAATTCCAAGAACTGCTGGGAAAAGGTGTTGGTACATGAGTAGTTTTCCCAGTTAATGGCAGGGTAGTTGAAATCACCCAATATTAGGGTGTTTATATCTTAATATTTTCCAGTATGTTTAGAAAGGTGTAGTGAGAATCTTGGGGCATGGTGGGGGATCTGTAGCAAGCTGCAATTTGGATTGCAGTCTTACCTAGTGTTAGTTGCACCTGGAGAATTTCAGATGCATTGTGTTGGGCAACTAGCCTGGTGGTGTGAATATCCTTGGTGAATATGGACACTCCTCCACTTTTAGTGTTTCGGTCCTGGTTTGGTGGCCGAAAAGTATGGTAAGAGTTGTAGCCTGGTATCGCAGGGGTGCTCTCTGGAGCCTTGAACCAGGTCTCAGTTACAGATATCGATGTTCTCCATTTTTAGGAGTGCCTCGAGAGAGTGCATTTTGAGGTTTAGACTTCAAGCATTGAGTAGCATTACCTTCAGATTTTGCATGCTTGTACCTGTTACGGTGGTGGTTTTGTCCTTTGAACTTTGCCTAAAAAAGGCACTATAGGGGTGGCAAGAGCCTTAGTCAGTAACCTGAATCCCATGGGCAACAGGTGCAGACCATGGCAAAACATCATGGTCTGTCGATCATGTCATCCCAGGCAGACAGATACTGGATCCCCTTTGAATGACACCAGAAGCTTAGCCAATTGTTGAAGTCAATCATTTTGTCCTTATATTGTAGTATCATTCTGGGTGAAGGTAGGATGCTACTCAGGGCTAGAGTCATACCTGTCTGGGCCACATGATCCGAGAGCTCTGCCATGTCTCTTTTCATGTAGTCCAGGGAGGTATGTCTCAAATCATTTACTCCAACATGAACAATGACAGAGTCATATTTGTACTTGTTGTGGAGTGACTTGAGTGCATGACTGTTTACTTTACAAATGAAATATAGGTCCTTGGATTAGGTACTACTAATGCTGTTAAACTTGTTGATGTGCACCAAGTACCTCAGTACTGGGTTAAATGATGTCTTATCAGATTTCAGTGGTATATAAGAGAATGAGTATAAAGATAAGGCTTTGAGGTGGACTGTATATTTTGTGTGGTTTACCCCTTGGATTCTTTTATTCTTTTTGCAAAGAACCTCTGCCATTTGTTGCATATGCCTGGTAAGATACACCCTGAAGGGAGTAGTGTATTCTATGACTGGTCTAATGAGGGATGAGTGCAGTAGGATAATGACATCTTTCGACTTGGATGGCATATCCTTGCTAATATGCTGCACAATATATAATAATTTCCTTACAACATTTGGCACATGTGGGGGTCAAAGACCAAGTCGTCTACATACATTCCCAAATCCCTAACCACTGGGTCTACTCTTAAGGGTGTATTGTCTAAGTTTTAGTTCCTCAGGGAGGCTATTATGTATTTTTTGGCATTCAGTTCTAGATCAGAAAGGTCTAAATTTCTGTACTATGGGGCTTTTCTCTCCAAGCCTCATCTAAAAAGGATCACTGAAACCACTGTCAAAGCTGTAACAATGTAAAAAATGACAAGCCATTAATCCAAAAGAAATTTATTAAAACTCTGACGTCTCGACCAAAGCCTTCAAGAAATAAAACAGAATACAAACCACTTGCCTTAAATATAAAAACGCAACACTCAATCAAATGTTTAAATAAGCATTCTCCAATTACAGTCTTCATTTAACCCTCTAGGGGACAAAGTATCAAATTTTAAAATATAAATAGATTCTTTAAACAATAATTGTTTCTTTATATATGTCACATCAAACCTAGATGCTTTTATTTTTTCCAAAACAGTTCCCTGTAGTCCACTACTATCTCTCTGATGAAATAAATTAAAATATATGCCTATAGAGCTTTCTGTTTTCCTGTTGTTAATATCTCTAAGATGCTCTAACAGCCTTATTTTAAAAGGCCTTTTTGGATCCCCGATATAGAATGTGTTGCATGGGCATCTTAGGGTGTATACAATGCCCTCTGTATTACAACTAAATGTATCACATACTTTAAAGAACATATTGTTAATTTTAGAAAAAGCTTTTATTACATGCTTGCAGGCTTTACATTTACCACAAATAAAAGTGCCATATATGGATAAAGTGACTGTCAGATTAATAGGTGGAACACTAAACCTGCCTTGCACTAAAAAAATATATAAACTCTTTCCCTTTTTGTAGGAGAATATTAACTTCTTTTCTATCCATTCTGAGACATCTTTAAGGGACAATAAACATTCCCAAAAATATTTCACTTGTTCTATAACCCTAGAACTAAAAAAACTATATGTTGTGACAAAGTAAGTAGCACTATTTTTGTCTTCTGTGTAACTTGATTGCCTATTATATCTTCTTCCATTATGTTTATCCTTTCTACTGTCTCTCTCTATGAATCTCTCCCAACTATTATTAATAATGGTTTGATCATAACCTCTGTTCTTACACATATTTACAGTTCTACCCAACTCATGTTTAAAATCTTCCTCATTGTTACATAACTTAGATAGTCGAAGAAATTCTCCAAATGGAATAGCTTGTAAAGTTTGGGGGGGGCAACTACATCCATGTAGAAATTGAATGCCCTCTTCACATTTTCTATATACTGTAGTTCTTATCATTTTTCCATCTGTAATATCTAATATTACATCTAAAAAGGGAACCCACATTCCAACTTTTAGCCCATCAAGTTGCAGTTTAAATCTATTATTTTGGAGTTCAGATACAAATTCATCTACTAATTTATGTCCTCCTTCCACCAAGAAAATGAGGTCATCTATAAATCTATAGTGTCTGATGACATACTTCTTAAACAATCTGGTCCTATATAGACATTTGGTTTCAAATAAGCCCATAGTTAGGTTAGCATACATAGGGGCAAAAGCTGCCCCCATGGCCATCCCCTGTTTCTGATAGTATAACTCACTATTAAATTCAAACAAATTATTGGTTAAACAGAAATATAAAAGTTCAATGATGTATTCTGTAGTTGGACTAGTACCAAGGAAGAATCTCAGGGCTTCAGTACCAAATTTGTGTTCTATACTTGTGTATAGGCTCTTTACATCTCGTGTAATCCAAAACATGTTGTTATTCTATTTGATGTTACTAACTTTATCCAAAAAAATCAAACGCATACAGTATGTATGAGGGGAAGCCTACATACCTTAGGTAATAAGTAACTATGCAAAAATTGGGCTATTTTATTAAAAAAATAATCTCAACCCGAAACTATTGGCCTACCAGGTGACTTAGTAAGACTCTTATGCATTTTTGGGAGACAATAAAAACAGGCCATTTTAGAACCCTCTGCATTGAATTTCTTGCTCACATCTAGTTCTGTAAAATAGCCCAATCTGAAGCCCTTATTTAATAATTCTTCATATTCATGCAAGGCATTGTGATATACAGAAGCATCTAATTTTTCATATACATTACTGTCATTTAAATGTCTTGACACATAACTAAGTACTGATTCCAAGACATAACAAGTTTGTTTCCCTTATCCGCCGGTTTAAAAATTAGCTCCCTCCTTTTACTGAGGGAATGTAAGGCCTTCCATTCTAACTGGGTTAAATTGTAGTTTATGTCAAGCATTTTCTTAAATTCATGAAATTCATTATTCACAGCAAAATTAAGCATTTCAGAGAAGTGTAAGATGCCTTCATTCTGAAAAGGTGGTATGAACATGCTTTTATATTTCACATACCTGGTATCACGACAAGAATAAGCATCACATTCAATATCTGAGCTGCAAGAATAAAAACTTTCATGTGAGGTATTTACACTATTATCTAACAACTCATTTCATTCCTCACTATAGATGTCTCTAAAAAAATTTTCAAATGTAATTTTCTACTAAACATAAAGATGTCAAGTTTTATTTGATACAAGTGAGGAAGGACTGTCAGTATGAATTTTAAACCGCAGTTCATAACTGCATTTTCAAAGTCAGAAAAAGTGTATCCTGTGAAGTTTACAACATAAGATTCACAGTCAACGCCAGCAGAAATGTCACCATTTACCTCGTTTGTAACATTGCTGTTGATGTTGTTCTCTGGGAGGCATGGTGGAATGGTCTCGCTGCCATTTTCTCCCTTGTCTTCACCTTCTATTGCCATTAACGCCATTCCAAAACATCTGTCAGAACTGTTCTATCTGCTGAACTGCTGGCAATGGGGGATACACTGTATTTTCCTCCTTTTCTTCTTCAAACAAAGTATATTGCCCATCTGACACTGAAAAAGACAAATTGTAAGGCTGTCCCTCATTTCCTGAGCCTTCAAATCTCACCCGATGATATGTCCTCTTCTAATTGGCCCTTGAGATGAAGGCCCTCCTATTTTCATAATCACGAATATCATGGAGTAATTTGGCCTTCTTTCTCTCAATCAGATCTGCCTCATAATCTTTTAATTTATTGTTAATATCAACCAGGGATTTGTCTAATACTTCCACATTGCTACCCATAGACAAAGTACAAGTAGATTTTATATGTTCTCTCAGTTCTCTTTGTTTAACCTGGTCTCGCTCCAGCAAGATAGCGAGCCATTCTATCATGCACTTATGAGCAGCTGCTACCCATCGCTTATGAAACTGTACATCCAGCTCATTATCCAAATTAAATGGCAAGGAGGGGTGTTTGTAAACTCTTAGACCTCTTGGAATATTGCCTAAGTGAAGATATTTTTGCAGACTTTGCAGGTTAAAAAATGTAGCTATTTCTTTCCAGATATCTTTCTCCAATTGCTCAAATAAAGACTTACTTTCTGTAGTGAAGGAGGCAGGCAATTTATGACCCAGGTTGTTGAATGGGTTATTACATCTTTTAGTTCTCTCTTCTTCCCATTTCTCCCATATTTTACTCATCTAAAAAGGAGTTTGTTTCTTGCCCATTTTGGCCTTTCAACTCATTAAATGCAAATAAATTAACACATTACAGTATGCTATACGCCATACACTACAGCATTCCCAACTACATGTTTAAAGTGGACAGATTAAGATGCACCTGCATGTCTTTCCTTCCAGGCACGTCTGATCTGCAGCAGCAGCAACCTGAATGACAAGGTATGTATATCAATATATATATTCATGTACATTAGTATGCATGCAACAGGGGTTATAGAGTCCTGTGTGTATCTGTCTGTGAACTGATAATGGTGCCAGTATGTTCCTGCTTTTACAGGTTCAGCTGGTAGATATTCCAGCACATAAGGACAGCATGAGGCTGTGTATTAAGGGCACCTGTGTCTGATAGTGGAAGTGACACAAGCCCAAGACACAGTGGCACTGTTTGCAATACTACAGTGGTAGACGTCATCCTCATCCATCATTGCAAAGACATCTTCAGAGGAAACAGCCGAGCGCACAGTCTCTCCTGTGAAAGACAGATATCCTGTACCTGAGGGTACATCAAGGGCTCTACCTGTGTTGCCAACCCACACAGTATCTAAAACAACCCCGCCTCTGAGGTGTACATACCAACATTAGGAAGCAAACATGGTGGGATGTCACGATGAATACAGGACTGTCCTTGATATGGCTATGACACTAATACTTAACCATTAAAATAGGAAGCAAACATGGAGGGATGTCAAGATGAATACAGGACTATCCTTGATATGGCTATGACACTAATACTTAACCATCAAAATAGGAAACAAACATGGAGGGATGTCACGATGAATACAGGACTGTCCTTGACATGGATATGACACTAATACTTAACCATCAAAATAGGAAGCAAACATGGAGGGATGTCACAATGAATACAGGACTGTCCATGATATGGCTATGACACTAATTCTTAACCATCAAAATAGGAAGCAAACATGGAGGGATGTCACTATGAATACAGGACTGTCCTTGATATGGCTATGACACTAATACTTAACCATCAAAATAAGAAGCAAATATGAAGGGATGTCACGATGAATACAGGACTGTCCTTGATATGGCTATGACACTAATACTTAATCATCAAAATAGGAAGCAAACATGGAGGGATGTCACGATGAATACAGGACTGTCCTTGGTATGGCTGTGACACTAATACTTAACCATCAAAATAGGAAGCAAACATGGAGGGATGTCACGATGAAGACAGGACTGTCCTTGATATGGCCATGACACTAATACTTAACCATCAAAATAGGAAGCAAACATGGAGGGATGTCATGATTAATACAGGACTGTCCTTGGTATGGCTGTGACACTAATACTTAACCATCAAAATAGGAAGCAAACATGGAAGGATGTCACGATGAATACAGGACTGTCCTTGGTATGGCTAATGCTCACCTGCTGCTCCACCTGCTTGTGCAAAGTCATATTGTGGAGTATAGTACACACAACAAATACATTCCTGCATATGGCTGGACTGTAATGCAGTGCCCTTCCTGAGCTGTAGAGACATTGGAAAGATCATTTCAGTAGTTTGAATAAAGGTCTTCCAAATACATGCTATGATATGTTTTGTGTTTTCGCATGGGCTGTGTGGTCTGGGAGGTTCATATCTATCAATAATATCAGCCAGGGCTAGGGAGGAATACCTGGCATTACCAAAAACAACATGTTTTAGGTGGCATGTTCACTGTTTGCCTGGTACCTTTGTGTAGAGGTCTGCCTATCTAACATGAGTGCACCTACCAACCAGGTCCCCTTGCAAGACCCTTCAGTGTAAGTCAAAGTATGTGAATCATGAAAACTACCTGGGTGGTGCAGAGACACATTATAAATAATGTCCTGAAGATTACAGGCCACCTTGCAATTCGGGGAGTAGAAAACCTTCTTGTTAATCAATCATAGGCATTCTGCACAAGTTGGAGCCTTGATAGCAGTAATGTGCACAATATATAGTTCTAATGATCTCAGAGAAATGGACTGTGCCATAAAAGGCCCGCACAGTGTTAGTTCTCTCTGCTGTTTTTCTGGTGAATGTGATATGCTCCTCCATGAATTCTAGTATAATGCTGACCAACTGCTTTAGGATTCAAGAGGCTCTCATCTCTGATATCCCTCACATATACTCCATAGGCCACTGGAAGGTCCCTGCAGCTAAGATGATGAATGCTACATATACCTTTATAGCCACAGGAATAGGTTTGTCACACAGCTCCTTCAATTCTGCTTGAGGGAAACAGTTCAACATATCCATTACTGTATTTCTGACCATTCAGAAATGGTCCGCAATCTGTTGGCTACTAAGATGATGGTTTACCTCCTCCAGTCATGTGGACAGTGACAACATGCAAGATTGCTAGCATTGGCTGTCATGTTAAGACAAGCACTTGCTGCTATGTTACTGCTGCTGCTACTACTAGCATGACTGTCATCATGTACAAGACAAATATCAGTGGTTATAATGGGTATATGTGATACGCACTGCTGACATTTTATGCATTTCTAAATTGTTCTGCCATTTTGGGTTCCTTCATCTGTATAAATCATGTTGATAATTTATATTGGATTCTTCATTTCCACAATATTATGCACTTCATCATAGTCATATACCCATCCTATTGGAAATTGGGGTGTAATGTGACATGGTAGACCACCATTGTCAAATACATGTGAAGCCCTGACTGTACCTATATTCAGAAAAGGTTACTATTAGATGACCGAAGAAGCATCTATTGAATGCATCTTGGTCGAACTTAAAACAATGAAAAGGCAAAATAGCGAAGCGGATTTTAAGCAAATTCTTTTCTTTGCCATTTTCAGCACTGTAGTGTGATCTCAGAGTTGGTATATTTAAGTAGGGTTTTTTTTTTTTGGAACAGCGATTTTTTTTTCCCTTGGAAAAAAAATCGCTGTTCTGAGCTTTCAAGATTGTAAGCTTTCACTTATATGGGGTCGATTATTCATCATTTGCTTTTTTAAGCGTTCAATTATATAATATAGACCCTTCAGAAAGCCTTATATAATTTCTCAGTGAAACAATGATTTCAACGCTGTTCACTGCTGAATTTGACCACACCCCATTGTCATAATCATTTCAGAGGTTTTATTGCTGGCCTGGTAACAATGACAAAAAAAATTGTTGAAGAAATATATACAGTGTTTACTGATGATATAATAACAGCTCTATACAGACTTGTTCTGAACATGGGCTGCAATTCTCACCCTAAACAGACATTATACATGAACTAGAAGCCGTGGTGACATAGCCACATTTATTTAGAACTAACCATAGCAGTCCTTAAATAAACTCCAAAACAAGTCAAAAATATTCTTAAACCATACAACAGAACTAAAACTCCTCATACTAACTACTGAATCAAGAATATCAGTAAGGAATTAAAAGCTACTTCCAAGGCTAGTAAGGGAAATCATAAATGGAAACTGACTCCAGAAGGACAATTTAAACCCTTATTTAGTTACATTGGCAAACTAAGAAAAATGTTCAGAAGGGTTCTGAACATATTTAAATGGGTGCCAGCAGCTAATTCCCTTAAACAAAGGGTGTACAGAAAAAGGGCTAAAATTAAAAGCAAAAATAGTGTAATATTGTCACATCTGGTAAACGGTTATCTCCAGTTCTCCCCAATGTACAGTACAGCAAACATCTCACTCCAAAATAATAATGGAGCCAGAGATGTTGAAACTAGATCATTAATTCCATCTCTTTGACCACCATGTAGCAACAGAAGTCAGAAAATCTTTCTATTTAGCAGAACTGCTATCTAAATGCATATCATCCAGGTCAAAAGAAGTTATCATTCCCTTGTATGCAGACCTAATTAGACCAATTATTGAGTCCAACATCCCCTTTAGGGTGTACCTTTAAAGACATATTAAGCAAATTAAAAGGTCCAAAAAAGATTGTTTGGCTAAAGTCTCTGAGATCCCAGAAAAGGCTTGAATAACCATCACTTTATTCAGTTTATCACAGGCTGTCATTGTGTGATCTATGCATTGTGTTCTGCATCATTAGGGACCCATTTTTCTTGACCTCCTGTAGCTTCACAAATCAAATATGTCGACTAACACCAGAACTAGGGACTTAAATCTCTACCAGCACATAAATAAAAACACACTAGAAAGACAATTTTATTACCCAAAACCTGTTGAAGCTCTGGAAAAGATGTCCTCTGCAACATATATTAAGTGAAACTCAAGCATATTTTAAATTAAACCTAGATTGTTTGACAGGTACCCACACATATAATGCAAGACTGACTGTGTTGCACTTCCAGAGAAAAGGATACAGCAAGAGGGTGGCTTTGGCAAGCCATAAATGGTCTTGTGACTCATTTGCCTTGGATTTCCTATGATCCTGTATACATGGAGGCAAGAAAACAATAAGCATGGAGATGTCCATGCAAGTGAGACATACAATTTGTTCCATACTGAATGTCGCAGGTCTGCTACAGCCATGAATGATGCTCTCAAACTGCTTTTTCCAAACATATCCTAATAAAAGATGCAGCAGGGCACACTACTAAACACAGATGCCTGTGAAAATGATGGGCTACCTCCTGAAAAGGATCTTTTATTCTTAGATAGCACTGGTGGCATCTAGAGTATTAGTCCAGGCAAGTCCTGTTGAATGTCCCTAACCTGCATGGTATTGCATAATATGGTAATAGACAGTTAAGTAGCAACAGGATACCAAATATGCCCAATAACCCATTGCAGTAAAGGTGTTGACATCAGCAATGTGAACACAGAAAACACAAACCAATATGTATTGCTGTGGCACACGTGATGTATTGAACAATGCTTGCCTAGACTGAGACATGCAGACATCTGGTGAATCTGTAGTAGACGGGGTAACAAATTTGTGTGCAGTGTGCGTAATGACTCCTCTTAGATAGTTACTCACACAGACCCTTTGTTAATGGCATGGACTGCAAGGCTTCTTCATACCATCTACGTATCATACTGTGTACTGAAACAATGCATCTACTATACATGCTGTAATCAGAAAGAATGTTCATACAAAACACAAAAACCCTGCCACAGAATATCATCTTATGTACAACATACACAAACTCACACAAACTCATGGCAATCAGAATATTCAGTACAGTTAACATATATGATGGATTTCGTATGGCTGTACATGTGTGATGATTTTGCATGCAGTGACACATAACCACTAGTGTGCTGGACACTAGCAAGTGGCATAAACTCTTCCATGGTTTCTAATGCATCAATACTGATCTATGAAACATTAGCATAAGTTGCTGGCCTGGAAGCCCCAGGTGTGATGGTACCCCAGCAGCCCTTTGCACATGCATACTGTATGCTATAGTGGACTCACTAGGTAGAGGACCATGGGCATCAACTGCAACAATCCTGTGTGCTTCAATGACAGATGGGCTATGCAGAAAATATGTATGTTGTGCTATGTTCAACCTAATGCAGCTTAGCTGACCAGCAAATGAGGTGTGCATAGACCATGCAAGTCTTTTAACTGAAGTGGATGGGTGCCATGAAGTTAGCCACCTCTGTTTTTAGGAGCCCAAAGTTAGCTTTGGAAAAGTTTTTCATGGTGGTTACCTTTGTGTGATTGTGTGTGGAGGAGGGGGGGGGGGTGGATTTTCAAGGTAATTAATTTGTGGTCAGATCTAACCAGGGAGGAGTTGACTACTGGTGTACAGCAACAGTTGCCCATTGCACCTTTGGGAAAAACCCAGTTCCCATGAATTATCACATTAATGGTAGTCCACTGATCACAGAAGATGTTATAAGAGATCTGGGAACACAGGTTGATGGCAACCTCTCTTTTGACCATCACATTGCCACTGTGGTCAGAAAGTCCTTCTATGTGGCACATCTCATTACTAAGGGTTTTGCATCCAGGAAGAAAGAGGTCATTGTCTCCCTCTACTCTTCCCTCATTAGGCCAGTCATCGAGTACAATGTCACTAGACACCTGCAACAACTAGAGAGGCCACAAAGGTACCTCACAAAGAGGATTCTAGGCCTTAAACACTTGTCCTATATGGACAGACTCAAAAAACTCCAACTATTTTCTGTCTCATATCGCCTACTTAGAAGCGATCTCTGCTTGACTTACAAAGCCATGTCTAACCCAGCTCTGTTAGAAATGCTACATCTAAAGAAATCCCAATCCCTCTGCACCACATGCTCCAGAGACCTCAACCTCATTACCACAATCAACAAAACATGCTGGAGGGACAGGTTCATAACCCAGAGACCGCCCATGCTATGGAATAGACTTCCCATATATGTCAAACAGAACACCTCAACGGCCGTCTTCAAGAGAAATCTTGATGAGTGGATGGGAAATAGAAAATTCACCCCGGGGATCACGCCAGTGGCTCTCCTAGACAAAGGCACTGGGAGCTAAGGTCAGGTGGCACAATGCCAGTGTAATCCTATAGGCTAGGTTGTAAAGGCTCCAGGGCCATTAGCCTAGTACACACCTATGAACCTATGAAGTGTACATCATTCTGGTCTGACGCTGACTATGTTGTAACAGGCCTTATCCAGATTGATGGCATCATGGAAGAGGCTAAGACTATGAACACTGCTGAGCAGCCAAGAATTCAAACATTGCTGCTGTTTCACAGTATGCCACGATAGTGAACATGTTACACTTCTGTAGGACACCTTCACTAGGACAACCAGCTCATGTGAGGAATTCTTCCAGCAGTACATATGAATAAAAGCCCCTGCAGTTGAGATGTTACTTCAGATGGTCAAGACCTGTGATTCATTGATCAGCAGTGTGTTAATAGATGAACTCCCAGTGATGTCCATTTGGATAAAGTTATACATCTCCCAGTGTGGCACTGTATTGTTTCTCAAGTCTATACTCACTATACAGGCATCCCCTTGGATTACTTAACCATTAACCATGACATGAGATATAAACTGAAGGGATTCCCCTACTAACCTGTTCCTTTCCCAGGGACATTTGTCATCCTCATTGCCACCCTCAGATAGAGTCTTTGTTGCCAGGTTACCATAAAATGTAGCAGTTACCATAACAAAGAATAATAATAATGGACCACAGTCATCAAACATAAATTAAATATACAAGTTGTTCTCATACCCAGATATGATGCATTGACAACAGTTTGTTTTTATGCACCTCAAAATATACCACTCCCTCAGACATACTAAACTCTTTTATTGGTCAAATCAGTTAATTAACTAGTTAATTGATTAACCTATCAAATGAAACAACTCACCACAACTGATCAAATGGCATGAAAGTTAAACATAAATAAACCAGGACAAAAATACACCCTAACTATTCATATAAAATAAATATTAAATATACATAAAATGTGCATAAAATATGTAAATATGTATGTAGAAATATATTTAAAAACATCTTAAAACATCCTGAAAAGTATGTATGTATATATGAAATGTACATCATAAATGAATACCTCGTTGATATAATTTCGCTGCCCTTGTTTTTAGAACTGGGACTACTGACACATTATTGTTTAACTCAAGTGTGTTCAAGGCTTTCAGTTTTAACTACCAGTAAAACTCTTTATATTCTGACTTGGTCTCCCAACTACCTCCTCAAGTATTATTAGCAATTCTCTCAATACTAACAAAGTAAAACATTTTGAATGTTGCACAAACTAAATAGTGATTGTACAGTGTACTGTCACTTGATGTGGTTGTTATAAGTGTGCTCGTAAAGTCTCCTTCTAAAATAACACACTGTTTTTCTATCTAAAAAGTGGAGCAAGTCAAACATACAGTGATATACACCACACTTTTACTGCTACATTTACATATTTGTAACTTAATGTTAAAATTGTTGGATCCCAATTCTGTGTATTCCCCTTCATAAATATTGTGGCATTGTTTACATTGCCCACACTTCCTTGTCCTGCCTGTAAGTGGTACATCAAAGCTTCCAGTGCCTTTTTTGAATAATTCCTACAGATTTCTAGCTGCTTTTTATACAATATAAGGCTGGTCGAGTCTACTTTAAAACACCGACACAGCAAAACACTGATGACGAGAACACCGAGACCGGAAGGTCGACAACTGAGATGACCAACAGTTTAAAAGCCCGACACTAAGAACACCGACATGTTAAGGTAAGTGTGCGATAGTGACAGACTTTAGCGTTAGGGGTGGGTTAAGTGAGTTAGGGTTAGGGTGCGGGTAAGGTGAGTGTGCGATAGTGACAGACTTTAGGGTTAGGGGCGGGTTAAGTGAGTTAGGGTTAGGGCATGGGTTAGGTGAGTGTGCGATAGTGACAGACCTTAGGGTTAGGGTTTGGGTTAAGGTTAGTGCATAGATAGTTGTGTGTGTAAGGTTTAGTGTAGGTTTGTAAGGTTTTTGGTGTGCTTATGTTGTGTGTGTGTTTTTCCTAAAAATGTATTTGTTTTGTTTTGTTGATTTTTGGGATTGTGGTTTGTCGGGCATGTGAAGTTTTGTGCTTTTGAACTGTCGATCTTCCAGTCTTGGTGTTCTCATCGTCGGTGTTTTGGCATGTTGGTGTTCTAAAGTAGACCAGGCTGGTCACCTACGGTGGCTGAAATGGAAGGGTTTGCTTCTAAAATATTCCAGTTCTTTTTGATAATGTCCTTTATAAAGTCAGCCTCATCATTATATTGCAAAACCATCTCTCATTCAAGATCTTATTGTGTAGAATTAAATTAATTGGGTAATGTTTTGATGTATTTACTGTTGAATTATTCTCCAGTAAATAGGCTCATAGGTTCATAGGTTCATACTAGGCTATCTGCCCTGGGGCAATTATAAGCCTAGCCAGATTCTGTATGGCTTACACCACCCCTTGATTTGAGTATACTGTGCCCTTTTTAAGGTTTAGTTTACTGTGCCTCTGTCTAATAGTGACACGGGAGTAATCCCTGGGACAAACCTACGATCCCCCATCCACTTATCGAGATTCTTCTTGAAGAGATTCAGTGAGGTGCTCTGCCTCATATGAACTGGAATTCTATTCCAGAGCGAAGGGAGCCTCTGGGTTATGAACCTGTCCTCCAGCAAGTTCTATTTATTTCTGTGCTGAGGTTCAAGTCCGTGGCTCTAAGGGATTTAGATTTACTGAGGTGGAGCATGTCCATTAATTTGGATTTGACATAGCTTTGTATGTCAGGGCATAGATCCTCTGGATTTGACATAGTTTTGTATGTCATAGAGATCGCCTCGAAGTAGGCGGTATGCAACTGAGTAGAGCTGAGTTTTTTTAACCGAGCAGCATATGTTTGAGACCCTTGATCCTCTTGGTGAGATACTTTTGGGGTCTTTCTAATTGCTGCAGGTGTCGGGTAAGGTACATCCCAAAAGGGGCATTGTATTCTATGATGGGCCTGATGAAGGATGAATAAAGGCACGATTACCTCTCTTGATCTAGATGTGAAACCCTTCGTGATGAGGTGGGTTATGTAGAAGGTCTTTCTAACCACTTTGGCAATGTGGTTTTCAAAGTAGAGATTGCTATCAACTTGGGTCCCCAGGTTCCTAATAACTTTCTCTGTACTTAATGGGTTTCCGCCTATGTGGTAATTTGTGGGCACATTGTTTTTGCCAAAGGGTATGACTATACATTTTTTGGCATTTAGCTTTAAACTATGGCGCTGGCACCAGTTATCTGTCTCTGTGAGACCTTTTTGAAGGATGTTTGTGCCAGCTGGAGAGTTGATTATGGCGCCCAGTTTGCAGTCGTCTGCGAACTTGGTGAGCCATAATCCTCCCACATTTGCCTGTACCTCGGAAAAGTATATACCGAACAAGAGTGGTCCCAGGACAGAACCCTGTGGGACGCCACTTGTGACTGGTTTTTAGTCTGACATGGCTCCAGCAACTCTCACTCTGTGGGTTCTGTCTTTGAGCCAGTTTGCGACCCATCTTGTGACATAGGGGTTTATATTTAAGCTGGATAGCTTATCTATGATGCCCGAGTGGGGTATTGTGTCAAATGCCTTTGCAAGGTCCAGATAGGCTGTGTGGAATGGCTTTGGTGACTGTTTCAAAGAAGTCAACCAGGTTCAAAAGGCAGGATCTGCCCTTGACAAAGCCGAACTGAGTAGGATCTAGTGTCTGTAGGTCCCCGATGTCTTTGTTTATGAGCTCCATGATGATCCTCTCCATAGCCTTGCAGACTAAGCTAGTCAGGCTTATGGGGAGTTTCCAGGGTCCGTAGAGGCTCCACCTTTGGAGTGGGACCACTGTTGCTGTACGCCATTCTGTGGGCACATATCCTGTAGTGAGGCTGAGATTGTATAGCTGTTTTATTTGAGGGATTAGTTCCTCTTGTAGTTCATGTAGGACGCAACCTGGGATGCCATCTGGTCCCATGGAAGTGTTTTGGCAGCTTGAGCATCTGAGATGTTTGGGAGGCAGCCCTCTGCCGGGATAGATACCTGCTCTTTTGGGGGGGAGGGGGTGGAGAAGTTTGCACTGAACCTGTCTGCCAGGATATTGGCGATGTCTGTGGGTTCAGTGTATTTCTTGTCATTTAGAATCAACTCAGAACAAGTCTGGGGGTTGCATCCCAGGTTTCTAACATAACTGAAAAAAGCCTTATGATTGTCTTTGGTGTCCTGTGCAATTTTTCTCTTGAAGCTGGCCTTGGAGGATTTTATGAGGGATCGTAATTTTTTGCTAGTACTGATCAGAGATGCCTTCCCTATTAGGGATTTTGCACTATCATGTAGTAGCTTCCTCCTTCTGTTGTACAGTTTGTTTATGGCAGGGATCCACCAGACTGGACGCCTGCCTTTTGGATTTGGGTCTTGGTTTTGTTTGGGATAGCATGATCCATGCATTCCTGGAGATGAATGCATTTATATAGGATTCTGCAGTTTGGGCTGTAGTTTCCACTGGCCCTGGGCCTGAAGGATTCCTTTTGAGAAGTGAGAAGTTCGCTTTTGAGAAGTTTTTCACTGTGGTTTTCTGGGCTGGGGGGGGGATGTGGGCATCCAGTGAAATTAATTTATGGTCTGATCTTACCAATGAGTGATATACTTCTGGTGTGGAGCATAGAGTTCCCATGTTGGTAATGATCAGGTCTAGTATGTTGTCCCTCTTGTGGGTGGTGACTAGTAGTTCCATAGCATTTGAGTTTATAATTTCCAGGAATCTTTTGGCTAAGGTGCTGGGGCTTGAGTAGTGCTCCCAGTCAATGTTTGGGTAGTTGAAGTTGCCCAATATAATGGTGTTCAGAGATCTTCATGTTCTCCAATGTTTTCAGGAAAGCCGAATGGGATTCCTGACTTTGAGAGGGTGGTCTGTAGGATGCTATAAACTGAAAAGCAGTCTTGCCCACTGTTAGTTGCACATGGATGGTCTCCGATACTTGCAATGCCACTAACCTGGAGGTGTGGATATCCTTGATAAATATGGAGATTCCTCCTTTTGTAGTTCGGTCCGGGTTTGGGGAAAAGCATGGGTATAGCCTGGTAGTGCTGGGGTGCTCTCTGGAGTCTTGAACCAGGTTTCTGTCACTGCACAGATATCGATGTTCTCCATACTGAGGAGAGCTTGCATCTTGAGGTTAAGACTTCTGGCGTTTAGCAGCATTACCCTTTTCTTGTTCCTTGTGCTGTCTATGGGGTGGGTTTGACTTTTGAGCCTTGCCTAAAAAGGCACTATGGGGCTTTGCCAATATGCGAAAGCCCAGTGGTGACAGGTACAAGACTTCCCTAGTGAAGCAACGTGGCTTGTCGAGCATGTCATCCCAGGCTGACAGACACTGGATCCCCTTTGAATGACACCAGAATTTTAGCCAATTGTTAAAATCGATCATTTTGTCTTTGTACTGTGGCATCATTCTAGGTGAGGGTAAGATGCTGCTCAAGGTCAGGGTCATACCAGCTTGGGCTACATGATCAGAGAGCTCCTCTATGTCTCTTTTCATGTAGTCCAGGAGGTAATGCGTCTCAGGTCATTCACACCAGCATGTACAATGACTGAGTCATATTTGTATTTGCTTTGGAGTGACCTGAGTGCTTGCGTTATGTGTCGGATCCTAGCACCCGACAGGCAGCTCACAGTGACCTTCTCTTTATTCAGCCTGGTGAGCAGGACGTCAGTGTGTCTGACAATAGAGTCACCTATAACAAGAGTATCAGGTGTGTTATTCAGCCTTAAGGGCTGTGGCTGCTTGGCACACTGACTTCGTGGGTTATGTGTTGTGTGTGTTTTGTTTTGGGGTAGCATTTGCTTGGATGTCTGCTTTGGAGGTCTCTGTTGCTTAGGTAGATTTTTATTTAGAGCCTCCGAGTATGTTTTGTGTATTTATGTGTTTGGTTCGCTGATGTGGTGGGACTATGTGATACTGGAATTGTGTTGTGTGAGGTTACCTTCTCCTCCTGACTGATTACACCAGTTTTGAGATGAGAGAGCTCAGCCTCCAGTTTGGCTAAATAGTTGCATCTCTCACATATATTTGAACCTGTTTGGAGGAGGAGAGGGTTGTCTGTGTACATGAGACAGTTGTAACATTGCCTCAAAATTCCCAGATTCACCAGCTGGACTGGAGAGGAAACCATTGACTGACCTTTGGACATGCTAGAGTAACAGGGAAACTGAATTTAAGACGGACCAATAGAAGACAGGGTAATCGTAGAGAGTATGAGTAAGTAGTGCTTATGGTTTAATAGTGCTAACTTGTAGGATTACTTATATGAACCCCACTGGTCTATAACTTACTTAGCTATACCTTCTATCATGGTCTTGGAGAATCCTCTCATGTAAAACATATTTGTCAGTTCATCCATCTCCTCAACCAATACTTCTTTACTGGAGATCATTTGTGCTATCCTAATACACTGTCCCTTGACAAGGCTTCTCTTATGGACCAGGGGGTGGGAACTTTTAAAATGTAAATAAGAATCACTAAACGTGGACTTCCTATAGATGTTGGATCTAAAATCAATTGCTACATTGTTGATAGTATTGTCAAGGTAATTAAGAGTCAATTTATTGAATTGAAATGTAAATTTCAAAAATGTGGTAGAATTGTTCAAATTATTAATACACTCATTAATTTGTTACCACCTTCCCAAAGATTAAAGTTGTCATCCAAAAATTGTAGGTACAGCTTGGAGTGTTTAAAAAAATACAGAAGTAAATACAAATTTTCTTTCTCAGGTATATAATACCAAGTTTGAATACATGGGTGCACAAGCTGGCCCCATGGCAGCACCTTGGCTTTGCCTATATATTTCACCATCAAAATAAATAAAATTACAGTCCAAGACAAATTTAATGAAATCCATAATTAAACTGATGTCATTCTTTAACAAAGATTCAGTGCAAAAGGCTCTCATTAAAATGTAACCCATCAGATTTGGGTATGTTAAACCCATAAAGCTAGTAAAAAAGATCAACAACATCAGTTGTTAAATATCCTAAATATTGATTCCAAATACCATTTCTTAGTCTTCCTAAAAAGCCCCGTAAATCTTTTAAATGTGGGACTGTTTTTCAAACAAAGGCTTAAGTGTACTATCTATATAAACAGTCAAAGGATATGTTTTTGATCCTTGTGCCACAACAATAGGCTTGAGTAGAGGTTCAAAAATGTTTTTGTGTATTTTGGGGATGACAAATATAGCAGGAATGACAGGAGAGTTACGATGTAAAAATTTATGTAACTTAGTACTAAACAATCCTTTCTATAAGCTGTATTAACTTAATTTCCAGAAGCTAAACTGTGTACATTTTTAAAGTCAGAGTCAAAGTAAACTTTATTATCATACAGATAACACAGAGGAAAAAGTGTGTATCACTGCACAAAATTTTGATACTCAGGCTCATACCATATAGATGACAGTTTACAAAAGGAAGATAGATTATATTAATAAAAAATTTAAATTCAATTAAATAAAAATAAAAAAAATAAGATACAAAAAGTAAGTAAAGTAAAACAAATTTGAAAGCTCTGTTTACATCAGAAACACAACAAATACACAAGCAGGAATACAAAACATGAGGATATGTTAAAAAATAATAATAAATAAGAGAGGCACACTTGTAAACTTACCTGCCACCCATATATATGATAAACTTACAGTTCTCAGTTTTCCTAGTGTAGATAGAGACATATGAAGTAAGCTGTTCAGAGATTTTATGTAAAGAATGACATATTGCACACAAATAATGTTTTACCCACGTAAAGTGTTTGTTTGTTTGTTTGTGTCTTTCAGCTTTTCCCGGTTAGGGGTTGCCACAGTGGAACTCCAGTCCGCTAATAATTGGCAGTTGATTTTTACGTACCGGCTTGCCAGGCCTGACACACAACCTTCAAAGAAGGTACGCCCATTCACGCATGTCTCCACGCAGAAGACGCTCTAGCTGAGAATCGAACCAGATGGCGTCTTACTGTGAGGTGACAATGCTACTGCAGCACCACCACCGCAGTACCCACGTAAATAGGCTGTGGATTTTCCATTCAGCAGTCTGATAGCATGTGGGGAGAGGCTATTATGGAATTTGGATGTCCTGCATCTAATGTTTCTGTAGCGCTTCCTTGATGGCAAGAGTTTGTACAGTCCATGAGCTGGATGGTATATATCCCTCAATAGTTTCAATTATTTTTGTGGCCTGTTTAACAATCTTATCCGGTGCCTTCCAAGAGGAATTTCCATACCAGACAATGATGTTGTTTGTCAGTACACTCTCAATTGTAGCTCTTTAGAAGAGATGTTGTTGGACTCTCTTTATAAGGCAGGAAGTGTTTGTGCCCCAACTTAGGTCTTTTGAGATATGTACCCGTAGGAATTTGGTGCTATTTACTCTCTCCAGTGTGGCACCATTGATGATGATAGGGGTGTGTGTCTTTTTCTTCATCCTAAAATTGATGATGATTGCCTTGATTTTCTCAACATTTACTGCTAAGTTGTCAGTGCACCACTGAATCAGTTGGTTCACTTTTTCCCCTGTAGGCCACCTCGTCTTCCTTCTTGTAAGGCCAATTACTGTGGTGTCATCTTCAAATTTGATGATTCTATTTGACTGATGCATAGCTGTGCAGTCGTGTGTTAAAAATATGAAAAAAAAGTATGCAACCTTGTGGGATCCTAGTGTTTAGGGTGATGCTTTCCAACTCAAACTATTTGTGACCTTTCAGTTAGGAAGCTGAGGATCCAGTTGCATATTTTGTTTTCTATGCCCAGTTTACTCAGCTTAGACAGCAGTTGTTGTGGAATAACAGTGTTGAAGGCCAAGCTGAAGTCTATGAACAGCATGCATACGTAACAGTCCTTATTTTCCAGGTGGTCCAAGGTGTGATGAAGCATTAAGGCTATGGCATCTGCAGTAGAACAATTTGTCCTGTATGCAAATTGTAAAGGATCAAATGTAGCAGGCAGGGAGGATGTTATATGATCCCTGACCATTTTCTGAAACACTTTATCACTACTGAAGTGCAATTCGCCAGTAATCATTTAATGCTGCTGGAGATGATTTCTTGGGAAGAGGGATGATGCTGGTAGTCTGAAAGCATTTGGGCACTTTTACCAGGCTGAAGGATATATAAAAACTGTCTATGAAGACTGGTGCCACCTGATCAGCACAGTTTTTAAGTAGCTTCCCCAGGATCCTATCCGGACCAGCTGCTTTGCCTGAATGAACCCTATGTAGGTTCTTGTGTACTTCTTCCAGATTGAGACATAGCAATGTGGCATTTTCTTTTGTGGGTAGTTTCTCTGGTGATGTTCTATTTGATTCCTCAGATCTGCTGAAGTAGATGCTTAGCTTGTTTAAAAAGTCTGGGTTATCATTACATCGTGTGGATGGTGGCTTATAGTCTGTGATGTTTTGGATCCCTCTCCACAGCTGCCTGGGATCTTACTGGTCAGAGAGGTGTCTCTGTGTTTTTAGACTATAGGCCCATTTTGCTACTCTCATACCTTTGTTCAAGTTAGTCCTGGCCTTTTTCAGGGTAGTGACATCCTCAATACATTCTGTAATGTATCCCACAACCGTTTCAGTGTACTCATCCAAATTAATACATTGATTTGTGGTGGCAGCCTCTTTAAATAGAATCCAGTCAGTGCATTCAAAGCAGTCTTGCATAGCTGAGGCAGCATTTTCAGGCCAGATCCTTATTTGCTTCTTGAAGGGTTTTCCCCTTACTAGTATTGGTTTATAGGTGGAGGTAAGTAGGACAGAAATGTGATCTGAGCTACCAAGATGGGGGTGGGGGGCTGCCTTGAATGCCTGTTTGATATTTGAGTACACTTGATCAAGTGTCTTTCACCTCTTGTAGAGAAGTTTACATACTGCTGGTAGTTTGGTAGCACAGTTTTCAGTTTGGCCTGACTGAAATCCCTAGCTTAAATGGTGACACACTCTGGGTTTTTGTTTTCCAGATCACAGGCTAACTGGTATATCTGGTAAGTGGTTCATTAATGTTTGCACTCGGAGGTATGTAAACTGCAGTTATAAAAGTATTTGAAAACTTCCTGGGCAAGAAGAATAGATGACATTTAATTGTAAGGGATTCAATGTCAGCTAAGTAATAGCTAGAAATGACATCATTGTTTTCACACCAGCTGTTGTTGATGTATATATAGACTCCCTCACCTTTTGTTTTGTCACTGAGAGCCTGTAACCTGTCTGCTCTGAATAAGGAGAATTTGTCTA
This sequence comes from Protopterus annectens, assembly GCF_019279795.1. Classification (NCBI taxonomy): domain Eukaryota; kingdom Metazoa; phylum Chordata; order Ceratodontiformes; family Protopteridae; genus Protopterus; species Protopterus annectens. Next base: position 899,013,496 of record NC_056730.1, on the reverse strand, counting down.
TTCCAACAGCTTGGTCGCTGATATTTGAATTTAGCCAAATCTCAGTGAGTATAAAAATACAGCTGTTTCTTACCTTACTGTTTGTGTTAATGTCCAGCCTGATAAAGTCCATTTTGTTATTCAGAGATCTTACGTTATCTTATGATATCTTGTAAATATTAAACATCTTACTAGAATAATCAATTCAATAAAATATAACCACACACCCCTTCCTTATCTGGTTTCTTAATACGAATTGAATGATTCTTAGTCAATTTATCCATTAACTGACACTCAACAAAGGTCAGGTTGTATATATGCCTGTTCCTTTTTCTAATATAATAACATAATTATGTATATCATATGTGCATGTTTTCTTGAATGCAGAAACTAGTGGGTGAGGGAGTGGATTATAAGTGCTCTTCATTTTGAATTGATAAGGGTGTTTGTACTGTCCTTACCATGAAATTGAATACCCAAAACTAATTTCCTAGTAAATAATGTTAATTCTAAAAGACAGTCCATTAAATCAAAATCTTGTAGGTATAAACTTAAAACCTTTTTCAAAAACTGAAAAATATTCTTAAGGTAACTTGGCTATACTTACAAATACTAAAACCATTGTGTGTAGAAACAATACCTTCATATTCCTGATTTTTTTTTTAATCTCATCCTTTTAGCCCTGCCCCATCCCTGGTATCTTTGTTTCCCCCTTGTGACCTGTGGACAATGGAAAGTCTGGTTCTAGATAATTCCCCCTTTGATTTGTTATCCTCTGACATCTCCTTACAGAGGGCAATTCTAATGGGTCTCGGTAATATCCATCCCCTCCTTGTGCCATGGGCATACTTTCCGCATAGCCTCCACAACCAACAGCAAAATCATTACTTTTGGGATGAATATGTTCTTCACCATGATGCATCTATTCAATGTTCTCATTATAACCATCATTAATTTTTATTTTTAACTCTCCGTGTTGGATATGCTTTACCCTCCCTATACTGTCCCATATCACACTGTATTTTCTTAATATTTCCATTTTCTACTAATGTAACGTGTTTATCTACTTTATTAAACATGTTGCTATATAAATATTCAAAATTTTGAGATAATAAATCTTCCCTAATCCTTGTGTTGAGTGCTTCAACCTCATCAAACATACATGAAATACACGAGCTGGTCCATTTGATAATTAAGTCCATTAATTCCAAAACATGTCTATAAAATCTTTATAAAACTTACAATCACCAGTCATGTCATTAGGAAATTTAAAAATACATAACCCTTGTGGAACTACTTTCAATTTAATGCATTAAATAAGCTAACTATTGTCCAACTGTCATTTTTTTTATCTTGGCGAGCTTCTTTTCAAACATAAAAATCATCCGCTCTCGACTAGCAAACTTGTAATTGGCCTCACTCTGGTTGTCAGTTGAATAAGAAGAGAATGGTACAGTTTTAGCCAACTAAGAAAAAAGTTGGAACCAGTCTGAAAACTGTCTATTTCAACCTGTGTGCTTGTAAGATTAGAAAAAGTATAAACAGTACCTTTACCTGATGCCTGTTGTCGACAGTTAACAGCATAGGATTCCACCAAGTTTCTAACTAAATATGAATTGCCTCCTCTGTTCTACATAGCATTAGAATCAAAGTCCACAAATCCCAACAAACGAGTGACTTTATTTATGATTGCTTAGGAAGCAAGGAGCTGCGAAGATGTGTTATTGTTGTTTTGTTGTGACAGAAGTTCAATGAGCTGAGTTAGCTTCCCATTTAGGCCACTTACGTCTGCTACCAAACCAAGAAGTGTAGTGTCACACTGACATGATTCCGAATGATCACTTCATGCTGTGATTTGCGTAATACAGGCATATCCCAAACTGCCAACTTAAACCAGGAAAAAACAAGAGAAGAGACAGCTACACACTGACAAGTAACCAAAAAAAAAAAAAAAAAAAAGATGAGCAGAGGAATCCCATTGTATGCAGAAAAACCGCGCCAGGAATTTAATTAAGATAATCCACTTCAACGTACTTTAACATAATAATACAAGTTGTTACAGGGACCTAATCAGAACTGAACAGAGACAAATGAAACTTCAATATATACCATTCCCTCAGACATACTGAGCTCTTTTATTGGTCAAATTAGTTAATTAGTTAATTGATCAACCTATCAAATGAAACAACCCACCACAACTCATCAAATAGTGCAAAAGTTAACCATACACAAACCAGGACAAAAATAAACCCTAACTATGTATGTGAAAATAAATAATCACTTAAATGTTAAATATACATAAAAACGTGTAAATATGTATATAAAAATATATGTTTTAAAACATCTTAATACACACTGAAAAGTATGCATGCCAATATAAAATGTATATCATAAATTAATACCTCGTTGATTTCATAATTTCATTGCCCTCATTTTTAAAAGTGGGGCTATTGATACATTTTCATTTTAAACCAGGTGGTTTCATGGTGTTCAATTTTAACTGCCATTATAACTCTTTATATTACAATTTGGTCTTCCAGCTACTTCATCTAGGGATAATAGTAATCCTCTCAATAAAGGCAAAGTAGAACTTTTTGAATATGGCACAGAGTGATGAGTGCTAGTACAGTACATTGTCACCTGACTTGGTTGTTATATCATAAGTGTGTTTGTAAATTCTCTTTCTAAAATAATGCTTTTCCAGCATAAAATCTGGAACAAGTTGAGCACACCATGATAAACACCACACCTTTGGTCCCACATTTACTGCTTTGTAACTTAACAGTTATATTGTTGGATCCAAATTCTATATAAATGTTGTGACACCGTTTACAGTACCCACACTTCCTTGCCCCACCTATAGCTGGTATCAGTTTGTTAGCTGTTTTTTATACAAAATGAAGCTGGTCACCTACAGTGGTTGAAATGGTCTTTGGGTATCCTCTCATGTAATACATATTTGTCAGTTTATCCATCCATTGCTGGGAAGGTAGTGACACTTTAATCAATGGATTTCTTAGTTATTTGAACAAGTCTATCACATTTTTGAAATTTTCATTTCAATTCAATAAATTGACTATTAATTACCTTGACACTACCATCAACAGTACACCGGTTGGTTTTAGTTCCAGCATTTATAGGAAACCCATGTTTAGTAATTTTTACTTACATTTTAAAATTTCCCACCCTTTAGTTCATAAGAGATGCCTTGTCAATGGTCAATGTATTAAGCTGACATGAATGATCTCCAGTAAAGAAGTATTGGGGATGGATAAACTGACAAAATATGTTTCAAATACATGTGTCTGGAGCATTTCACCCTGGGCCTCTGCTGAAAATTGGCTTCATTCCAAGTGGACTTTTCCAGTAAACAAATGGTAAATAAATAAATACAAATAAAAAATGTTTTACATGAGATGATATTCCAAGACCAAGGGTAGAAAGAAGGCATAGGTAAGCAAGTTGTACAACAATGAGGTTTATATTATAAATATATATATATATATATATATATATATATATATATATATATATATATATATATGTATAAAGGTGTGGTGTATATTGTAGTATGTTCGACTTGTTCCAGTTTGAATATTGGAAAAACAGAGAATTATTTTAGAATGAGAATTTACAAACACAGTTATGAAATGACAACTGCATCAGGTGACAATGCACTATACAAGCACTCTTTAGTTTGTACTACATTCAGAAAGTTCCACTTTGCTTTTATTGAAACAATTACCATTAACCCTAGAAGCGGTGGCTGGTAGACCAAGTTGGGATACAGTTATACTGACAGTTAAAACTGAATGTCATGAAACCACCCAGGTTTAAAGATAATGTGTCAATAGTCCAAGTTTTAAAAATGAAGGCAGCAAAATTATGAAATCGATGAGGTGTTCATTTATGATATACATTTCACATATACATACATACATTTCAGGATGTTTTAAGATGTTTCCAAATACATATTTTATATACATATTTACACATTTTATGTATATTTATGCATACTTAATATTTAAGTGATTATTTATTTTCATATGCATATTTAGGGTTTATTTTTGCCCTGGTTTGTGTCTGTTTAACTTTCTCACCATTTGATCAGTTGTGATCAGTTGTTTATTTTGATAGGTTGATCAATTAACTAATTACTCATTGACCAATAAAAAGCTTAGCATGTCTGAGGGAATTATATATATATTTAGGTTTCAGTTATCTCTGTTCAGTTCTGATGAAGTCCCTGTAACAGAAACAATGAAAGTACTGAAAAACTTGTATTATTATGTAAAAGTATATTAAAGTGCATTATTTTAATAAAATTCACAGTGTCATTTTTCTGAATACAGTACGATTCCTCTAAACATCTTTTTCCTGATTTTTTTTTTTTTGGTTGCTTGTCAATGTGTTGATGCTGGTTTGTAACATTAAAGACTGAAACACTACTAATTTCATGAACTCTAATCATACCCTAACTTAGGAATGGGGATCTATTTCCTTCATGGTATTATAAACCCAAATATTTGGAGAAAATAAACCATGAAGAGACATGGCTAATGATGCAGTGATGTATTCTCTATTAACATAATTTCTTCAGGACTGCTTACTGCAAGAAACCCACATATGCATATGGATTGCTAACAGATGCCCAGTGAATGAAGCCCCAGGCATGGAATGCAGTGAAGGACACTACAGATTCAAGTGGTACAACTTGGAGGTGAGCATGGCCCTTACCATACCTCTCAAGTGTACCTCATTATGAGGAACGTACCTCATTTGGGGTCTTAAAAAGTCCATGTTCCTCAAAGTTCCACATTGAAAGACTCTGTCACACACTCAGTGTTAGGAATTTTCTTAAGTGAAATCCATAGTAAATAGAAATGAATCATATTAATTCATTAAAATACATTATATATAAGTAAAACCAGCATATTTTAACCATCTTATGGCCTTCCTAGTTGAAGTTGTAAGAAAGCCATTAGTATGTGTTCCACATTTTGCCTATTTGTCCCATATTATGAGGGCTAGTGTTCCTCATTTTGGAGATGGAAGGTTGAGAGCTATGGCCCTTACAGACTGCACATTCTGAGGGGTGCACATCCCTGGAGGCTAATGGCATGTATCCCAGTGCTGTAGCCATACTGTAGTACAGTCTTGTGGCACTGTCATCTGCAAACTTATTCAAGTTCCTTCATTCTCAGATCCATACACCACTGGGATTAATTTTCAAAAGCATGCTGCTTGGTATATGTTTCTGCCCAGAGTATGTGGTGAATTCTTTGTCTGACTTAAACTGCGACTGTGTTTGTGAGCTGTTATGCATGCTTCCTATTCACATCACTTTGAGATGCAGGACATCCTCTGAAAGTTTGCATCAGCTCAGCAATGTTCTTCCATTACATGTAGTGAGTTCACACTAAAGCTATAGCCTAAGTAATCTAAAGACTGTTCGGGTCAGCTGTGCAGTCTAGTTTCTTTATACCTGCATGATTCATGTGTTGCACCCACTCCAAAGAACATTCCATGAAGATGTGTCAACTGCTATTATGCATGATTTGCTCACTCAGTGTTACAACCTTACAGTGTCCTCAAAGAAGTATATTAGCAGTGCTGTCACCTCCTATTAGATCCACTGAGCACAGACTGTGATGAAAATTTAAACCATTCCTTGAAGAATTTGCATATTAGACTGGTGAGACTTATGGGTCTGTAGTTTCCAGGGTCTGTAGATGACCCGGGTCACCCGCCTTTGTGCAGAGTGATAATAGTTGCTGTTCCCCATTTGTGAGACATGAAGATTGTTTGGTGGCTACAGTTAAACGGTAATTCCGGAAGGCCTGATAGGTCACATTTCATGCTATTTAGAAGGCAGTCTGGGATATTACCAGGGCCTTAGAGAGAGAGTGACAAGTACCTGTTCCTTAATGATAGTGGGGGGGTTATATTTGATGTCATTTCCTGTAGGGAGGTTGATGGGTAGAAAGAGGGTAAAGTTAGAGCTGAGTTTACCTGCCAGTAGGTTTGCTATATATTCTGGATCAATATAAGTGACTCCATTAACAATGAGCTCTGCACACAATTGTGTATTGTCATTGAGATTGCAGACATAACTAAAGAATGCTTTGTCATTGCCTTGGCCTGGAAGGCCAAATTTACATCAAGATTGGCTTTGGTAGACTATCTTTCCTCTGAGTTGGTTGTTTAGTTTGATGAAAGCACTTTTATCCTGGTAGGTGATACACCTCTGAATTTGTAGAATAATTTTCTTCCTTCTGTTACATAGTCTATTGATGTTGTGATTCCACCAGGGTGGCTTGTTTTCTGAGTTAGTTCTGTACTTATTACTGGTGGGTACAGTCCAGTAGCATAGCTAGGGTGGGGCAAGAAGGGAAACAGCCATGGCACAAAGTGTTAGGGGGACGTGATCAGCCAGTCTGGATCTCTCTCTCTCTCTAATGCAATACTAACTTTTAAAAGCTAGTATATCTTTTGCAGTCAAACCTGAGCACTGTACTGTTCCCTGTATGATCTAAAATGTAGCAGTTGCTACATTGTAGCAACCAGTTTGCTATAGTTTAAAAGTATAAAAAAAATCCTGTTTGTTTTTAACTAAAAAAAGAGTGCTGTAGCACTCCACTATAATGTAATGATTGACTTATCACAGTAAAGTGAGTTTTTTTCCTCTTCAATGGAAGAGCTGGGGGTGTAAATCTAATTGTGGTGATCGGCTTAAAAGTGAAAAGTGTAGGAGTAAAGTGATTTTTTTTTTTTTGCTTTTCACTGGCACTGGTTCATGATACTGGCACAGGGCGCTGGTTGAGCCAAATATGCTTCTTGGTACAGCTGCCTCTATACAGCTATTAACAAGATTATATAGGGTTTTGTGAACATTTATAGAATAGCCATTTGTTGAACACCTGTTTGCTAAAGCCACTCTTCATTGAATGGCAGATTTTAACTACTGCAATCCAGCGGTCGGCCACCATCTGGAATTTGCACTTTTCCCCACTGTAGTGCGATGCTGGAGTTGGTATATTTAGTTGGAGGGGTGTGGGGGCATAGCTCCCCACCTTGGCAGATTTTAAATTGAATTTTTTTTGCAGTCACTGAGTTGGCCAACCGCTTGCTTGCTGTAGTTAAAATCTGCCGTTCGATGAAGAACGGCTTCAATAAATAGGTGTTCAACAAATGGCTATTCACTGAATAGCCATTCGACAAAATGTCATAGACCTAGGATTTTACCTATGGTGATTTGAACACGGAGAAGCTGAAGTACTCATGTCTTTAGCAATAAGCTGTAATTTTACAGATATTTATTTAGAAACGAAAACACAGATTATTCAGAACTCTGACTTAAGGAGAATGGTAAGACAAGGCCTGCTTGACATGGTCATTAAAAGGCTTACTTAGCTGTGGAAGTACCTTCAAATTTTTGAGAAGAGCAAACTAAAGCATTACAGAGTGATAAATTAGTAAGAATCTTCAGTGTATGAGGCAACTGGCTTGGAAAAGACTTCTGCAACAACATATCAAATGTAAAAATAGTAAAACACTTTAAAGGCATATCTGATATTAAAAGTATAAAACTGAATTTAGCATCAATGACAAGAAGTTGTAGGGATAAATATATATTTGGTAAGCATGCCCCACAACAGAAAAATATTAATGCAAAGGCCAACTTGTTTCTCAAAAATGTTCAGATTAGACAAAAGGCAGAACAAAATATTGAGAAAAACAGAATGGCAAAATACAAAGAGACAATAAATAAAAGAATGAGTTAATGAATGAATACATAAACAGATGAAGAAAGAAAACAGTGTTATAGAACAGGGGAAATCAGACATTGGCTGAAATTCAGAAATGGTTACTGCAAGCAGTAGCTAAGTTACCACTAGTGGCTATCCCTCAGAGTGACTCTTTCTGAGTCAGACACCACACAACTGTAATGATTTCCCACTACTGGGGCATCTGAATGTAGGGCAGTCCCACTGCTTCAGCACTGATGGCAATCCTGCAGGCTGTGGTACATTGTAATGAGTCAATACAGGGGAGTGATGACTGTAAACCATGTGCTCTTCCGTGGAAATGCCTAATTCTACAGATTTATGTGCCAAGCAATTCAGGCAATCACTCAGCAGCATAAATTACCATGGCCAGTTGAAGAACTTAACACCATCAAAAGGCAGTGGTCACCCGCTGACTTCAATGAAAGAAGTCACAGTGCAAGTAAGTTCAGTGAATTTCATCTGCGATGTGCGTGTGTGTGTGTGTGTGTGTGTGTGTGTGTGTGTGTGTGTGTGTGTGTGTGTGTGTGTCTGGGAAGTCATAGTAGGGGAGTTAGGTAGGGGAGAAAATGAGTGAATGTGTTTTTTTGCCAGAGCATGCATGTGAGTGAATGGGTACGTGGGCCCGTGAGTCTGATCAGTCATTTCTGATTCAGAGATAGCCCTATTACAGTGTTGCAGCACAAAGACATGCAGCGCAATGGTGGGCTGTCTCTGCAGCCATGCTAAATCCTAATGAGACATTTCAAGGGGGAGGCATATATGCTAATTAGGCATGTGCTCTCCCATGGAACTGCCTGTGGCAAGGCGTTTACATGTAAGTTAACAGGGCCACTCCTGTCCACTCATGTGAATGAACTCAGCGAAAAGCTCATCTTCATTGAGGTAGAGGTAAGTGCAAAGGAGCTTACCTGACAGGTAGTGTTGGTGATATGTGTGCATGTGTGTATGTCTGCCTAGGATGTCATAGTAGGGGGTTAGTGAGGGGGATACAATAGGGGTGTGTGTGTGTGTGTGTGTGTGTGTGTGTGTGTGTGTGTGTGTGTGTGTGTGTGTGTGTGTGTGTGTGTGTGTGTGTGCGTGTGTGTGTGTGTGTGCGTGTGTGTGCGTGTGTGTGTGTGTGTGTGTGTGTGTGTGTGTGTGTGTGTGTGTGTGTGTGTGTGTGTGCCTGTATGTCTGTGTGGATGTGTCGGGGAGGCTGCCATACTTCCACACTCCCCTAGACTAATGAGCAAAATCTGCAACATTCGGGACAATGGGGCAGGAGAAATGTGAGACATCAGGGATTATATTTTAACATCATGCCTTGATGCCATGGAGAACCACTAGACATTAAGGGTACTCTATGCAGAGTGCCTTAGTGTCACTTAATTAAAAAAAAAAGAAAGACAACATGGAGCAGGAGAAACACTAGCCCCCAGGGAAAAGACTTTATCATCATTGCCTTAATGTACTTAGGATTTAAGGAAAACATTAGGTGCTAGTGATAACTCATTAACAATGCACCTTATTGACATTTATAACAAAAAAAAAAAAGAAAGAAAGATGATGTGGGTTGGGGGACCTCTAGGCATCAGGGATATTGTATAAAGTACCTTAAAGGCACTAAAAAGGATTCAAATGCAGCACCCTCCCACAGAGGACATTAGACCTCTAGGCTACCAGGCATACAATGGGAATAAAAACAAAAACTAGAAAAAAATAAATTAATTACAAAGAGGGAGGCTTTGAACCCTGCACCCTTGAGACAAGAAGCAGCATTAATTCACTGCATTCAGCAGTATTAATTCACTGCACTTCCCATTAAGTTAGTGTAGCAAATTTTGTTTTACCATGTAATGAGGCTCATGGATATTATTCAAGGTTTGAAACAGTTATAAGAGAGAGGGACAGGGCATATCTAAACATACTTATTAACCTCTTAGTGTAAAAGGCACACAATCAAGGATGGATTTTAATTACTGTGCTTACAAGTTTAGACATTTGCTAGAATAGCATCTTTTGCAGCAGCATGCACTTATTGAAGGATATGAAGTCTGAAACTCTAATGTCTGGTATTAATGACTGAGTTTATTTAGCATGAATTACGAGGGCAGAGGAAACATAAGAGGAGAAATTGGGGATGTTATTTTAAATCAGGGACAAGTAAGGGGTATGTGTTATGCATCTGACACTGTTAACTTCGTTTCATTTCTCCAAGTCTTTTGGGTTTCTAATACCATAACAGGAATGGACCCCATTCCTAAGTCAGGGTGCAAATTAAGGTCATGAAATTAGTATTGGTTCTGTCTCTTATATTATGAAATTCCTCCTTGCAGCACCCCCAGTGTGCCCGGGACTGACTCCTTCAGTAATTCACATGGAGTAACACACATTGGTAGCATATCTATTTAAGACTGTAAATTCTTTTTTATTAGTCCTGTTGCTCTTATTACTATTGGAACTGTCCCTGAGTTTTTTTCTTCCACACTGCTTTCACTTCTGCCTGCAAATCCTGGCATTTTATGACTTTGTTTCTCTGTATATAAGCTGCAGCTTTCTGATTTAAAATTTGCTTTTGCACATTTATCAAGCCAAACTGGAAGGCTAGAAGGGCATTAATACCCATGCTTTAAATATTTCTATGTATGTATGTATGTAAATGACATTCATTTATCATCTGTGAAAGTATTAACCACTTGCAGCTGTGCTTTCAATTCCTCACCTGATTAACTATACAGTTTTATGTCATCCACAAAGAAAGCAGTTGAGAAGTCTGTAAACAAGACTGTTTTATGGGAGTCAAATTGTAACCATGGCCTAATATGTTAAGTAAACAGCTTAGTGGGTTAAGGGTAAGACTTAACAGCAGCGGTGACAACGAATCACCCTGGAATATTCTGCTTTCAATTTTTATCACTGGGATAAGAAATTGCCCCTTGTCATGGCTTAACTGCAAAGTTCTTTTCTACTGTTTGAGTCACTGTAATGTAACTGATCAGTGATGGCTTATCTTATACATCTGTATACATTCCTTTATCCATGAATGTGGGATGCTGTCAAATGCTTTTTTGTAATCTATCCATGACATACTTAGATTCTTCTCCTTTTTATAACTCTCTATTATGGTTTAGTTTAGTAACACACAATTCTGTGTTCCATATGACTTTCTTTTGTAACCCTTTGAGTTTTTTCCTAAATGACTATAAACTCTGCATCATTTCTAGTATATAGTTTGTATATTATCAGAAAGCAAGTTATTGGTCTATAGTTTTTAGGATGGCTTGCAGGTTCACTTTTAAGGAAGAGTATTTTTTTTCCTGTTGTTAACCAGACTGATATCCATTTGGAATGCACTTAAAAGTAATTCTAACTTAGGGCTAAATCTTTGTTTAATGATGCTAGTACTTTTGTCAAAAGTTAAATACTGCAGCTGGGACTGGGTTTTTCCATTTAGGAGCTTTTCTTAATTTGTTTCAGTTTCTCTGTCTGTTACTTCATCCCATTTAATTTTTTCTGCATTAGCATTCCTTAATGTGGCTTTTATTTTTTTCTATCCATTCAACATCATTGTTATATTCCACAGGGTCTTCAAAAATATTTCTTCAAATTGTGTCTATTTCTTTTTTTTTTGTGGTATTTCTATTCATTTTGCTTTGTTTCCCAACTCTCAATATATCATGTTTGTATCATCAATGAATTACTTATTTTGTACATTTCCTTCATATTTATCTGCATATTATCTAAGTTTTTTCTGTCTGTGCTAATATGTTTAGTTTACTATTTGCAATAGTGTCTGATAGAGCCTGGTCTGTTTTGTCACTGTGCATTGCTTTTACCATGTCTATCTTTCTAATAGTGATACTTCTTGATTGCTTTATAGCTTTCTATATTTGATGCTTTCATGATGGAATTTTATTTCTTCACCTCCTTTTCCTTATTTTTCTATGCTTTTTGTGGTAAGACTTTATCTATTATTAATTTAGATATATAGTAATATATCTTATTTATTTCTGTTTTATCCCAACAATCTCTCTTAACAGTCCTAATCATTGTGTTTCTCTGTGTTTTACCAAACTTTGAACAGTCTGGGTCTTAATTATTTTCTGTAATCTACTTCTTTCATTGATCTTAATAGATCCATCTCTATTAAATCAAACAGCTCTTCCCTTAGATCGTTTTCTTCTAAACAGAGAGCACCTTCTTTGCTATCCATTTCCTGTGGGTATTCTACAGAAAGTTCCAGAATGTCTTCCTGTGGCATATCCTCTTCATCTGCTGCTCCTTTATATGGGAACTCATTGGTCCATCAGTCCACAACATAGCCTGTAACAGAGTTGCCACAGTTTCCTGCTCCTTCCCTTGCTGTGCAACATCAACTGAACTTTTGTACCAGCTTCCTGCAGAAGGCTCCAGAGCATCACCATGTGGCAAGTCTTCAGATGCCTCCCACTCCAGATGTTTCTCCTTGATCTGGGAATTATTTGTTCCATTATACTGCGACATTATCTGTGCTGGATTTTGTACGCCCAGTCCTTCACTTTGCAGATAAGGCATAACTTCAGTTTATATTTCTTTACCTTCTCCATTAACTAATCCTCTTTTCTACTTTCCTCCATTGTTTTCTTATTTGTTGTATTGTAAAATGTTTCATATCTTGGTGCCTTTGCCTGTATTTCTCTTTAAATAGCTTTGGTCCTGCTTTTGTATTATCAGTTTTGCTTTCTCTTTTGCATAAATATTGCACCATAGCAGATCTCGTTTCCTTTCCCATGTTCATACTTCTTCATATTCCTTCCACTTCAATTGCTGCTGCATAATCTGGGGGCTCATTGTTCCATCACGCTGTGACTTTGCCTGTGCTGGATTTTCTACACTAAATCCTTCACTTTGCAGATAACCTATGACTTCATGTTCTGTTTAACTTCTTTGTTACTAATCTTCTTTACAAATTCCCCCCAAGGTTTTTATCTTTCTTTCAGCAAAAGCGCCAGGCTTAATTCAAACCATCAATGCAATACAAATGGAGAACTCCAAAAAGTAACATAGCAGACAGTTTACTTGCAGAAAGAAAATTTTGAAAATGTGATGAATGAGCAGAATGTACAGTCCTAGGAGTAGTCACACTTGCAGAAAAAGAATCTGAAAGGATCCCCTACTGAGGAAGGTAAAACAGTTTGCCAATAACACCTGACACAGGGAATATGACTGATAAACATGCCTGTAAACTAAATAAATATGAATGTGGCATGAATGACGTTATATTTCTGGTGCCATAAAATTATACTCTTATATGTACAAGACTGATCATTAATACTTCTTTAAAAAACAGAACCACAGAGATAGCACACTATGCCCACCTAAAGTGTTGCTAAAATGAAAGTACTTGTAAATAAAAATGCCTGTTTGTCAAACATGGACAGCATGAGAACAAGTACTCTGAGCAATTGTTTACTGTGACAGGTAAGCTCGTTCGAAAACACCTGGGACCGAATCAGATGTCAGAATTACCAGAAACTGTTTGGGCAGATACTAATATTGATTTCTATGGGTCCGTCAACAATGCATGCTGATGATATCACATAGTACAATCAGTATTACATACCCCAGTCTGAGGTATCGTATCAGTTATAAACAAAATGTTCACAATGTTTAGATTTCTTAGGTTTATCAGTTCTGACAATGGACCAGCTTTTTCTCGCATCAATTTCAAGTGACTATGTATTTAAACATTCATCACAAAAGAATACTTTCACTGTTGTTACAGGATAACAACGTTGTTACACGATAACAACTCTGGAGAACAGTTCATAGCCAACACAGGCAAAGTAATCATAACTGCAAACATCAAAGGCATTTTCCCTGAAACATCACTTCTGCAACACGCTGATGTGATATGGAAATGTGAAGCATCTCACAAGCAGAGCTTCTGCACTAAGCATGATTTTAATTGCAATTCTAATACAATATTTCTATGCAGAGATACTCAGTCACCAGAACGCCTAATTAATGTTGTATACAAATGTCATGAGGGAGGCCAATATATACAACCATGAAGTGGGACACAATGAGTTACTGAAACAAGTGGGGCAAGACAAGCATACGCCTTTTCCATCTATAAACTTTAAAAGGCATGAAGGTCAAGGGTCCCATGATCACCATTACAAATGATAGGTATATCTTGGCAAGGCATTTTCTTCAAAAGCTCTTTACAGTAACAGCAACTATAAGGAGCTGAGACATCATTGCTCCGGACTGTACCCTGGCACTTCTGATATAGACAAACAGATTTTGCCCTGGTCCTCAAAAGGACTGTCAAAAAGGTTGCATATCTTAAAGTTATTGTGTGCTCTACGATTACATGGCATATTTTCTTTCTTTCATGTTTTAACAGTCTGAATAACAATTAAACCATATCAAAATATTCTGGCATTTCCCTACACTGTTATTCTGATGTTTCAGATTTATGTGGTTTATTCTTCTACAGCCTCAGCAATGTTCAAATCTCAAAATGTTCTTCAATTTAATCACTTTGTTTCATTACAACTTCACCAATGTACACATTTTCCATATAGTTTGGTTGTGACTGAAAAAAGAAAAGATTACATATAAAGTGTTTGGGTCAGACAGTAACATAAAAATAAAAACACTTATGTAGTGGAATCTTTATATATTTATTATTTATTTATAATTTGTTTACTGGGGTAGACCACTGATCCGCATAGACCAATTTCTGGTTTAGAATTGGAGGGGGACAAGCTATGGAAACTATTAAATATGCATCACTGGTATTACAGACTACTGAGAGACAGAAGTTAGACATAAGCATGTAAACAGAAACCAGTAAACAGTAAACAACCAGAGAGAAAAGAAACATTATAACAACTTAGTTAATTTACAAATTAAATAATAATAAACAATATTGGACAACCATAACTAGAGATTGTAGCAACATTTGAACAAGGTGAATAGTAAAAGTGATTACAGTGGTGGAGGGAGGCCTGGGAAAAAGGCATGGGGAAGGAAGATTGTATGAGGACAGCTGTAAAAGGAGAAGAGTGGAAGGAGTTAAGTACAGGGAGATAGACAGGTAAAGAGGGGTCTGAAAGGTGAATGGGGGGAGTAACAAAAAAAGAAGAGATTATAGAGAGACTGTAGAAGCAAGCAGATGAATGCTAGATAAAGCAGATATTGCACTATCAGAATCATGTAATGTGTCCCACATTGGGACACCTGTGAAAGTCTTGCCTTTGCAGCTGAACTCTGATGTCAGATCTGAGCACTGACTGCCAGCTTCATGGGTGAAGGACTAGAAATCCTCTTCTGCCAGGAAAAAGGTAAGTGTGTTGTGCCACACTAAAGTACTTAGTGAAAATAGGAAGCAAAAGAGAGCTAAAGCCATCTGAAGGTCAGACTTCTCTTGACCAGGTCATCAGCCTCAGTGGAGGTAATCAAGGATGGATAGACTCGGTGGCTAATCTGCTATTGCCAGTTAAGTTCAGCCCCCTTCTCTTGCAATCAGCTGTACTGTAGCTTCTTAGCTGGATCCTTATCACAGGTGCAGGACAGGACATGTTTACTGCAGTCTTTATCTTCAGCTTAACATACCTCATTGCATTCATAAAGCCATACTGATATGTATGCCTTTAGTGAGAGTACTGTCTAAACGCTGAACGGCCATAGGTTCTAGTCTTATACATAAATGACTGTCAAATGGAACTCCTTCTGAGGAAAGCAGTGTGCTCGGGATCCATATTATAATTTCAAGACTCCCTAACTAAAGGACTGGAATCATGAAAAAAATACAACAATGAAGGAGAAAAGTAAATACAGAAATCTCTGCTCTCCTTAAAGTTGTTTTATTTTTTTCAGGTTAGCAAGCTGCCCTGAATCCCCCCATGTGGTGGAGCTAGAACCCTATACACCTTGAACTTATATATATAAATTTTGAAATCTCCATACCTTAGAGAAAAGGGAAAAGTACTCTGAGAAACAATAATTTTAGACTTGGTATATATAAGTCTACATTTTCAATTATTCAGTCTTGCTATTCCAGTGCTCATGGTTACAAATCTCAGAATATGAAATGATTAAAAGTATGAATGTGTTTATGTGTATGTGCGTGTGTGTGTGCATGTGTGTGCATGTGTGTGTGTGTGTGTGTGTGTGTGTGTGTGTGTGTGTGTGTGTGTGTGTGTGTGTGTGTGTGTGTGTGTGTGCGTGTGTGTGTGTCTGCCTGTTTGTCTGCATGTCTGTATGTGTGTGTGTGTTTGTGTGCGATAAGCCTTTTAGGCTGTTGTGGTAACCCAGTTTATTTGTGGCAATTTAAACCTTTTGAGCAATAATTTAAAAAGCCTCTACTTTTTGTTTGCTTGTGTAATTATGTTGACATTCTACAGATAGGCCTCACTGAGACCAACGACTGGTGTCAGAACCATGGCCTTAAGCTCAATGCCAAAGAATGTGTCGTCATCCCCTTTGGGAAAAACCTGGTTCTCATGAATTACCACATCGATGATAGTCCACTGAACACAAAAGGCATTTTAAGAGGTCTGGGAACACAGGTTGACAGCAACCTCTCTTTTGACCACCACATTGCCTCTGTGGTTAGAAAGTCCTTCTATATGGCACATCTCATTACTAAGGGTTTTGCATCCAGGAAGAAAGAGGTAATTGTCTCCCTCTACTCTTCCCTCATTAGGCCAGTCGTCGAGTACAATGCCCCATTTGGCATGTACCTTACTAGACACCTGCAACAACTGGAGATGCCACAAAAGTACCTCATGAAGTGGATTCTAGGCCTTAAATGCTTGTCCTATATGGACAGACTCAAAAAACTCCAACTATTCTCTGTCTTATATCGCCTACTTAGTGGTGATCTCTGCTTGACTTACAAAGCCATGTCTGACCCAACTCTGTTAGAAATGCTACATCTAAAGAAATCCCAATCCCTCCACACCACACGCTCCAGAGACCTCAACCTCATTACCACAATCAACAGAACGTGCTGGAGGGACAGGTTTATAACCCAGAGACTGCCCATGCTATGGAATAGACTTCCCATACATGTGAAACAGAGCACCTCATTGGTCCTCTTCAAGAGAAATCTTGAAGAGTGGATGGGAAATAGAAAATTCACCCCAGGGATCACTCCAGTGGCTCTACTTGACAGAGGCACTGGGAACTAAGGTCAGGTGGCACGATGCCAGGGTAATCCTATGGGCTAGGCTTGTAAAGGCTCCAGGGCCATTAGCCTAGTACACACCTATGAACCTATATTGAAACAATGACATACATAGGTACCAAAGACATGAAAACCAGTAAGGCACAAAAGTTAATGTATTTTTTAGCATCTCTTTCCATGTTTTGTTTTCACATTTCCTGTTTTTCATCCTTTGTTTTTGTTTTTTTCCTTTCCTTCTGCTGTTTCCTTTTTACTGCCTTTATTTGTTTTCTGTCACTTATCTTCATTCTCCACAGTGATCATGTGGCCTTATTCTTCTATCATATTGCTGTATTTTTTTTTTCTTCTTCAGCTTTCTTCTTTATTAGGTTCATAGGCAGGTACTAAGCTAACAGCCCTGGTGCCTATATAAGCCTAGCCAAAAAGGTTCCCTGGCTTTTGCCACCCAAGAAAATTATTTTCCTGTGCCCCTGTCAAGCAGTGCCACAGCAGTGATCCCCAGGATGACTTTTCTATTTCCTATCCGGTTGTCAAGATTTTTCTTAAAGAGGGCCAATGAGGAGCTTTGCTTGACATGAATGGGTAGTTTGTTACAGAGTATGGGAAGTCTCTGGGACAGGAATCTATCCCTCCAGCATGTTCTGCTTATTGTGGTGACAAGGTTTAAGTCCCTGGAGCATGTGGTTCGGAGAGATTGGGATTTCTTTAAGTGTAGCATGTCCAACAGCTCTGGGTTTGACATAGCTTTGCATGTTAGGCAGTGATCACCTCTGAGTAGGCAATATGCGACGGAGTAGAGATGGAGCTTTTTGAGACGGTCTGCATATGGCATCTGTTTGAGGCTGGTAATCCTCTTAGTGAGTTATTTCTGTGGCCTTTCCAATTGTTGTAGGTGTCTTGTGAGATACATGCCAAACGGAGCATTGTACTCTATAATGGGTCTGATGAGGGATGAGTAGAGAGGAACAATGACCTCCTTTTTTCTAGAGGAGAACCCTTTTGTGATGAGGCGTGCCACGTAGAAGCATTTTCTGACTACTGTAGCAATGTGGTTATCAAAGAAGAAACTACTGTCCACCTGTGTCACGAGGTCTCTTATCACGCTTTCAGTGTTTAGTGAGCTATCGCCTATGTGGTAGTTCATGGGTACCGAGTTTTTCCCAAAGAGGATGAAAATGCACTTCTTGGCATTGAGCTTGAGGCCATGACTTTAACACCAAGCATCTGTCTCTGTGAGGCCCATTTGTAGAATGTCTTCATCATTAGGTGATTCTATCATGGCTCCCAGTTTGTAGTCATCTGCAAACTTTGTTAGTCAAAGACCTTCTGTGTTGGCCAGCACTTCAGAGAAGTAGATGCTGAACAGGAGAGGACCCAGGACCGAACCCTGTGGTACTTCACTCATCACTGGTCTGAAGTCAGACTTGGAGTCGGCTACTTTTACTGTGTGGGTTCTATCAGTGAGCCAGTTGGCCACCTATCTTGTGACATAGGGATTTATGCTAAGTTTAGTGAGTTTATCTATAATTCCAGAGTGCGGGATGGTATCAAAAGCCTTTGCGTGGTCAAGATAGGCTGTGTGCACTAACTTTCCTTCATCTACAGCTTTAGAGACTGCTTCAAAGAAGTCAATCAGGTTTAATAGACATGGTCTACCTTTTACAAACCCAAACTGATTGGGGTCCAAGGTTTGGAGGTTACCTATGTCTTTGTTTATAAGCTCCAAGATGATACATTACATGGCCTTGCAGACCAGGATCATCAGGCTAATGGGGTGGTAGTTTCTGGGGTCCGTGGTAGCACCCCCTTTGTGGAGTGGGATAACCGTCACTGTGCTCCATTCAGTGGGCACATAGCCTGAGGTGAGGCTATGATTGAACATGGTGGGTGCCAGTTCGTTCTGTAGTTCATGCAGTATGCAGCCTTGGATGTTGTCTGGTCCCATGGATGCTGTGTTCTTGAATTTGGAGAGTGCGATCTTTACTTGTTCATCCGTGATTACAGAGGCTTTGCATTCTTCTGGTATTAAGATGGGTCCTTTGGAGGGTGAGAGGGGGGTAAAGTTAGCACTGAACCTATCTGCCAGGATGTTGGCAATATCGGTTGGTTCTGTATACTTAGTGCCATTGTGCTGCAGCTCAGAGCAGATCTGAGTGTTGCCATTGAGATTTTTGACATAGCTGTAGAATGCTTTGTGGTTGTCTTTGGAATCAGTGGCGATTTTATTTTCATAACTGGCTTTGGAGGATTTTATGAGGGATCTCAGCTTCTTGCTGATGCTGACCAGGGAATTCCTCTAATTGGGATTTTACTCTTTTTTGCAACAGCTTTTTACTTCTGTTGTAGAATTTGTTTATGGCAGGAGACCACCAGACTGGCTTCCGTTTTTTGGAGGATAGCGTCATGGTTCTGTTGGGGATGGCACAATCAATGCACTCGTGTATGTGCTTATTTAGTGCATTTGTGTAAGATTCAGCAGTCGTACTTCTATTTTCCGTCTGCATGGGTGTCGTGAAGTTTGTCACTTCTGTCTTGAGAAGCATGAAGTTGGCTTTGGAGTAGTTTTTGACAGTAGTTTCCTTAATGGGGGGTGGGGTGGGTTATGGATGTCTAGGGTGATTAGCTTGTGGTCGGATCTGACCAGCAAGGAGATGACCTCTGGCATGGAACACTGGTTACTCAAATTGGTAATGACCAGGTCCAGGATATTGCTGCCTCTGGTGGAGGTGTGGACAAGCTGATGAGGAGATACAATACAGTCAGTGTACATGAGGTAACTGCTACATTGCTGCCCAGATTCATCAGGTGGGCAGGAGAAAACACCAGGAGTTGACCCATGGATATGCCTGGATAGGTGCTTATTAGTTTAAGTACTAAGAACTGTTTTCCTCTTGACAAGTGAGGAAAGTTGAGTGCTGTAGTAATTTGTAGTTTATTTAGTGCTTACAACGAGTTCTGAGCATGTGCTGAGCACAAGGAAACAGTTTTGAGTGCTGAAACTAAACAAACTGGCAAGTTCTAGCTAAAACTAGCTAGTTTTAATACCAATCCCAAGAAGAGAAACAGGCCACGGCCTGTTTGGTGATCCACAGTCTTGTCCCAGATGTTGCAAGGGTCTGCAGGCTTGTAGCCTTTTTCTGGTAGATGCCTCGAATAGCAGCCAGACCAATCAGGTATGTTAAGCACAGACACTCACTCTCCAAACAGAAAAAATCATAAATCAATGCACTCTGCTCCTACTCTCACCAGGATCAGAATATAAGCACAGATTCTAAGCTGTCACCTATAAAGCAGTTATTACCCTTTCTGGTGATCAGCAGTCTCCAGGAAATAATGTAACTGCACTCCTTCTCTCACCAGGAGAAAACAGAAGCACTAATCCCAAGATGAGTACTGACAGTCAGGATGTGGGCTCTACAATAACTGGTGGTCTTGCAATAGATGCTTAAAGGTAAGATGAAAAAATTGTTTATCCTAAACACTGCAGTGTGCACTAGAGGAGTTAGATGTGAAAGTAGGTAACTTAAGTTTTACCTGTCTAAAAGTTAAGTTTTAGTGGAGAGTCACTATTTTTAAAACAGCAAGATAGATTGAAAGGGGGTGGTCACTTTTGTATTCTGGTACTATGGAATACAGTAGGATGGCCAATAAATTTAAACAGTTGAAGGGGAATGATTTGACAAAATGATAATTTTGTGCTTACTGACACCAGCCAGTAAAAGCAGAGAGGGAATGAGATATATGGTCAAATTAACATAAGGGGCAGGCAACTAGAAAGACAGTGGTGTTTAAGAACACAACAGTAACCTTCCTGTCTGACTCACAAGAGACAGAGCTGTGGTCTCTTTTCAAGTTTTAGTATGCAGTTACTATTGTCTCTTCTTTCATTTATACCTCATACTAAGTCCATATCCTACGTTTTACAGGTATGTGTGTTTCCCTATGGTCATTGTGAATATATGTGAGCATCTTCACAGCACAGTGTGCACCTGTTTTGATTAGAGTGAACATTATACAGATAGCCAACTAAAAACATTTAAACATTTTCTACATCATAATCAGAATATACACTGAGCAGTTTTCTACACTGATCAACTTGAAAATGTCAAACATTTTTCTGCAATACAGTCAGAACTTAAATTATGTAGATTGCTATGTATGTTGAAACAGCTAAGCAACCTAGAATACAGAATGAACCCACTTACATACAGTCAATTTAGGATGCACTTAGAAATTGTTCTAAACTGTATGTTTTTAACTTGCATTTGTTATCTGGGGCAGAGCATTGATCTCCACAGACCTTTTTCAAATACAGTCTGGGAACAGTAACTGGTTAAATAACTTGTTCAGTCACACATGTAGGCACTAGATGCTGAAGTAATCAAACTTTGCACCACTAAAGCACAGGAAACAACTTGTTAACAGTGCCTTAATCCTCTAAGCTTTACTGTACACTAGTGTACAGCTTCACTGACCATGTACCTACCACAGTCCATATCTAAATTTCATTCAGAATCAGAGTTGAAGTGTGTTGTACAAAAGACAAATTTTGTAACTAGCATATATATCTGACATTTATTCTTTTACTTGTAAAGTACATTTACAAGTCTATTTGCAGATTTTGTTAAAAGCATTATGAACAATGAATTCATTCTTCCTGAAATTATATCTTATCTGCCCTTTTCCTGGGACATCTGAATTAATATGGGTGTTTTAAAATATGATGTCATTTTCTCTTCCTCTCTGCAATAATTTGTAACTATATATAAAATAAAATGTTAAAGACCTAAGAAATGTTGTACTGGCTATGAGATATTACTTTGTGTACCATGTGCTTCCCTCGTCAGTATTGAAAAGTATATAATTTATTCTAGAGGTAATTACTGGCCCAATGTTCAGCAATATTTCCAAAAAGTACTTTCACTTCATTTGCATTTGTGCTTTTTGTTACTGAATGAAGGTCGAGATTTCCTGCATTCTGCTAGGCTGTCCTAACTACTGAAAGCTAGGAATTGAATTACCTCCAGGTCTTCTGTTCATCTTTAGGCTTACACAACTTCTTTCTCAAATTTCAAGCTCACTCTCAGCTGTCACACTGTAAAACATCCTTTGACTTACTGTCCTATGCTTGCTTGTTTGGCATTTATCTGTTAAGTTATGTGTTCAATAGCCTATGTAATACCCTTGCTGTCTGGCATGTATTTAGTTAGTTATTCTTTGATCTTGGAGTATATGCATACTCAACATGAACATAGTGTTAGGAAGACTACATGTAATATCTGCACATTAAGTTGTTTCTGGGCCTGCTATCTCTTTGTCTGCATTGCAATCAACTCATTGATGAAAACTGCAGTTCTAACTTATTATCTTATACTAACTTGTAAGTAAACTATTACTTATACTGTAACTGCTTATTAAAACGATACCCACATTACATCATAACAAACTGAATGGAACTTTATTGGTCATAGGTTCACAGCTAAGTACTAGGCTAGGTGCCCTTGCTGGCCACTTTACACTTAGCCCTTTTCCCTTTTTTTCCTCAAAATAACCTACCCCATTTGGTTATAGATTTGCTGTACCCATCCCAAGATTGATAATTATATATTACCCCAATAAGAACTGGGATCATACCATAGATAATTTGAGGGGACCCATGCATGGGGTTAAGCATTTAGGAGCTGCCCCTGTTCATTAGTAGTAAAGGGAGCAGTCCTGGGGTAAATTTTCTGTTTTCCATCCATAGACCTAAGTTGTGCTTGAAAATGAACAGGGATGAACCTTGTTTTATATGTTCCATGGCAGCGGTATCCTAAGCAAAATATTCCTATTCCTCCAAACCATTCTATTGATGTTGCAGGAGAGGTTTAGATGTTTGGTTTACTAAGCAGAAACTCAGTATAACATTGACTTTAGTGGCATACTGAATACAGCTGAACATTTCTGATCACATTTGACTTGCTGATGTGCAGTGAATACATCAATGGGTCAGATGATGCCTGGTATGCCAGATCCATTTCATCTCTTAGCAGTCTGTAGGAGAGGCCTTTGAGTCAGTCCATGTAGGAGTAGGACATATTGTTTAGGCCTCGTATCCTTTTAGTAAGGTAACTCTGTGTGCGTTCCAGTTGTTGAATGTGTCTGGGCAGATACATGCCAAAGCGGGCATTATAGTCAATGATTAGCCTAATAAGGGCTGAGTAAAATGAAACAATGACATCCCTAGATCTAGACACAATCTCTCTGTTTATAAGCTGTGCAATATAGAAGGACTTTATAAACATGTGTTTGTCAAAAGTTAGGTCACTATCCACATAAGTTCTTAAATCTCAAATAACTGGGTCAACTCTTAGGGAGATATTGTTAATGTGGTAGCTCCCCGAGTAGATGATTTCCCAAAGGATACAATAATGCATTTTTTGGTATTTAGTTTCAGACCATGATTTTGACACCAGTTATTTATTTGAGACAGACCTTCTTGCAGGATGGCTAAGTCATTTGGGAATTCAATGACTGCTCATGGCTTGTAGTCATCTGCAAACTTAGTTAGCCAGAGCCCTATGTTACTGGCTTTTTCTTTAGAATACTTAACCAGCATTCTATAAAGTGCTTCTTTATTGCAATGTCTTTTTGCTCATATTATTTTATTTTCAGGTGTCTGGAGTTTTTATCAGACTACAAACAGTTCAGACCTCATTTCAAACAATTACGTAACACTACAATATAAGTGCACATGTCAGAACAGAAGCCATGTTACCCATGATTGCACTAGTGCAGTCATCCCAAAAACCTTGGCTGCTTACTTTCATAACCTCTCCAACATGTAAGCTCATACTCATTGCTTCCCCATCTGCCCTAGCCATTCCCTACTAGAAATGTCTAATATCCACAGCTCTTGTTATTAGCTCATATATCACAGTTCTTAGTATTCTTTGATTCTGCTGTCTTCACTGCTAAAAATTACCTCCATACTTGTATAAACTATGTCTGTTCTTTTTGGCTGGACCACATTTACCTCACCTGTAATACTTGATGTGTGCATTGTATGGTCATGAACCTACTCCATTTTAAACCTTCCTGTAAATATCTGTGTATTTTTTTACATCAATGTTATGTCACTTTACTGTTGTTGCACTGTATGTAACGTGGGCTGAGCATGCAAATGGTCAGACCTGATCAGTGCGCTGCTCTGGTAAACAAAATTAAATAAATAAAAATAAATGCATTTTACTCAGACTTTACCTTGTCTTGGTAGGACTTAAACAAGCAACAAATAAATAAATAAATAAATAAATAAATGTCACTGTTAAGGCTATTATTTTGCAAAACCCCCTCACTGCTCTCCATTTCAGTGAATTTTATTGCTAAATCAGTCATTTGTTTTATTATAAGACTGGACCTTCTCCATTCTACTGAAGCTCTCTACACATACAATTCATCTATCATATCTTCAAGGTTTTTTTTCAGTTTCCAGTACTTTCAGAGTTGCTTTTATTTTTAAGTGTTTTAGCTTACTGCATGTGTTTCGTAACTCTGTTGCTGTTTTCTAACCTTTTCTCCAATATGGCCAAACTAGCGGTTTACTTCCCTGGAGTAAATGCATCTGTGTCACGCTACTGACTTCTAATGGCCGCCCATCATTTTCTTTCACTTGTACAGCTGACTCACCACTCTCAGCAGCTTCTCATGCCAAGCAGCTGTTTCTGATATATCATTCTGTAGGTTTGAGTGCTTCACAGTTTCTGCCACTGCAGTTTGCTTATGTCCTAGAGTAATCTCATCCATAATAAAGGACCAAAACATTCCAGTGGTACTGTCAGTCAGCTTCAGCTTACTGCAAACAGCAATCAGACGTTTGGTCACTCTGCATAATTTGTGTAAAAATACACAGGTCAAAGCATCACTGTTCTGCTCTAATATACTTTGAAACATCAGTTGCAGTCTAGGTAAAAAAAAATACAGGAGTTAAAAGTAAAGTGTTTTGGAAAGTAACACTTTGAAAAATGTAATGCATTTTTGGGGTGGGGGAAAAGTCGGGCATGGGCATACAATATTCTATTTCTTGTTAAAAAGAGCAAAATTTCATCTGACGTACTTTGAAAAAAGTACATCTTCCTGCATTGTTAAATTTCTGTATCTCCTATGGTTCTGTGTCACTAATATACAGTACTTCAAATTCTGCTAAAATAATAATAAAGAAAATTAATCTGAAGTAAAATTGAAATGCAACCTTTATGCAGACAACAAATATCACTGAATTTCTATGCAATGGCTTCACCCCTGTTTAATTTTCAGAAGTTTTAAATTTTGTTGATATAGGTACTGTTACTGCACACAATTTCTTCTCTTCATTCAGAAACAAAATCTCTTTCTTAATGACAACATATTGGACCTGGTCATCACCAACATGGGCGACTGGTATTCCACATCAGAGGTCAACCCCTCGCTGGTTAGATCTGACCATAAACAAATCACTTTGGATATCCACATTCCACCACCACCCCTGGACAAGGAAACCACCGTGAAAACTTTTCAAAAAGCAAACTTCACGTTACTTAAGACCGAGGTGGAAAGTTTCAAAGCCCCCATGCTGAAGGATAACGCTGTCCAAGCTGCAAAATCCTTTACTAATGCATTCTACGGGCACCTACAAGAATGCATGGATCGTGCCATCCCAAGCAAAACCAAGACTCACTCCTCCAAGAAAAGGAAACCAGTCTGGTGGACTGCTGCCATAAACAAACTATACAATAGAAGGAGGAAACTAGTACAGAAAAGAGTAAAATCCCAAGAAGGGAAGACATCCCTGATCAGTATCAGCAAGAAACTATGATCCCTCATAAAATCATCCAAGGCGAGCTTTGAAAGAAAAATTGCCAAGGACTCCAAAGATAACCAAAAGGCATTCTTTAGCTATGTCAAGAATCTAAGTGGCAATGCTCAGATCTGCTCAGAGTTAGTGCAGAATGGCACAAAATACACTGAACCGACTGATATCGCCAACATCTTGGCAGACAGGTTCAGCACAAACTTCACCCCCCTCTCACCCCCAAAAGGGCCCATAACCATACCAGAAGAATGTAGAGTCCCTGAAATCACAGACACTCAGGTTAAAACAGCCCTCTCCAAAGCCAAAAACACAGCATCAATGGGACTGGACGGTGTCCCAGACTGTGTCCTACATGAGCTCAAAGATGAACTAACCCCTCACCTAAACACACTGTTCAAACTCAGCCTCTCCACAGGCTACGTACCCATAGAGTGGCGCACAGCAATGGTTATTCCACCCCACAAAGGTGGAGCCACAACAGACCCCAGGAACTATCACCCTATAAGCTTGACTAGCTTGGTCTGCAAGGCTATGGAGTGCATCATCATGGAACTAATTAACAGAGACATTGGGAACCTCCAAACACGGGACCCTACCCAGTTCAGCTTTGTTAAGGGCAGATCATGCCTACTAAACCTGGTGGATGTCTTACAGACAGTTACCAAGGCTATAGATGAGGGAAAGGTGGTACACACAGCCTACCTAGACCTCACTAAGGCCTTCGACACCATTCCCCATTCTGGTATTATAGACAAGCTAACTAGCCTGAACATAAACCCCTACTTCACAAGATGGGTTTCCAACTGGCTCACGGACAGAATGCACATGGTGAGAGTTGCGGGAGCTAGGTCCGACTCTAAACCGGTTACAAGTGGCGTTACCCAGGGCTCAGTCCAAGGACCCCTCCTGTTCGGCATATACTTCTCAGAGGTACAGGCAAGCACAGGAGGACTATGGCTGACCAAGTTCGCAGATGACTGCAAACTAGGGGCTATAATTGACTCTCCTGCTGACACAGACATCTTCCAAAAGGGTCTCACTGAGACGGATACCTGGTGTCAAAATCATGGCCTCAAGCTAAATGCCAAAAAGTGCATAGTCATCCCCTTTGGAAAAACAAAGTACCCACAAACTACCACATAGGTGGTAGTCCCCTAAATACGGAAGACGTAATAAGGGATCTGGGGACCCAAGTAGATAGTAATCTCACCTTTGATAATCACATTGCCAAAGTGGTTAGAAAATCCTTCTACATGGCCCACCTAATCACAAAAGGGTTCGCATCCAGATCAAAAGAGGTCATTGTGCCCCTCTACTCATCATTCATCAGACCCATCATAGAGTACAATGCCCCATTTGGGATGTACCTTACAAGACACCTGCAACAGCTGGAAAGACCACAGAAGTACCTCACCAAGAGGATCACTAGCCTCAAACAGATGCCCTATGCAGCTCGACTGAAGAAACTCCAGCTGTACTCGGTTGCATACCGCCTACTCAGAGGTGATCTCTGCCTGACATACAAGGCCATGTCCAACCCAGAATTAATGGACATGCTCCACCTAAAGAAAAGCTTATCCCATTGAGCCACACGCTCTAGGGATCTAAACCTCACCACAACAATAAATAGGACGTGCTGGAGGGATAGATTCCTGTCCTAGAGACTTTGCATGCTTTGGAACAAGATTCCAATCTACATTAGGCATAGCTCCTCGCTAACACTCTTCAAAAAGAAACCTTGATGAGTGGATGGGAAACAGAAAGTTTACCCCGGAGATCACTTCAGTGGCTCTGCTGGACAGAGGCACAGGGAACTAATCTAAGGGGGCGGCGAAAGCCAACACATTCTGGCTAGGCTTATAAATGCCTTCGGACAGATAGTCTAGTACCTACCTATGAACCTAATAAAGGTACATAGATGTTAATGCAATTAGTTTCCTGTCTTTCGCAAACAAATCTGAGGCTGCTAACTAAATACTTTATTTCTTAAGAAAGTGTTGCCATTATCCATCAGTACAGTTTGCATGAATTTCATTTCCATGTACTTGCTCTGTAATCTTATTTTATGCCATTTTCATTAGCATTTTCACAGGTGGACCAGTTTCATAAAAGTATATTCCAAAAGATCATCAGACTCTGAAATTTCACCAATTCTCATTTCTGAAATATATTTTTTGCTGTTTTATTTCCTTCTAGTTCCCAGTTGTTCCTCAACTTGGGCAAATCTAAAACAAAAATAAAATGGAAGTCATCATCTTCTATTAAATGAGATAGTGTCTCACCTGCTCTGTCTCCACCCTTCCTACTAAGCAGCCTTCTAAACATCTGATCAAAAAATCTGCATTGAAGAACAAGGATTTACATTTTGTTTCATTTTTATTTGAAATTGCACAAAATACATTGCAACACTGCATTCTAAGGATTTGTTGTAATTTTGTTACCATTAAGCATATACAAAAACTTACTTTCACTGAGATCGCCCTCAAACCCTGACGTAGCATTGAAAAGCCTAGATTCTTTCCAGTGTAATCAGCATGTATGGAATGAGCTAGATAGCCCAATTCATAAATGCACTCTGCATTCTACAACAGACAAATGGAGCTAGATAGCCCAATTCATAAATGCACTCTGCATTCTACAACAGACAAATGGAGCTAGATAGCCCAATTAATAAATGCACTCTGCATTCCACAACAGACAAATGGAGCTAGATAGCCCAATTCATAAATGCACTCTGCATTCTACAACAGATGAATGGAGCTAGATAGCCCAATTCATAAATGCACTCTGCATTCCACAACAGACAAATGGAGCTAGATAGCCCAATTCATAAATGCACTCTGCATTCCACAACAGACAAATGGAGCTAGATAGCCCAATTCATAAATGCACTCTGCATTCCACAACAGACAAATGGAGCTAGATAGCCCAATTCATAAATGCACTCTGCATTCCACAACAGACAAATGGAGCTAGATAGCCCAATTCATAAATGCACTCTGCATTCTACAACAGACAAATGGAGCTAGATAGCCCAATTCATAAATGCACTCTGTATTCTACAACAGATGAATGGAGCTAGATAGCCCAATTCATAAATGCACTCTGCATTCCACAACAGACAAATGGAGCTAGATAGCCCAATTCATAAATGCACTCTGCATTCCACAACAGACAAAGAGCTAGATAGCCCAATTCATAAATGCACTCTGCATTCCACAATAGACAAATACAGCTAGATAGCCCAATTCATAAATGCACTCTGCATTCTACAACAGACAAATGGAGCTAGATAACCCAATTCATAAATGCACTCTGCATTCTACATCAGACAAATGGAGCTAGATAGCCCGATTCATAAATGCACTCTGCATTCTACAACAGACAAATGGAGCTAGATACCCCAATTCATAAATGCACTCTGCATTCTACAACAGATGAATGGAGCTAGGTAGCCCAATTCATAAATGCACTCTGCATTCTACAACAGACAAATGGAGCTAGATAGCCTAATTCATAAATGCACTCTGCATTCTACAACAGACAAATGGAGCTAGATAGCCCAATTCATAAATGCACTCCGCATTCTACAACAGACAAATGGAGCTAGATAGCCTAATTCATAAATGCACTCTGCATTCCACAACAGACAAATGGAGCTAGATAGCCCAATTCATAAATGCACTCTGCATTCCACAACAGACAAATGGAGCTAGATAGCCCAATTCATAAATGCACTCTGCATTCTACAGCAGACAAATGGAGCTAGATAGCCCAATTCATAAATGCACTCTGCATTCTACAGCAGACAAATGGAGCTAGATAGCCCAATTCATAAATGCACTCTGTATTCTACTTGGAACTAATTTTGAACTTGGAATTAATTTTGATGCATACTCATTTACTTCAACAGCTTTTCATGTTCAGGAGAAAATATTTAAGGAATCCATACTTATGTCTCTTTTCACTTTCTCTAGATTGCTTCTTTACATTTGTCACATCAGCATATTCTTTTATTTCACTATTTGTATATCACCCTACATCAGATTTTTTTATCATATATAATTGGAACTTTATTATGATCTGCATCATATTCCCCATATTTATTTATTTGTTTGTTTTCTTTTGCTGATTTAATTTACTAAGTATAGTTAAATTTCAGAGGTGATATGTATAGCGTTAATGTTCATCTGGAAAAAAAACTTGTAAAATTTATTTTCTATTTGCTCTGCTTACCTCATCCTGTTTCCTTTAAGCAGTAACCTCAACAGAATTCTTCATTCGGTCTACCTTTTTCTCATTCTTGGGTCCTTACAGCTTTTATTTTATTATTTATTAACTTCTAGTTAATAGCTTTCTTGTGTAAACTATTCTTACCAAACTGGATTTTATTCTGAAAATGTAACAAACAATGCAGGCACAAATAAACAAACTAGTAGAAAGGCTTTGTAACAAGATGAAAATCCCACAGCTCTTCTTTTCCTAAACGCAAATTTATTGAACCACACACAGCGTTTTCGCTACTCACAATCGGTAGCTTCTTCAGAGGAAGTTATAACAAAAGGCGCCAAAAAGGCAATTTAAATAACTTGGCTCCATTACATCACTTCCTTTAAGGAATAGGCAACAGAATACAACACACACTACTAATATTTAAACAGTTCCCATAACTGATTTCAAAATGGTAAAAAACAGGAAGTATTAAAATACATTACAATACATTAATGTCACAAAAGTTTTGAATTAGCTGTATATATAAAGCCAATACATATATAAATACAAATATGTATATAAAAAAATTTTATATACAAAAAGGGCAAATTAAAAAAAAATTTATTTTTAAAAAACTAAAAAATTATAAAAAAAATTATATAAAAAAAAAAAAAAAAATTTAAAAATTTTTAAAAAATTATTTTTTAAAATGTAACTTTTAAAATACAGAAATATTACCCCAAATGACAATTTTTAAATTGAAGCAAGTTCATTAAGCCAAAAAAAAGCAAATTTTAACCCCAAAAATGGTTTTTTAATAAAGAAGGTCCCTTATGGGCGGAAATGGTCAATTTTTAAAGGAAACTAGCCGGGTTTTTCTTTTATAACACTTTTTTACAAAACATAAAATTTGAATGTTTAATTTAGTTTTTCAAAAAAAAAAGGGCACATAAAAAAGGGTAAATAGCAATATTTGTTCACGAACAAACTTGCTTTTCCTTGCTAAAAAAAACATGGCTTAAAACATTAAAACCCACATGGGGCCCCCTCCCCAAAAAGGGGGAAAAATTTTTCCCCGTTTTTCCCTTTTTTTAAAAAAACCGGTTTACCAGGTTACCAAAAATAAGAAAAAATTTTTAAAAAAAGGAAAGTTGTTTTTAAAGGGAAAAAAAATTTTTTTTGGACCCTGGCAGAGGCATACACCCCGGAGTGAAACCCCCCCTGGCTTTTTTTATGGGGCCGGTAAAAAATTTTTTTTTTTTCCCCCCCAAAATTTTTTTAATTTTTAAAAAAAAACCAAAACT
This sequence comes from Protopterus annectens, assembly GCF_019279795.1. Classification (NCBI taxonomy): domain Eukaryota; kingdom Metazoa; phylum Chordata; order Ceratodontiformes; family Protopteridae; genus Protopterus; species Protopterus annectens. The sequence continues at coordinate 898,982,221 of NC_056730.1, read as the reverse complement.
TAAAATTTTAAATCCCCCCCCCCTTTCGTTTTTTTTTGGGGGCCCCCCAAAGGGGAAAAAAATTAAATGTTTCCTTAAAATTTTTTAACAATTTTTTTTTGGCAAAAATCCCCCTTTAAAACCGCAAAACCTTTTTTCCCCCTTAAAAAAGATTAACCAAAAAACCAAAAAAACATGTATTTTAAAAAAAAGTTTTGGGGAAAAAAACCCGGAAAAATATTTTCCCCGGGGCCCCCTAGGAAACCCCCCCTTTAAAATTTTGGGGAAAATTTTTTGTTTCCCCCCTTGTATATTATTTTAAAAATTTTTAGACAAAAAAATTTTTTTAAAACAAAAGTTTTTGGGGATTGTTTTGCGGGGGGGTTTGAATTTGCCAATTTTTTTAAACCCGCTTTTGGGAAAAATTTTAAAAAAATACCTAAAAGTTTTCCCCTTTTAAAAAAAAGTTTTTCATTTTCCCCAAATAAAAATTTTAAAATTTTTAAAAAAACCCCTTTTTTTTAAAAAAAATTTTTAAAATTTTCCCTTTTTGAAATTTTGGGTTTTTATAGGTTCGGATGCCCCCAAATTATAAAAAAAAAAAATTTTTTCCCCCCCCAAAAAATTTTAAAAAAAATTTTTTTGACAAAAACAAAAATTTTTGAAATTATAATGGCTATGAGAAAATTAAATTTCTAATGCATCAAAAAATTGTTTATATTCATTTACATAAACTGGTACAAAAGGCTAAAGACATATTTAATAAATTTTTTATTACTGCTACCCTCAATTTGGTGTAACCATTACTAATGAATATCAATTTCCTTAGGAACTAGGAATAATCCATTTTTATATGAATGATTGAACATATATATTACTTAAAGTCCATCTTTTAGATATAACAATTTATAAAATTTGTTTTTTTGATTTTTATTCACAATTTCAAATTGTGCAAATATTTATGTTTTAATACTTCCTGTACCATTTTAACAGTTATGAGTGACCCTTTCAAATAGAAAAAAAAAAAAAAAAAAAAAAAAAAAAAAAAAAAAAAAAACCCCCCCCCCCCCCCCCCCGCCAAGGGTTAAAAAATTTCCAATGCTAAATATTCATGCAAAGGCCCATACGACCCCTTTAATAAACCACAATGAAAAAGTAAGAAAAATTCAACATCAGTGAAATTTTTTCCAATGCCCTTTATAAAACCACCATGAAATTTCAGGAGGGTTAATATCATCATCAAAGTAGTTATTTTTGTATACTTGAAAGGCAGAATTTACATGCTAAAATTAAAATTTAACATAATTTAGAAAACGAAAGATCTTCCGCTGGCTTGGTGATCAAAATTTAGTTTTTGGCCAAACTCATTTGGGTATGAAATTATTAATAACTAATTTTTAATAAAAGGCTGCCGTTTAAACAGTTTCATTCATACTGAAAAAGGGGAACAAATTATCAATATTTTCCCCAAATTTACCATTTGTCTTTAAAATGACCTAATCACGAACGCAAACTTCAATGTTTTCATTTTTTACTTTGTAAATTTTCCGTTCAAAAGTTGTAAATTTTCTTAACAACTGAGGGAAAATTAGAATTAAAATTGTTTCAGAGTATAACATAATATACTCAAAAGTTCTAAATTTGTGATAACTGCTATTCTTCCTCGGGAAATTTTACCAGGCAATCAATTTTTTTAAACAAAATTAAGAAATCACCGTGTTTCAATACTGGCCGAACCCAACTGGAAATTTCTACCTTTCTTTTCCCTTTTCCGTTTGACATATTTCCGTTTCAAATTATTTTTCACTTTAAACCATTTTCCAAATTCCCAGTTTCATTTTGACCCGGAACAGTTTTTTAAAAAACCCCCCCTTTGGGCCCCAAGCACATGTGTATACGATACTTCCCCTTTTTTTTTTTTTTTTTTTTTTTTTTTTTTTTTTTCTTTTAAAAGGGGGTTTGTTTTTTACCCCCCTGTTTTTGAAAAAGAGATCTTAAGTCTGTCAAAAAGGCATCTTCTGTGATAAGTCCTGATGGAGAAAAATTGCTTCTCAAGCCTTTTGGGATCATATCTTCATTTAAACACTGTTTAAAATAAGCAACTTCAAGTTGCAGTTTTCTAAGCTTAAACATTTTACTGTCCAGTAGCTTTAATCTGTCGACCATAGAAGCCATAGGAACATCTGAGACATTTTGAACAGGCACCGGTGGAACATTTTGGAGTGGTTTTATAAAAACGAAAAAGTCACCTGTGCTTTGTATCCACTCAGCTATGGATGGTCCGCCGATAAGTGCATCTTGACAATTAGACCCAATTCGTTCATGGATGGAAGATGTAGTTGCATTATTTAAGCCATCCGCTTCTGCCAACAGTTCAGCATTTTCTCTACGCGGCTGCGCCGCTGGAATGGTATTCTGTGAATCCGATGAAACTGGTTCAGTACTCTGAGGGAACCGGAAACCATTGCGTTCAATACAGTCAAGACGGTTATTGAAAGTATCAAGTCTTTGAGTAACCGCTAACAACAAAGCGGTAATATCCACATTGTCAATGTTGCCGGGTGAATTAGACCCAAAAATGATAGGGCTAGTAGGACTATTCCCTCGTTCCGAAGCCATCTCAAAACTGGTAACAATGCAGGCACAAATAAACAAACTAGTAGAAAGGCTTTGTAACAAGATGAAAATCCCACAGCTCTTCTTTTCCTAAACGCAAATTTATTGAACCACACACAGCGTTTTCGCTACTCTGTCCAGTAGCTTCTTCAGAGGAAGTTATAACAAAAGGCGCCAAAAAGGCAATTTAAATAACTTGGCTCCATTACATCACTTCATTTAAGGAATAGGCAACAGAAAACAACACACCTTACTAATATTTAAACAGTTCCCATAACTGATTTCAAAATGGTAAAAAACAGGAAGTATTAAAATACATTACAATACATTAATGTCACAAAAGTTTTGAATTAGCTGTATATATAAAGCCAATACATATATAAATACAAATATGTATATAAAAAAATTTTATATACAAAATAGTGGACATTCCCAAGTAATAGTATATGTAGTAAACACTCTATAAAAATGGTTACTTCTGCTAAGTCATAAAAGGAAATTGTTTATATTCATTATAACTGTCACCAAAATATGGTGAAATATATAATTATATTTTTTTACTTACTAAGTGGTCCCATATTTTGGTGACAGTTATAATGAATATAAACAATTTCCTTTTAGGACTTAGCAGAAGTAACCATTTTTATAGAGTGTTTACTACATATACTATTACTTAGGAATGTCCACTGTTTTGTATATAAAATTTTTTTATATACACATTTGTATTTATATATGTATTGGCTTTATATACACAGCTAATTCAAAACTTTTGTGACATTAATGTATTGTAATGTATTTTAATACTTCCTGTTTTTTACCATTTTGAAATCAGTTATGGGAACTGTTTAAATATTAGTAGTGTGTGTTGTTTTCTGTTGCCTATTCCTTAAAGGAAGTGATGTAATGGAGCCAAGTTATTTAAATTGCCTTTTTGGCGCCTTTTGTTATAACTTCCTCTGAAGAAGCTACCGATTGTGAGTAGTGAAAACGCTGTGTGTGGTTCAATAAATTTGGATTTAGGAAAAGAAGAGCTGTGGGATTTTCATCTTGTTACAAAGCCTTTCTACTAGTTTGTTTATTTGTGCCTGCATTGTTACCAGTTTTGAGATGGCTTCGGAACGAGGGAATAGTCCTACTAGCCCTACCATCTTTGGGTCTAATCCACCCGGCAACATTGACAACGTTGATATTACCGCTTTGTTGTTAGCGGTTTCTCAAAGACTTGATGCTTTTAATAACCGTCTAGACTGTATTGAACGCAACAGTTTCCGGTTTCCTCAGAGTACTGAATCAGCTTCACCGGACTCACAGAATACCATTCCAGCGGCGCAGCCGCGTAGAGAAAATGCTGAACTGTTGGCAGAAGCGGATGGTTTAAATAATACAACTATACCTTCCATCCATGAACGAATTGGGTCTAATTGTCAAGATGCACTTATCGGCGGACCATCCATAGCTGAGTGGATACAAAATACAGGTGACTTTTTCGTTTTTATAAAACCACTCCAAAATGTTCCACCGGTGCCTGTTCATAATGTCCCAGATGTTCCTATGGCTTCTATGGTCGACAGATTAAAGCTACTGGACAGCAAAATGTTTAAACTTAGAAAACTGCAACTTGAAGTTGCTTATTTTAAACAGTGTTTAAATGAAGACATGATTCCAAAAGGCTTGAGAAGCAACTTTTCCCCATCAGGACTTATCACAGATGATGCCTTTTTGACAGACTTAAGATCTCTTTTTCAAAAACAGGGTGCTGAATTAATTGAGTTACTAATTAAACACTATTCTACTAATATTGACAAACTCACAGCTGAAGCCTGTTCCTTGGATGATGAAATTAAAGTTGACACTAACTTTTCTAGATTTAAATTCGACTATGCTCGAATTTTTTCTAGCATTGACACTTACTTAGTAAAGATAAAATCAAATAAATCAAGGAAAATTTTTAGAGATAGACAGTCTTATCAAGAGGGTAAAGCATACCCAAAATTGGTTTATAGTCATAAAAATTCTGGGTCTAACGTTAATGCTGTTGATTACAACAATGATGAGACTCTTGGGGTGCTTACAGAGAGTGATGGTCCATCTAGTTCTGGAAATGTAACTGTTCCTAGGAGGAGTAACAGAAATAGGAACAAACATGGGAATTTGGAAACACCTAGTGTTTCTCAAGTTAGTGGTAATTTACCACACAATTCTAATCAATCTTTTTTAGACAACCGGAACAACCCTATGTACAAAGCAGGGAACAAAGGAGGGAACAAGAAACGGAATTGATAAATCTTCCGCAGATTGACGAGTTGTCTAATAGGTTTCCCATTGTATTGAAAAACAACCAGGGTGATTTCTCTATTTACAACTTTTCGTCTTTAGTATTAGAACCAGAACTAATTGAACTTCTAGCCCTAGGTAATACATTTGTCCCCTCGAGGAGATGCGATATAGCTAGGGTCTTAATCGACCTTAAATGTTACGTGAGGAAACTCAATTTGAGTCTATTATTCCATGATTCTACAAATCATGTAATTAACAATTTTAAACTTCCTAGCATTTTTAATCCACCCATCCATGTTGTATTACGTATGTTTGAAAATTCATGCCAACTAGATATTAGATACATGGATAAGGATAATTTTACAGGAAGTAACAAATTTAATGTCACAAAGGAACAACTTGAAGCTTTAGACAGATTACGTGATTCATCGGTCAGGGTTATTAAACCGGACAAAGGGGGTGGGTTAGTTATATTTGAACAGAGTGAATATATTGATAGAATGCTTTCTGTCCTTCACTCTCCAGCTTACCAACCCTCTTCACGTAATGAAATGAACATCTGTGTTAACAGAACAAGAGGATATTTCAGGGACCTTTTTATTGAAGGGAGAATAGATCTAGATTTATATAAATACATTGACATCTTATACCCAAAGGTCCCTGTTATGTTTGGGATACCAAAAGTACATAAAAATTTTCATGATCCACCTATGAGAGCTCTCATAGACGGAAGATCTTCGATCTGTTATCCGAGTGCTAAATATATTGACTCTGTACTTTCTAAATATCTGAAATTGATCCCAAGCATATGTAAAGATTCCTGGTCCTTTTTGTCAAATGTGAATAACATCAAATATGAAGACTCCCTTAACTTTCTCACGATAGATGTCATCAACTTATACACCTCCATTCCACATGAAGAAGCTATCGAATGGGTCGAGTTGTTTTTGATTGAAATGGGGGCACCTAGGGCAGAAATAAATAATATCACTGAATTGTTGGATATTGTTTTATCTTCCAACTTTTTCACCTTTGAAAATGAGATTTATATTCAAAAGCAGGGAGTCGCTATGGGGTCCCCTTGTGGGGCCAGTGTGGCCAATATTTTCATGGCCTATTGGGAAAAGCATTTTGTTTTAAACCACCCAATATGGAAGCAGAAAATTGGCTACCACACCAGGTTCCTTGACGACATGTTCATCTTTTTCAGAGGTGATTCTTCTATGGTTGAATCTTTTGTCGAATTTCTTAATGGTACAACTTCTTTTCTGAAGTTTACGTACCGATTTGACATGGACGAAATTGATTATTTAGACGTCCGATTAAAAAAAGATCGAACTATGTGTAAATTTAGATCCACTATTTTTAGGAAAGACATATACGTTAATTCTTTCCTACACTTCACTAGTTGCCACCCTTTCAAAATGAAAAGGGCTATTGTGAAAGGGCAACTAGTGAGAGCAGTGAGAATGTGTAGTGAATATGATGATTTTACAGAGGAATGTTGTTTATTAAAGAACTTGTTCCTTAATAGAGGTTATTCTGCCACATTGATTGATGAATTAACCAATGAGGTAGCAATAAAAAGAAACACAGGTTTTTTTAAACCGCTGCTTGAAATTGAACCTATATTTTACCAAGACTCAAAGGAATGTAGTGTTATTGCATCTCCAATTGTGCTTGTAGAGACTGATATGACCTCTAAAGCCATGGATGCGACTTCTTACCCTAATAGGTTCATTACTACTTTCAATTTAAATTCTAATTCTATTGCAGCAATTATTTTGAAAAATTGGTATTTTATCTCTAATAGTCCTTTGGTAGACATCCTCGGATCTAAACCAGAGTTTGTATATAAAAGAGATAATAACATCAAGGACTTGCTACAGAAGCGTCCTTTCAACAATTCCCTTATTAGGGTATGTGGCTCTTTTCCATGTGGGTTTTGCAATCGGTGCAACCTCATTAAGCCAGGTAGCTCTTTTTCTATTAGACAAAGGAAATATGACATCAGATTTAAGATTACTTGTGATACTAAATCCATTGTCTATTTAGCCTTTTTTGTATGCTGCCCAGTGTTTTATGTAGGAAAGACCGATAGGAAGTTCAAAGAACGTATCTACCAACATTGTTATGCTATACGTAACAATATTAATGAGAATGCATTAGCTAAACATGTTGGCAAATTTCCAGGTCATAGTTTCCTATTCATGGGGATAGACCATCTTCCTGACACCATCAGAGGAGGTCCGACTTCATTAATATTAGAAAACCATGAATTGCTGTGGCAGTTAAAATTAGATGCATTTAATTTTCCTGGTCTTAATGAACATTGCAATATCGCACCAGTGTTAAAATATAGATCATATTTGAGATAATATGACCATTCTGTATTTTATAATTAAGTTACTTACTTTTTAAAAAATATATATATATATATATATATATATATATATATATATATATATATATATATATATATATATATATATTTTTTTTTATTTTTTTTACTTACTAAGTGGTCCCATATTTTGGTGACAGTTATAATGAATATAAACTATTTCCTTTTATGACTTAGCAGAAGTAACCATTTTTATAGAGTGTTTACTACATATACTATTACTTAGGAATGTCCACTATTTTGTATATAAAATTTTTTTATATACATATTTGTATTTATATATGTATTGGCTTTATATATACAGCTAATTCAAAACTTTTGTGACATTAATGTATTGTAATGTATTTTAATACTTCCTGTTTTTTACCATTTTGAAATCAGTTATGGGAACTGTTTAAATATTAGTAGTGTGTGTTGTTTTCTGTTGCCTATTCCTTAAAGGAAGTGATGTAATGGAGCCAAGTTATTTAAGTTGCCTTTTTGGCGCCTTTTGTTATAACTTCCTCTGAAGAAGCTACCGATTGTGAGTAGCGAAAACGCTGTGTGTGGTTCAATAAATTTGCGTTTAGGAAAAGAAGAGCTGTGGGATTTTCATCTTGTTACAAAGCCTTTCTACTAGAAAATGTAACAAAAGAACATTTGTGTTTCAAAATGTACAAGTTGCAGATAATCTCATTTTTGTAATTCCCCTTTCATGCCCTTTTTCCACGATACCTTTTCTTAAAACTTAATTAACGTATTTACCTTGAAAAGAACAGACCCCCAAAGAATTAACAGTGCAGAGCAGCACAAATCCAGTATTTATATGTTAATCATGCAAGAGAACTATTCTTTCTCAATACCTTCTCAGCCTTAAATGAGGACACATGGGTAAATGCACCACATTTATAGCAACTTTAGTATAGCCATCAAACCACCATACTTTTGGAGGTAGAGGTATGAATAAAATCCATATAAACATGGGAAGAACATGTAAAACTCCACACAAGTATGCCCAAAGGTCAGGACTGAAGCACAGACCCTGATGTGTTGATAAGCAAATACTTTTCTTAGTTCCAGCAATATAGTTACTTGCTCTTGCTCCTGGCTGCTGATGCCCTCTACCTGTCCAATTGCTTGATCGATTTGATCCCTTGGAGTTGATAGCCATAGGTTCATAGGTTCATAGGTTCATACTAGGCTATCTGCCCGAGGGCATTTACAAGCCTAGCCCATCGTTTTGTGGCTTAGGCCACCCCTTTAGTATGGGGAACTATACCCATTATTTTTCTGTGCCTCTGTCGAGCAGTGACACTGAGGTAATCCCTGGGGTATATCTGCGATCTCCCATCCATTGGTCAAGATTTCTCTTGAACAAGGCCAGCGAGGTGCTCTGCCTCACATGTACCGGGATTTTGTTCCACAGCATAGGGAGTCTTTGGGTGATGAATCTATCCCTCCAGCACGTCCTATTAATAGCCGTGTCAAGGTTTAAGTCTCCGCCCTTGTGGCTCTGATGGATCTAGATTTTTGAGGTGAAGCATATTCATCAAATCTGGGTTTGACATGGCCTTGTATGTTAGGCAAAGGTCACCTCTGAGCAAGCGGTGGCGACTGAATAGAGCTGGAGTTCTTTCAGTCGGGCAGCATAGGACAGATTTTGAGACCCTTTATCCTTTTGGTGAGGAACTTTTGTGGCCTCTCCAGCTGCTGCAAGTGTCGGGTCAGATACATTCGAATGGGGCATTGTACTCAATCATTGGTCTGATGAGTGATGAGTAAAGGGAGACTATGACCTCCCTTGATCTAGATGAGAATCCTTCATGATAAGGTGGGCAATGTAGAAGGTCTTCCTAACTACTTTAGCTACATGGGTGTCGAATGACAGACTCCCATCAACCTGGGTCCCCAGGTCCTGATAACTTCTTCTGTGCTCAGTGGATTGCCACCTATTTGGTAGCTAGGGGTAACCTTGTTTTTCCCGAAGGGTATGACTATGCATTTTTGGCATTTAACTTTAGGCGTGGCTCTGGCACCAGTTATCCGTTTCTGTGAGACCCTTCTGAAGGATATCTGTGTCAGATGTGTTTTCTACTATGGCCCAGTTTGCAGTCATCTGCAAACTTTGTCAGCCATAACCCTCCTGTGTTTGCTTGTACTTGAAAAGTAGATGCCAAACAAGAGTGGGCCCAGGACTGAGCCCTGTGGGACACCACTTGTGACAGGCTTTGAGTCTGACATGCCGCCAGCAGCTCTGACCCTGTGGGTTCTGTCACTCAGCCAGTTTGCAACCCATCTTGTGATGTATGGGTTGACATTTAAGCTGATGAGACTTTCAATGATACCCGAATGGGGTATTGTATCGAAGGCCTTAGCCAGATCTAGGTAGGCTGTATGGACTGCCTTTCCTCATCAATGGCTTTGGTGACTGTTTCAAAAAGTCAACCAAGTTTAAAAGGCATGATCTGCCTTTGACAAAGCCAAACTGGGTTGGATCCAAAGTCTGCAAATTCCCTATGTCTTTATTTATGAGGTCCATTATGATCCTCTCCATGGCTTTGCAGATAAGGCTTGTCAAGCTAATGGGCGGTAATTTCCAGGGTCGGTGGAGGCACCGCCTTTGTGAAGTGGTACCACAGTTGCAGTCGCCACTCCTGGGTGCGTATCCAGAGGTAAGACTTTGATTAAACAGCTGTCCTAGCTGTGGGTTTAATTCCTCATTGAGTTCATGGAGCACACAGCCGGGGACACCATCAGGTCCCATGGATGCTGTGTTTTTTGCTTTGGAGAGAGCAGTTCTCACTTGGGCGCTGGAGATGTTTGGGGGGCTGCAATCGTTTGGTATAGATATCTCTCCTTTTGGGGGGGAGGGGGGGGAGAAGTTTGCACTGAACCTGTCAGCCAGTATGTTGGCAATGTCTGTAGGATCAGTAATCTTCACATCATTTTGAACTAGCTCTGAGCATATCCTCCTAGTGGACAAGGGGAATCCCTACTGCTTGTCACTGACCAGTTGATTAGTGCTCAGCAAATCTGACCTGAAAGATCGGGTGGCGCAGTGGTGCAGCGGTTAATGTTGTCACCTCACAACAAAAGGTTCACTGGTTTGATTCTCGGCTGGGGTGCCTTCTGTGTGGAGTTTGCATGTTCTCCCTGTGTTTGTGTGGGTTTCCTCTGGGTACTCTGGTTTCCTCCCACATTACAAAGACATGCATCTGAAGCATTTCTCCCTGGGCCTCCTCTGAAAACAGGCTCTGTGGTACTAGTCGGACTTTCCCAGTCAACAAATGATAAATAAAAATAAGAGAAGAACATGGCTACTGTGTTGTCTTTTCAGTCTGGGAGTTTGTATAGGTCTCTTTAATTGCTTGAGTTTCTAATGAATAAGGCTTTAAACATTTTGGACATATTGTAAGGTGTGGGATCTTACCTCCACATAGGTTCATTGGTTCATAGGTAGGTACTAGGCCATTGGCCCTAGGGCCTATATAAGCCTAGCCAAAAAGGTACCCTGGCTTTCGCCATCCAAGAAAATTATTTTTCTGTGCCACAGAAGTGATCTCTGGGGTAAATTTCCTATTTCCCATCCAATTATCAAGATTTTTCTTGAAGAGTGCTAATGAGGAGCTTTGTTTGATATAGATAGGTAGTTTGTTCCAGAGTATGGGGAGTCTCTGGGACAGGAATGTATCCCTCCAGCATGTTCTGTTTATTGTGGTGACCAGGTTTAGGTCCTTAGAGCATGTAGCTCAGAGGGATTGGGATTTCTTTAAGTGGAGCATGTCCAACAGCTCTGGGTTTGACATATCTTTGAATGTTAGGCAGAGATCACCTCTGAGTAGGCGATTTGCAATGGGGTAAAGCTGGAGTTTTTTGAAACGGCCTACGTAAGGCATCTGTTTGAGGCCGGTAATCATTTTTGTGAGGTATTTCTGCGGCCTTTCCAGTTGTTGTATATGTCTTCTGAGGTACATACCAAAAGGGGCGTTGTACTCTATAATGGGTCTAATGAGTGACAAGTAGAAGGGAACAATGACCTCTTTTTTCCTGGATGAGAAACCTTTTGTGATGAGGTGTGCCACATAGAAGGATTTCCTGACTACTGTAGTGATGTGATTATCAAAGGAGAGACTACTGTCCACCTGGGGCCCAAGGTCTCTAATCACACTTTCAGTGTTAAGCAGACTACCACCTATGTGGTAGCTCATGGGTACAGAGTTTTTACCAAATGGGATGACAATGCACTTTTTGGCATTGAGCTTGAGGCCATGGCTTTGACACCAGGCATCTGTCTTAGTGAGGCCCTTTTGTAGGATGTCCACATCATTAGGAGTTTTGATTATGGCTCCTAGTTTGCAGTCATCTGCAAACTTTGTTAGCCAAAGACCTTCTGTGTTAGCTTGTACCTCAGAGAAGTAGATACCAAACAGGATAGGACCCAGGACTGAATCCTGTGGTACTCCATTTGTCACTGGTCGGAAGTTGGATTTGGAGTCTGCTACTTTCACAGTGTGGGTTCTGTCAGTGAGCCAGTTGGCAACCCATCTTGTGACATAGGGATTTATACCTAGTTTAGTGAGTTTATCTATAATTCCAGAGTGGGGAATGATGTTGAAAGCCTTGGCGAGATCTAGATAGGCTGTGTGAACTACCTTACCCTCATCTACAGCTTTGGTGACTGCTTCAAAGCGGTCTATCAGGTTTAGGAGGCCTGATCTGCCTTTTACAAACATGAACTGGGTAGGGTCCAGAGTTTGGAGATTACCAATGTCTTTGTTTATAAGTTCCATGATGATACGTTCCATGGCCTTGCAGACCAGGCTCATCAGGATAATGGGGCGGGAGTTCCCAGGGTCTGTGGTGGCTCCCCCTTTTTGAAGTGGGATAACATTCACTGTGCGCCATTCAGTGGGCACAAAGCCTGAGATGAGGCTATGATTGAACATGGTACTTAGGTGGGGTGCCATTTCATTCTGTAATTTGTGTATAACGCAGCCTGGGATGTTGTCAGGTCTCATGGATGCTGTGTTCTTGACTTTGGAGAGTGAGGTTTTTACCTGTGCAGCCGTGATTACAGGAACTTTGCATTCTTCCAGTACAGAGATGGGTCCTTTAGAGGGTGAGAGGGGGGTAAAGTTAGCACTGAACCTATCTGCCAGGATGTTGACAATATCAGTTGGGTCTGTATATTTAGTGCCATTGAGCTGTAACTCAGAGCAGATCTGAGTGTTGCCATGGAGATTCTTGACATAGCTATAGAATGCTTTGTGGTTGTCTTTAGAATCAGTGGCGATTTTGTTTTCGTAACTAGCTTTGGAGGATTTTATGAGTAATCTCAGTTTCTTACTGAGGCTGACCAGGGAGTTCCTCCAATCATGGGATTTTACTCTTTTTTGCAACAGTTTCTTTCTGCTGTTGTAGAGTTTGTTTATGGCAGGGGACCACCAAATTGGCTTCATTTTTTTGGAGAATAGCATCTTGGTTCTGTTAGGAATAGCACGATCTATGCACTCGTGTAAGTGTTTATAAAGTGCATTTGTATAGGATTCAGCAGTCTTACCTCTATTGTCCATCTGCATGGGTGTCACAAAGTTTGCCACTTCAGTCTTAAGAAGCGTGAAGTTGGCTTTGGAGAAATTTTTTACGGTAGTGGGGGTGGGGGCGGGATGTGGATGTCTAGGGTGATTAGCTTGTGGTCGGATCTGACCAATGAGGAATTGACCTTTGGCGTGGAACACCATTCACCCATGCTGGTAATGACCAGGTCTAGGATATCGTTGCCCCTGGTGGGGGTGTGGATAAGTTGATCCAAGGCATTGGAATTTATGAATTCCAGAAAACATTGAGCAAGAGTTGGAACATGAGTAGTTTTCTCAGTTAATGGTGGGTAGGTGAAATCACCCATTATTAGGGTGTTGGGTTGTACCCTAATATTTTCCACTGTATCAAGAAATGAGGGGTGGCAATCCTGGGGCATGGTGGGGGATCTGTAGCAAGCTATAATTTGGATTGCGGTCTTGCCCAGAGTTAGTTGCACTTGGATAATCTCATATGCATTATGCTGAGCAACTAGCCTGGAGTTGTGGATATCCTTAATGAATATGGATACACCTCCACCTTTAGTGTTAAGGTCCAGGTTAGGTGGCCGAAAGGTGTGGTATGAATTATAGCCTGGTAATGCAGGGGTGCTCTCTGGAGCCTTGAACCAGGTCTCTGACACTGCACAGATGTTGGTGTTCTCCATTTTAAGGAGTGCCTTGAGTGAGTGCATTTTGAGGTTTAAACTTCTAGCATTGATTAGCAATAACCTCAGATTTTGCTTGCTTGTACCTGTTATGGAGGTGAATTTGTCATTTGAACCTTGCCTAAAAAAGGCACTATAGGGGTGGCAAGAGCCTTAGCCAGTATCCGGAATCCCAAGAGCGACAGGTGCAGGCCATCCCTGGCAAAGCATTGTGGTCTGTCGATCATGTCATCCCAGGCAGACAGATACTGGATCCCCTTAGAATGACACCAGAAGCTTAGCCAATTGTTGAAGTCAATAATTTTGTCCTTGCACTGTGGTATCATTCTGGGTGATTTCAGGATGCTACTCAGGGCTAGGATCATACCTTCCTGGGCTACAAGATCAGAGAGCTCCTCCATGTCTCTTCTCATGTAGTACAAAAACTTGGTAGAGAAAACCACTTTATAAAGCAAAGCTTTTGGGCAGAACCCTTCTTCAATACTAAAACATAGCATCAAACATTTCACACTTTAAACATATTACAAAACTCTAAAGCATAAAAGTCTATCCTATATAACATACATAATTCATGAACAATTACATCACAATTTGATACATCAGATTTATTGTGTAAGCTGCAGTTATGGCACAATAGTAGTAACACTAGATATTACCTCCCTCTCTACTTTCATTCCAAATGACATTGGAAGCTTGTTTGAGAGAATTTTTAGTCTCACAACCTAGTCCAAATATCAGACACATAGAAAATATTACTGGGGTAGCTATGGGTACCTCGGGCCAACACATATGCCAACTTGGTCCTTTACCAATGGGAAAAGAATCATATATATAATGAAAGTAATCCTTTTGTTGATAAAATTTGCTTTTGACTTTTGAATTCAACTACAAGTTTTTAAAGTTTAAAATGGAAACATCTGATAACACTATAGTTTTTTAGATGTTAGGTTACAGATGCATGAAGGTTCTCTACATACTAGTTTACATAGGAAAGATGTTTATTCTGGTAGATACACCACCCATTTGCATGCATGCATGCATATATATTAAAAGGTATTGTTAAGTCTCAGTTTAGTAGAGTAAGCAGGTTAAACACTGATGACACTGTTTGATTTTATATCTAGTGGATATGATGAGCATCTTCTATCTGGCTTGAAACATAATGTGATGATAAAAGAGAACCGACATTTTTAGAAGGTTTGTTTGGCCATGTCGATGACCACATGAGAATAAATCTTAAACAGTAATGAGATATATTATAATAGGAATAGTTCTCCATCAAACTAATTATATTTATTATAATTAACAAATTTAATTATTCTATCAATTCTGATCTTATTGTTGGCTCATAGTTGTGAGCTCTGATGAGAAAAAGGCCTCTTATGAAATGACTTAAGAGCATGTTATGTTACAAGGATTTGATTTTAGTAGATCCATGCACTTTCTTTGTATGGCACTTTTTTTTCTTTTTGTTTTAATTGTATGTGTTGTGCTAATATTATTAGTAATGATAGTGACACTTTTATACATCCCACTCTCATGGTAATTTTTTTAAGTTTAAATCAGCCACTTGTATCACATCTTCTGTGGTCCTCTCTGTGGTGTTGTACATGTCTCTGTCCTTCGTTTTACATGGGTAAGACTACCCGTGAGAAGGAAGCGTGTATTACTGAACATAAATGGGAGATTAGGATGCTACGATAAGAATGCCTTGTATAAATATATATCTATTTTTGGTAATGAACATAAATTTAAGTGATGATATTGTATATATCCTACACATAAGGTGGGTGGTGATATAACCATTTATTTAGAGAAGGAGGAATATGAATGGATATTGAGACTTGCTGATTCACCACCAGGTCTGAACAGTATGGTTAGCCTTAAACCTATACTAGTTAAACTAAAACTACAAAAAAATACCAAATTGTGATGTAATTGTTCATGAATTATGTTATATATATAGATAGACTTTTTGCTAGAGTTTTTTGTAATATGTTTACATTCTGTGTTTTTATGTATTGTTTTTCTTTTGTTTTGTGGTCACATGATTTCTTTGGCTGCTGATCATGTGATGATGACCTGTATTTTTAAAGTGTGAAATGTTTGATGCTATGTTTTAGTATTGAAGAAGGGTTCTCCTTTTTGCTTGCTTAGTGGTTTTTCTCTACTACCAAGTTTTTGTGTTATATCAGTTTTGCAGCTTGTTTTTTCTTCTCATGTAGTCCAGGGAGGTACATCTCAGGTCATTCACACCAACATGGACAATGACAGTCATATTTGTACTTGTTGTGGAGTGACCTGAGTGCGTGCGTTATGTGGCGGATCCTGGCATCTGACAGGCAGCTGACAGTAACCTTCTCCTTGTTTAGCCTGGTGAGTGGAACATCAGTGTGCCTGATTATGGAGTCACCTATGACTAGAGTATTGGGTACATTGTTAAGCCTTATGAGATGTGATTGTGTGGCACATTGAGTTTGTGGGCTATGTGCCATTTGGGTTGTGTTGGGGGTGGAGGTTGCTTGCATTTCTGCTTTGGAGGGCTCTGTTGTTTGGGCATGTTTTTATTGAGATCCTCCATGAATGTAGCTGTGTGTTTTGTGTTTCTATGTGTTTGTTTTGGTGGTTTAGGTTTTGAGGGACTATGTGATGAGTGTGATGTGGTGCAAGTGTTTACCTTCTCCTCTTGACTGCCTAGTCCAGTCTTGGGTGAAGAGAGCTTTGCTTCCAGTTTGGCTATTTAAGTGCATCTCTCACAGGTTGTAGTGTTGGGGGGTAGGAGGAGAGGGTTGTCTGGTACATGAGGCAATTGCTGCATTGCCCCAAGATGCCTAGATTCATCAGGTAGACAGGAGAAAACACCGGGAGCTGACCCTTAGACATGCCTGGATAGGTGCTATTTATTAAGTACTAAAAACTGTTTTCCTCTAGATAAGTGAGGAAAGAGGAGTGCTGTAGTAATTAGTAGCTTATTTAGTGCTTACAACGAGTTCTGAACAAGTGCTGAGCTCAAACAGGTTTGAGTGCTAAAAGTAAAAACTGACTAGTTCTAAGGGAAAATTTGAAGAGCAGACTTTATGTCGCCGGGAATAGTTTAACCCTAACTAAGTGGCGATACATAAAGTATATGTATGTATGTGTGTGTGTTTATATATATATATATATATATATATATATATATATATATATATATATATATATATATATATATATATATATATATATATATATATATATATATAACAGTAGCAAATGAGCAAACTGATTTAAACAAATTAACCAATAAAAGCTAAAAACTGAGCCCTGTTCTGGCAGTCTTCAATCAGACAAGTTGTAACTGCACACTCGTGTCACTAGGGTGCAGGGGAACCTTCTCCAAAAAAGATGGCCTGGATTAGTGCTCAAGTTATACAAACAAAGCTAGATTCAGCAGGTGTGAATCTAGTCTATGCTACAGCAAACAAGGTGTGCCAATTTCAGAAAGAAACAGTTCAAATGAGGAGGCACAATAAGCCTTTAACCAGAAACTCTCAACTCAGAAGGGCAGTGATGCAGGTGCGCTTGCCTCCTACAAAGAAGTTGGGCTTTGTGAACTTGGAGTATTGCTGTTTCACTAATGACCTCTCAAAGTTGTAGATATTTTTGGTTTAAATAAACTTTTGTTGATTAAACAAGTAGTAGTTATTCATTGTTAGCTAAGTGGCAAGGGTAATGTTATCATCTTTAACCTTCCCATTGTGCATACCAAGTAACAAGCTACCATGGTTGCTATGCAATGGGCCTTAGTGACGGTGTGCCATTTACTTCCTACAAGTGACATAACCACTCAGACAGCTCTGCCTCCCTTAAAGGGTATGGGTTCTGTGGTCTCCTATGGGGATTATAATATGGGAAGTATATCCCAGACATGTGTACCACTCTCCTCCTACAGAAGGAGGTGAGCAGTCATTACCTCATAATTCATGTCTCTGCCTTTACCAGCTGCTTCATTTCTCAAGTCACTAATCATACCCAGATCGTACGGGGCCTAGTCATGGCCATATTGCTACCCCTATTGCTGTCACCTTACATAAGACAAATTTATAGCTAAATAAAAGTACAAAATGGAGTGACCAGTGTTGACCAAAACCACTAGAACAAAACATACACTGTCAGCAGTCAGGAAATCTCGAAAAGGTTTTCTTGTGTAGTTGAACACAAATAGCAGCAACCAAAGAATTCAGCAATAAAATCCACTTTAATAGTAAAACTGGAAAACCACCAGATTGAGCACTTTCATCCCCTGACCGGGGATTTCATCAGAAGATTTAATTCCCTCAGCCTCCATTTTTCTTGACTCATATGGACTCATTCAGGAGCAGAGTGCATTCCTTGTGGAAGAAGGGTATTTGTGCAATTCAGAATGGATATACCAGAAGAGACAGAGATCAGAGTAGAGCATTGATCTCCATGGACCTTTTTCAGACACAGCCCGGGAGCTGTGTCTGGCAAAATGACTTGATCAGAGACAATGGCGGTTGAGAGAATTAAATCTTGCAACACTGGACCACTGGAAACAGCTCATTAACAATTCCTTAATTCCGTAAGCCATCTGCAGACATATGACATCTGGTTCAAATGAAACAAGTGTTGATTCTGATGAAATCCCCGGTCAGGGGATGGAAGCGCTCAATCCAGTGGCTTTTATTGCTGAATTCTTTGGTTGCTGCTATTTGTGTTCGACTACACAAGAAAACCTTTTCGAGATTTCCTGACTGCTGACAGTTTGTGTTTTGTACTACAAATTTATAGCTCACTTCACTAAACGCATGAGTTTTCATACAGGGATACAATGTGAATACTGCACTATATTTGAGTGAATCAGGAATAATTGATTTTGTTAAATCGACTTTTGCCTTGATTCAAGCGCTATGCAATGTTTTCAGTGAGACTGCAGAAGTGATGGAGTAAGGAAGCTTTTCTCTACCCTCAAGGTTATGATATTGTGCAGAGAGTATATTAAGGGATGTTGGGACATAATATATTCAGAGATGTGATAGTGGGGTGGTTCATGTTGTTGTATTATGTGGGGGTGTAATATATTTAGAGATGTGAGGCTGAGGTAGTTCATGTTGTATTAACAGCTTTGAGAATTACTAGTAAGATATTTGGCATTACAGTTAGTAACTAAAGATCCTTTCTCCTTACCAAATGCAGTAAAGTAAGGTAAATGCTCACTTCCTTCACCTTTAACCTACACCTTGATTAAGTCATCAGCTAGTTTCATATGCACTGTTCGATCACCATTGACATTGGATCTTCTGACACCATGCCCCTTCTATTAAACGTACATATCTTCTCATTAAGATGTACCCCTCCTGTATAAACATCTTATTAAAGTATTTATATAGAGGTAATATTACAGGAATTGACACAGAGGAGTAGAAGGATAAAGGTGTTAAAATTACTATCAAACTTAATATTAAAACAACATTCAATATTGACAGAAGCATGCCGACTGTTGAAATCCAACTCCTGTGAAAGTCAGTTCTGCAAAAAATTATGCCAAAACAGTTTCAGCCAAACCTCAGTGATAACTCCCCTGTATCCTCATGTTGAGGTACTCCCCGCACCTTACAAACTTATACATATCTACTCTGATGTCACATAGCAGTGGGTAAAAGAAAAAAACTACTCTATCAAAAATTGTTTTGGCATAATTTCTCTGCTGAACTGACATTTGCAGGAATTGCGTTCAATCAATAGACTGACTTCCACATTGGAATGGGGGTACATGTTGTAAAGGTGGAATTTTGATATGTGATTTATACTTATATGAACACTGTTCTTTGAATCCATTAAATCTGTCATATTAGGCACTTAAGTATTTTTAGTAACCCTGGCTCAAAGAGGAAATTAAATGGTTTAAAATATATTTTTAGGCTAATATAAATATACCAACGTTCCTAGTTGCAGTCAAATCCGTATCCATTTTAACAGTTAGTTTATGTAAGTGAGGGTTGTAGACCAGCAGGAGGTGTAGGACAATCTAACACCGCCACTGCACAACCTCTCAACACAAAAACATTTGTTGAACATCTGCAGTTCAGTTTCTTGCCTCTGTTGAATATTTATTTGCATTGAAGAATTCAGATTTCACATCAACTAGACTGCAGTTTTGTGAGTCAAACAGCCAGGACTCAAATTCCTAGCATGTACCCAAATAAAGATATGAATGCTTGCTTCCTCAGATCCCACAAGCCAGTTGTTATTTCATGTAATACAGATTTTTTTTCTTGTGGTTTATAATTGGCTTTAGTCTTGCAGTTGCACTTGTCTCTTTTTCTAATTGCGATATAACATCCATTTCATTAGTACTTCTCCCTCCAAATCCTGAGCATTTGTCTCACTTAAAAACCAAAACATGGTGAACTTGTATCATTCTTACAACTTTTTTAAATTTCTGAGCATCTGATTCCAATCCATGGAGACTGTCTTGTCTGGTTTATTGTGCTGTCCATCTGACCACGGTTTTTACTGACATATTTGACACATCCCTACATCATGCCATAGTACCCAAGTGCTCCAGGAACACAACAATCATTCCACTACCAAAAACGTCTCAGCCACCAGATCTGAACAACTATCATTGAGTAGCTCTCACTTCTGCAGTAAGGAAGTGTTCTGAAAGACTGGTCAAAGACTATTTAACAACAAATCTTCCTGCAGAACTGGAACCACTCAAGTTTACTCACTTCAACCACTCAAAACATCCTTAGCTTATCTGGAAAACAAGAACTGTTACATCCAACTGCTATTCATTGAGTTTACCTCTGCCTTTATCACAGTTATACCACAACATCTGATTGAGAAACTGATTCACTTGAGGGTCAGTAATCCTATGTGTAACTGGATTTTGGGCTTCCTTACTGACAGACTGCAAAGAGTGAAAGTTGGCAATAGCACCTCAAAGAGCCTTAAACTGAGCACGGGCGTCCCTCAAGGTTGTGTTCTCAGTCCTCTGCTGTTCACCATGTTGACCCAGCCAGGTTCAACTGAAATTGCATCATTAAATTTGTGGATGATACTACAGTCATAGGCTTAATCTGCAATGGTGATGAAACAGCATACATGGAGTAGGTGAAACATCTGCTTGACTGGTGTGAAAACAATAACCTGGCTCTGAACATAAACAAAATCAAAGAAGTAATTGTAGATTTCAGGAAGAAATGGGTGACACAGCTCCCTATCACAATCAAGGGAGAAACATTAGAAAAAGGGTGAAGAGTATCAAATTCCTAGGGGTATACGTTGCAGAAGACTTGACATGGTCCATCGATACTAACCACATTGTCAAGAAAGGACAACAAAGACTCCACTTCCTATGCAGGTTGAGGAGAGCAAACCTCCCATCTTCAGTGTTCACAACCTTCTACACAGGCACCATTGAGAGCGTCTTGACAAGCAATATCACAGTATAGTATGAAAATTGCAAGGACATGGATCATAAGGCCCTCCAAAGGGTGGTGAAAGTGGCAGAGAGAATAATGAGGTCCACTCTTTCATCTATACAGGATCAGCACTCTGCATGGTGTCTCAGAAGAGCCACAAGAATTGTTAAAGACCGTACCCATTTGGCTCAAGAACTGTTCTGCTTGTCTTCGGGCAAGTGCTACAGAAGCATACATTGCAAAATGACTAGATTCAGAAACAGCTTCTTTCCTCAGGCCATCAGACTATTAACCTTGAGTAGCAAGGCAAGCCAAGAGGTCACCTAGTCAGTGGCCACACAGGCTGTAGGAAATATATTTTTCTTAAAGTGCAATAACTCATTACTATGTTCTCGCACTTGTGCAATAGCTCACTGAATGCTTATTACTTTTTGTGCAATAAATTGAAATACAAGCTACATCCCTTGCAATGGGCAAAATGGCTTCTATTCCACCACTGCTTAAAGCCTCTAAGTGCAGTATCTGCTGAGTAATACTAAGTTCTGCTGCACATAGACATACAAAAATTGTAATTATGTCCTAGTGTTTTGTCAATATTAATGTCATATATAGAGTCCATAGTTTTGTTTTTGTGTCAATGTTAATGCCATATATAGTCTCTAGTGCTGTTTTTATATTTATATTGTTATATTTTTAATATATGTTTTTTGTCTGCACATTGAGCTCAAAGCAACAAAAATTAATTTAGCCTGCACTCGTGTGTGAGTCTAAATGACAATAAAGTTTACTTTGACTTTGACTTATTGCTTCCTCAACAGCCCACGACTACTTATTACCAATATCTGTATCTGCAGTCAAGCCTTCCTCTGCTTAATGATCACAACAATTCATTTCTGACTCTAAAGTGAATTGCTCCAGCTGGTTGTATTTGTGCAAACAGTCTTCACAACAGTTCTATGTGCATGAACAAAACCAGGGATTTCCATTATAGAAGTCTAGTGATTCTCAGTAAAAGATTCACTGTTTTTGATTTCCATACTATTATGTTTTTTGAAATGTAGCCTTCATTTTATTTCTGCAGTACACTTCTGTCAACCCATTGTTGGAGAGGTAAGGTACTCTGTGCTGTTGATGACCTGGGTTTGGGAATAGATTTGTGTTGCTGTAGGAATCAGCTGGAAGTAAGACCTGGCAATCTACTTCAGTATCCTTGCCATGTAACCTGTATGGATATGTCAGACAATTGCAAATAGGATTGTCATGAGTCAACATTGGCTCAATAGCAAGTCATGAAAACATTTCTACAACATTTCCATCTGCCATGGTAACTTCTTAAAACTATTGAGTTAGACTTCTCTTTTAATCAGATGCCTACTGTTGGTAAGGGTGGAGGAAAATATCTTATTAAATGTATTTACATATATACTTACATACAGACTGAACATGTACACTTCTAAGTTTCAGGACAATAAGAAATGCATACATGTATACTTGCTGTCTACCCACATCAAAAGTTAATAAAAAAGTAGACTTTGCTACAGCTAATTAATATTATTTTGATTTTTCCCCAATTAAGTGTTCTTTGGTTTTGTTTGTATTTCACGTCATTAATTCCCCTCAAATTATCCTGCAAATACAATCCTCTCCCACTGTTCTGCTGTGTTATGCTGTTCCACAATTTAGTGTCTCCTTTTCTTCTGGCACTTCTATTCCTCATCATCATAATGGCACTGTTGCATTTAACAATTCTTGAAGTTGAAGAACACATTATACCTTAATTATCAGGAAGATATAGCATTTACCTATCCATAAAATGAACTAGGTAACAGCAAGAATTACAAACCATGTTTATAATTCTTATTAAAGCCATATATCAAATATTCACAAATTCATCCTGCAAAGGGATGAATGAAGAGTGAATTACTATGCTCCCTGGACAAGAGCTGAAATTAATTGCTATATCAATTAGAAATGTTTTAGAGGCAAAGACCCCAGTAAAAGGCTAAAAGCACAGTGTAGCCTTTAACTAGGATTTTAACTTGGCAATCTGCATAATTGTTACAGTAACTCTACCATTAAGCTAATGAAGCAGTTGAAAACTAGCCACAGTTTTGAAGCATAATGTCTCCTTTACATGTATGTAATGCACAGAAAAAAGTTGCATCATCACAAATCATAGTTCTTTGACAAAGAAAAACAATGTTCATCCTGTGGGAAGTATATGCCTCCACATTTCCTGCAAATAGAGCTACTTACTGTCTGATATTCTCTGTTGTCCCTGACACTAAGGTCCTGTGAAGTTCTTGTGTGTTGTACGCATGGATGGCTCATGATATTGGACTTCTGGGCTGCGGCCGTCCCAAGTAAAAAGTAGAAACTTAACAGCTTTTATGGATTTTCAGTTTGGTTTAAACAGTCGGCTTTCCTGTTTCAAGAAGTCAGAACACCATAAATGTGCACATGTACAGAGTACCAGTTCTAAAAAAAAAAGTCAGGTGACTCAGTAGAGATATTTTTAAAATGATCCAGCCTCCATCCATAAGCCCACATGGACAATATAGGTGATTATGATCAGGTGCCTGATCATAACCAGCCTGTTATGTGTTCCAGATATGGAATTCAAGAAAATTACTTCCAAAATAAAGTTCTTTGGGTAAATTTTGGCATCCATTTTGAACATGAATAACGAGCTGTTTATGATCGGAGAAACCTAATTATAGTTCTTTAAAGGGCATGAAGCTTATCCTGCACCCATGTACTATGTTGGAAAAGATAAAACATATAGTACTAAATATTATACAACTTTGAAAGATGTAACATACTTACTGGTTCTATGCAGAGAATGGCTGCCAAAGAACAGTGGCAGGAAGCAGAAAAAGCTTTAACTTAACACTTCACTCAGCCAAAAAAAAAAAAAAAAAACTAAAAAAAGGCTGAGTGAAGCATCGGAATATGATTTAAAGCTCTTTGTAGCTCCAAGTGCTGTTCTGTGGTAGTCACTGACCACTATTAGTGCTCCAGCATGGCAGTGGAGTTTAACAGTGCTTAGCAAAAGCTTGATAAACACCTTTCTGATGTCAGGATGGTGCTTAACAAGCATGTATTTTCCCAAATTCTGGATCATACTCAAGATGTTGTATGTACTACAATGTGATTCTACCTTATTAGAAAATACCCCCGCCATTTCAAATGATTGGGAACAGTGTTACAGTGTGCGCTATTTGGGCTGCTAAATAAAGTCCCTTCAGAAGCATTTTGCTTGTTCAGGCTGTATCAAGTGACCAATTCCTCAGATAACCTGAATCTAAAGTGAAAGCAAGTGAATGCACTTGCAGATGGAAAATGAAACTTTGTCAGAATGATGTGGGAGAAACATTTTTTCTTTTAAGTAAATAAATATTTCTAAACTAAATATTATTCTGCCAATGACCTCTTATAGGATGGAAGGGTATGAACATATTTGATAGTGTTTGTGCATTTTTAGTATAGTTAATACTATGTGTGCCTCTGTATGCGTGTATATGTGTATGTGAGCACATATGATCAGTTGTGGGTTGCTGTGGTTTGCATCATTGTGTTGTATGCATCTACTATAACTGAGCAGAAGTTGATTACTGTGGCCATTACTTTTGCATCAGATCTGTGTGTGGATGTGTGTAAATAGGCATGGGCATGTATGTATACAGAGGAGATTCCACTGGATTGAGCCATTGCACTGTATATTTCTGAAACCAATGAGATGAAATACAATGCTGTGCCCATTACTTTTGTATTTGTTCATTCAGTTGATCCTAGCCAGACATCAGAGGTATACAGAGTCAGTAAAGTGGCTCTAGTTGGTGGGCACATCTGTGTGTGTCAGAATTAATTTTGTGTGTGTGTGTGTGTGTGTGTGTGTGTGTGTGTGTGTGTGTGTGTGTGTGTGTGTAGCTGCGTTGCAGTGAGCTGCACTATTTCACTGTATGCATCCGATATCATGAAATACATTACTGTGGCCATTACTTTAGTATTTTTCATTCATTTGAGGTCAGTCAGACTTTTGAGGTGTACAGAGTTACTAAAGTGGCTATAATTGGTAGGCATGGAGGAGGTCCATGGATGAAAATAACTGATTCTGGCTGTTGCTTTAAACAGTTGTTTATCTTATCTGGCATACCTTATGTATGTTTGAATAAAACAAACTGAAATATATTACTGTGACTATTATTATTGTTATTATTATTACTTATTTGATCACCCTTTTGATACTACTGCAGGAATATAATAGTGTTCCCAGTCAGGAATGCACACAGTTGTGTGCTCATATGGTTCAGTACATGTACACAACACTTATGTTCTGGACTTCAACCTAGGAGACCCCACAGTAATGCTAAAAACAAACACATTTATATTGTATGTTTCATAGACAGAGTTCCTTTTACATACTGAATCCCTGGTATACACGCCAGATAAAACAACAAGTTTACTAATTAGTAAGGTATATATAGTTCCAGATATGCAACTGACTGGAATTATTATCTCTGAAACTGTGTCCTAAACTCCAGTGATTGCCTCTGCTAATTATCTAGTATTGCATTCAATTCACTCAAGTTATATGTCATAGATATCTTGTAATAAAATCTTAATTTTTATCCTAATTTCAGTAACACACCCTTCTAATTCAAGACACATGTCTTTAGTCTTAGTCTCTAGCTGGGGCTTTTTCTCTCATTTCAACAACACTTGCATTTTTTCCTCTAAATTATGATATTCCTATGTAGCATTAGTTTATTCTGAATCTGGGTCATTTTTAAGAATTCAAGAGCATGCCTTCCTGCACCTTGCAGGACTTGAAACAAATACCCATGTAAGCTCTTCTGGGATGTATTCTAAAAAGAACAACTAGAAACAACATCTGGGCTGTTCAATGAAATGCTGAGAAAGCATATTCTAAAAATTTGCAGATTTTGTATCTTTTCAAGAATTTTAATTGCACAGAAGTTTTATTTTTATTTTATTTTTCAAATTGTGCAGTAGGAAGACAATCTTTTGATTATTTGTTTTTTGTTGTCTTCAAGTTTATTGTTGGTGCTGGGTTTCTTAGTAAACATTCAAGACTTTTACCACACCTGGGTCTACTATCATGTGACAAGGGAAACAACAGTTTGCATAGGTTCTATAATTACTTCTTTAATACCATCAACATATTATTTTTTATTTTTAAATAATTAAAATACATTAAATGCATACCATAATATTTTAGCCTTTTTTGTTTTTTGCAAACCATTAACTGTATATTTAAATAATTACAGTAACTGTATCAATTTCCCATTCGATTCTTGGCTGGGCTTGGGAGTGCCTTCTGTGTGGAGTCTGCATGTCCTTCCCGCGGTTGGGTAGCATTCAAAAGACATGTGTGCGTAAATGGGCGTGCCTTCGTTGAAGGTTGGGCGTCGAGCTGGCACCTCTGCGTTTCGTAAAAATCTACTGCCAATCATTAGCAGACTGGAGTTCTGCTGTGGTGACCCCTTACTGGGAAAAGCCGAAAGACAAACAACGACAACAGTAACTGTATCAATTTCAAACATGAAATTGTTGAGTAGATTGAAGTAACTATCAAGGGAAATAGAATATTGGCCAGATGGCTTGTAGCTGCTGTATGCCCACTAACAGCATGTGCAACTCCAAAAGCCTCATAAGATTGTATAGATTCATCATGCTCTTCCATAGGCTGAGTACTTCTCCTCTCTATGGGCATCAGGCTGGTGAA
Source organism: Protopterus annectens (assembly GCF_019279795.1). Classification (NCBI taxonomy): domain Eukaryota; kingdom Metazoa; phylum Chordata; order Ceratodontiformes; family Protopteridae; genus Protopterus; species Protopterus annectens. Next base: position 898,955,546 of record NC_056730.1, on the reverse strand, counting down.
CACTTTCAAAAAAGGCATAATGTATTTTGCTATCATTGCCACTTGGTGATCTCGTAACTCCTTGGAGATCCTTTGCCAGACTAGAACATGGAGGGAGAGTTTCCTAACCAAATTGCCTTTATTAGGAGGAAGTTGGTTAAGGTCTCCTATAGGCTACCTAAGCTGGAGCTTTTTCTATTACCTTCATGATGACCAAATGTTATGTTAACTACCAGTTGTATCTCCACCAACACAATGTACATCTTCAAAAGCCTCATCAGAATGAGCAAATGCATCATGCTTTCAATTGACTGAGTATTTTGTTGAAGGGAAATTGTAATGAGCACTTTATTGTTTCCCATCCTGAGCTCACCACTAACCATAGGCTGGTAAATTCTTCCATGGTATATATTGTTTTTGTTATCATTTGCTAAGTTCATGACTCCCTGGTGAACTTTCTTCAGACATGAATGGGGGGTGGGTTGGAAAAACTTTCACTGATTAAATACTTTGGGAGACAACTTGGCAAAAAGCCCAACAGACTCTCATCTTTTTATAACATTTCTTGAGGATAAATTATTTTTGTAAGTACCTGTATATTTTGTTGATTTATATATTAATATGTATGAGTATCTATATCCTAGATAAAATGTATTTATTTTATTTATTTATTTTACATTTGTTTACCAAGAAAATCTAACTGGATGCAGTTCCTTTTTTCATAGGTTCATAGGTAAGTACTAGGCTATCTGCCCATGGGCATTTATAAGCCTAGCCACAGAGTGATGGCTTTCGCCTCCCCATTAGATTAGTAACCTGGGCCTCTGTCAACAGGGTTCCTGAAGTGATCCCAGGGTAGAACTTACGATTACCCATCCACTCATCAAGATTTCTCTTGAAGAGGGTCAGAGAGGAGCTCTGTCAGATATGGATTGGAATTCTATTTTGTCGCCTCACAGTAAGACGCTGTCCGGTTCGATTCTCAGCTAGAGCGTCTTCTGCGTGGAGACATGCGTGAATGGGCGTACCTTCATTGAAGATTGTGCGTCAAGGCTGGTAACTCTGCATGTAAAAATCAACTACCAATCATTAGCGGACCGGAGTTCCACTGTGGTGACCCCTAACTGGGAAAAGCCGAAAGACACAACAACATTCTATTCCAGAGTGAGGGGAGTCGCTGGAACAGGAATCTATCCCTCCAGCATGTCCTGTTTATTGTTGTACATAGGTTCAAGTCGCTAGAACGAGTGGTTCTGAGGGATCTTGTTTTTCTGAGGTGAAGCATGTCCATTAGTTCAGGGTTTGACATGGCCCTATAGGTCAGGCATAGGTCACCTCTGAGCAGACGGTAAGCGACTGAGAATAGCTGGAGATTTTTTAGTCGTGCTTCATAGGGTAATTGTTTAAGGCCCTTAATCCTCTTAGTGAGGTACTTCTGTGGTCTTTCTAGTTGTTGCAGGTGTCTAGTGAGGTACATCCCAAATGGGGCATTGTACTTTATTATGGGCCTAATGAGTGAGGAGTAAAGGGGCACAATCACCTCCTTGGATATGGATGAGTAACCCTTTGTGATCAGGTGTGCCACACAGAAGGATTTCCTGACCGTTTTGGCTATGTGGTTATCAAAGGAGAGCATGCTATCTACTTGGGTACCCAGGTCCCTAATTACTTCTTCTGTACTTAGTGGATTCCCATCTATGTGGTAGTTTGTAGGTACTTTGTTTTTCCCAAATGGGATTACTATGCATTTTTTGGCATTTAGCTTGAGGCCGTGACTTTGACACCAGGTGTTTGTCTCTGTGAGACCCTTTTGCAGGATGTCTGTGTCAGCTGGAGAGTCAATTATTGCACCCAATTTACAGTCATCTGTGAACTTGGTTAGCCACAGTCCCTCCGCCTTTGCCTGTACTTCGGAGAAATAGATACAGAACAGGAGGGGCCCCAGGACAGATCCCTGTGGGACTCCGCTTGTGACTGGTTTAGAGTCAGACATGGCGCCTGCCACTCTTACCGTGTGGGTTCTGTCTGAGAGCCAATTGGCAACCCATATCGTGACATGGGGGTTGATATTTAAGCTGGTGAGTTTGTCTATGATTCCTGAGTGTGGGATTGTGTCGAACACCTTAGCAAGGTCCAGATATGCTGTGTGGACCACCTTCCCTTCATCTATGGCCTTGGTGACTGTTTCGAAGAAGTCGACCAAGTTCAGGAGGCAAGAGCTGCCTTTAACAAAGCCAAACTTGGTGGGGTCCAGTGTCTGGAGGTTCCCAATGTCCCTGTTAATGAGCTCCATGATAATGCATTCCATGGCTTTGCAGACCAAGCTAGTCAAGCTTATAGGGCGATAGTTCCCAGGGTCAGTTGTGACACCACCTTTGTGGAGTGGTACGACTGTTCCTGTACGCCATTCTTTGGGTACATAGCCTGTAGAGAGGCTGAGTTTGAATAGTGATTTGAGATGGGGGGTTATTTCATTTTGAAGCGAGTGTAAGACACAACCTGGGATAGCATCTGGTCCCATTGATGCTGTCTTTTTGGCCTTTGCAAGGGCTGTCTTTACTTGTGCGTCTTAGATATCTGGAGTGCCACATTCTTCTGGGATGGGTGCTAGCCCCTTTGGTGGAGAGGGGGGGGTGAAGTTTGCACTGAACTTGTCAGCCAGGATGTTGGCAATGTCGGTTGGTTCAGTGCATTTATGGCCATTATGCACTAGCTCAGAGCATATCTGAGAGTTTGCCCCTAGACTATTGACAAAGTTAAAGAAGGCCTTGTAGTTATCCTTAGAGTCATTGGCTATTTTTCTTTCGAAGTTGGCCTTGGATGATTTAATGAGGGAGCGCAGTTTTTACTGATGTTAGTCACAGATGCCTTCTTATTTTGGGATTTTGTTCTATCTTGCAGGAGTTTCCTCCTTCTGTTGTAAAGTTTATTTATGGCCAGGGTCCACCAGACTGGCTTCCTCTTTTTTGAGGAGTTGGTCTTGGTTTTACTTGGGATGGCTCGGTCCATGCATTCTTGAAGGTGTTCATAGAATGCACTTGTAAAGGATTCTGCCGATGGGTCATCATTTTCCATTTGATTGGGAGCTTTGAAACTTCCCACCTCAGTCTTGAGGAGTGTGAAGTTGGCTTTAGAAAAGTTTTTTACCTTGATTTCCTTGACTGGGGGGGGGTCGGGATGTGGATGTCCAGTGTGATTAGTTTGTGATCTGATCTTACCAATGACGAGTTTACCTCAGGTGTGGAACATAGGTTCCCCATGTTGGTGATGACCAGGTCCAGTATGTTGTCACCTCTTGTGGGAGTGGTGACCAGCTGTTCAAGGGCATTTGAGTTTATAAACTCAAGGAAGCATTGGGCTAGGGCGTTTGAGCTTGAGTTGTTTTTCCAGTCAATGTTTGGATAGTTGAAGTCACCCAGTAGCATGGTGTTGGGTAGAATCTTCATACTTTCTAATGTTCTCAGGAATGCTGCATGAGGGACCTGAGACAAGGTGGGAGATCTGTAGCAAGCTATAAATTGAACAGTCAATTTACCCGCTGTCAATTGCACTTGGATGGTCTCAGATTCCGCGTGCTGTGCTACTAACCTGGAGGTGTGGGTGTTCTTGATGAATATGGACACACCCCCTCCTTTTGTGTTCTGGTCCTGGTTTTGAGACCTAAAGGTATGGTAGGAGTTATAGCCTGGTAGTGCTGGGGTACTCTCTGGATTCTTGAACCAGGTTTCTGTCACTGCACATACGTCGATTTCTTCCATACTAAGGAGAGCCTTGAGTGCGTGCATTTTGAGTTTAGACTTCTGGCGTTGAGCAGCATTACCCTCAGTTTTTGTTTATTATTGTTGTTTATGGAGGTGGGTTTGTCTTTTGAGCCTTGCCTAAAAAAGGCAGTATTGGGGCGGTAAGAGTCTTGGCCAGTATTCGAAAGCCCAGGGGCGACAGGTGCAAGCCCTCTCTGGTGAAGCAACGTGGCTTGTCAAGCATGTCGTCCCAGGCTGACAAGTATTGGATCCCCTTTGAATGACACCAGTAGTTTAACCAATTGTTGAAACTTATAATTTTTTCTTTGTATGCTGGCATCATTTTGGGTGAGGGCAGGATGCTACTCAGAGTCAGAGTCATACCAGCCTGGGCTATATGGTCAGAGAGCTCCTCCATGTCTCTTTTCATGTAGTCCAGGGAGGTACGTCTCAGGTCATTTACGCCAAAATGTACAATGACAGAGTCATATTTGTACTTGTTGTGGAGTGACCTGAGTGCATGTGTTATGTGGCGGATTCTGGCATCTGACAGGCAGCTTATGGTAACCTTCTCCTTGTTCAGTCTAGTGAGTGGGACATCTGTGTGCCTGATGATAGAATCACTGATTACTAGTGTGTTAGGTGTGTTATTTAGCCTTAGGGGCTGTTTTTGCTTGGCACACTGATGTTGTGACGTATGTGTTACCTGGTTTCTGTTGTGGGATGGGGGTTGCTTGGGTGTATGCTTAGGAGGTCTCTGTTGTTTAGGCAGGTTCTTATTTAGAGCCTCCGAGTATGTTTTTGCGTGTTTCTGAGAGTTGTTTTCTGGTGCAGCTATGGGGAGGCCTGGGGAGAAAAGCTCCACATTAACAACAGGACAGTTGTACAAAATATCAAAACATCACAACAGAGAAGTAGCACATAGCTACAGTGTAATACATAAAGAGTTCTTATTACATCAATTTTACATATATAGAATAAGGTTTATACAGATTTCTAATAATAGAGGATACTGATTACGTCTCTCTACTTAAAACTTTATGTATGTGCACAACTATGCAGAGACAACACAGGTAAATAGTACTATATCAGGGAGAGATACTAATAAAGAGAAAATAGAGCAGCTACTAACTGGGAACATTTGCTGGAAGGTTTGGGGGCAGAGACTGAGTCAGACTCATTATTGTGAAGGAAAGGATGGTGTGGAGAAGAGAAGAAGAATAAGAAAGGAAGTATAGAGGAGTTGGATAGCGGGGGGGGGTGTTCCATGAAAATGATGGGATTTGTCCAGTCTGATGAGTCTATCTGCATACATGCTTAATGACCAGCACCTGAATGTCTAAGTGATATAACAATCTACTAACTATAGCCCCGACCTGTAGACTCTGGAACAATGAAATGACAGATGCTTTAAATATGTCTTGGTTTCTTCCATGATGTTTTGGGTTGCATGTGCCAGTGCATCAAAACTTGCAGTTACAATATTTTCTATACTTTACCTGTTCTAGTATATATATCACTAGGCGATAGATTATCTTGTCTATCCCAACTATGCTGTTGTGTTTTCAAGGCTTTAAATCATTGAGCAAGTGCATTTTTCAATCTGCACAATAAGATTTAAAGTTTTATTTTATTTTTAGTTTGTCTCTTTATGTTAACATGAGTCTAACACAGATGCAGAGCTTTTCAGCAAACATCCATGTTTTTTCACTAACAGGGGCTACTGGCAACTAACTGGAGACAGGAGTAATCCTGGATGCTGTAACTATGACTTTAACACTACCACTGTTTTCCTTTTTATAGCCAAAATGCATTTGATTAATGCTGCAAATTTTTTGTCACATCTGATATTAAATAAGCTATGAACTCATTGTTCCAATGCTTACTAAAGTAACCATATTGTTTTGAGCAGTGAAACTGCTAAGCAGAGGCAAAGTAAATATCTGAGGTGATTGGAACTATGCCTGTAATGACTATGTCAGCTGCATCTATCATGTGTATCTCCAAAATGCTCAACAGAATAGACAAATCCCATCATTTTCTCTGACTGTTAACTTTATTGTTTTTCTCTCCTGATCCCTTGTATGATATACAGGCTGTTGAAACCTTCCAGGAAGGAAATGCTATATGTTCCTGTTATTGCCCCTGAAGGGGGTATAACGCCTTGGTATTTTTTTCCTAATGTGAATGTGGGAGAGGATGATCCTTACAGTCTACCTAAGAAGTACCTTGTTCTAACAACTCCTTTAAGAACAATTGCTATGATAAATGCCAGTACATTTTGTTAATTTGTGTATTCATATTTTTGTCTCATGAAAGAGTTAAGACTCAAAAGAGAGAAGCAAATATGATCAATCTTTTTATACTGAAACACAAAATCACAAAAAAGTATTATTTTATGCAGAGGGCAAATCCCCCTGCACCCCCAACCCCTAGTAAGTATATATATACCAACTCCAAGATCACACAGACACTGGTAAAGGGCAAATTCCCAGTCCCCACCACACTGTGAGTATATATATCAGCCTCTGTTGTAATGTCTTGGAAAACAAATACTTCATGAGGAATTAAGCTGCTGGCTGAGATTCCTTGAACTCAAGAAGAAAAAAAAGCACAAACTGTAGACAACATCAGTTGAGACCTCAGTGTAATTATAACTTGTTTAGACATTAATAGTTTTTTATTGAAAACTAAAGATATTAAAGATAAGCACTTTCACTCATTAGATCTAACTCCAATTTACCTGACATGCAGGATTTTTATACTTTAATAAATAACTCATTGTCACTTTCTCAAGCTGGGATCATAGTTGTAAGCCATAATCTGTTTGGCCAAGCTATCATGGGATGAAAGGGCTCATCTTTCACATCTCTTCTACTTATCTATTATCTCCATATCTCACTTTATTGGTAACTAAGAAGTTGCAGCCAACGTTATTTTATGCTTAGCCTATGTGGCATAAAAGATTTGACAAACACGCAGTGTTGAGAACATAATACCACAATTTAAGTAACACTCCATGATAGTGGCACAAAATAAACTAGAGCCCACACTCGTACACTTTGACTGTCAAGAGAACTTGTTGTAAAAGTCAAGAGAAATGCTTTAACCAAATCTTATAGTTTAATAGGTACTTACTAGGCTATCGATCTGTGATGATCTTAAGAAGCCAAGCCCTTGTATTTTGCATACAAGTAACCAGAAATGGGTCAAAAATGGGCATGCTGGAATATTTACATGCTTCCCCATCCATGAGGGAAAGGTATGCTAAACTGGAGGTCATTTTGTAGTTACCTATATGTTCGTCCAAATTACTTTTCAGTAGAGTGAGAAAAGTAATTTGCTTTATGTGGAGTGGAAGACAGTTCCATGGAAGAGGTATACTCTGTGAGACAAACCTATCACTCCATGTTTCATTTATTTTGCCAAAGAGATTGAGATCCTTTAAGCAGGCATTTATGATACAATTGAAGTTGAGAAGTGCAATAGGTGTGAAAGAATATGGACTGCTGTACCTCTATCCAAAAGGCAAAGGTCTCTCAGTAACCTCTATGATATTGAGAAGAAGGGCAAAGCTTTGAGATTGTCTGCATACGTTTTATGTTTTAGGCCCTTGAGTTTTTTTTTTTTCTCTCCTTCTTCTGTAAGATTTTGGATGCACATGACCAGTGCAGCAAAGCCCGCATTTAGAATATTTTTTTTGTCTTTCACCTATCCTGGACTATATTTAGCTGACCAGAGCAGTGGCTTATTTTATATACCTTTTCAGTCCTTCTAATTCCACTTCTGTTTATCATATGGATCAAAAAGAAGTTGATTTTTAAACATTTTTTCTACGTTAACTTAAAATTTAACTTGGATGCAGGATTCCTCAGCAAAAAGTCAAGGCTCTTAGTATTACTAGTGTGTTGCAAGAGGAACAGATGTTTGCATAGGTTCTATAATTATTAGTTAAATATTGTCAATATTTTATTCTCTAGTTTCCATAACCAGAGTAAACATTTTTAAATGTGTTTGCTGTAAAGTATTTTGCAGATGTGCTTCTGCAAACCATTAACTGCAAATTCAGTTCTTTACTACAGCAACCATATTATTGTGAGTCATGAAAATACTGGTCAGATGCAAAGTAAAATCAAGGCATTTGGAATGGTCACTGTCTGAAGTGGCAACGCTCTTACTCTGCTGTGGAAGTGTTTGTAGAATGTCCAGTTTAATTCCCTCCTTGTGCCCTTTACTAAGTTTTGGAACAGACTGTATATGGAAGAAGAGTTACCAAGGGAAAAAGAAGATAAACATCAGTACTAGGATCAGTGTGAAAGATTAATGAAGCCCATACGAGGTGGCCTGAGAATACATTTCTAAACACCCATGATTCAGTATCTCAGTACACATGAAACAATTAGTTACTGTTTTTCTTTGGCTTAATGTTAGACACTTTCTGCTGCTTAGGATATAGAGAGCAACACCAATAATTTTGAGACATGACTTAGAAAAATGTGGAATACTTAAAGTTTCAAGAGTAAATCTAATTGTTCTATATCACAAATGAAATACGTTTCCACCAAAACACAGTATCACTGCAAAGCAGTTTAAACAAACCACAATCAAAAAGCAAACTAATGAAAAATAGCAACACAATCAAAATCACAAAATATAATACAAGCAGTGGTGAAATCTCTGCACTTTCAAACAGTGCGTCACATTTTACTTCATTGTCTTTGTATTTACTAACTTCACAACTGCAAAACTGCAAAGCTGAAAAAAAGCAGATGTTACCAAACGTTTATTCTTTATCATCTTTTAACTATTCAATCTGGCAAAACACAAATGAAGTTTGGCAACAAATCAAGTAGTCCCGGGACATCTTCATAAGGGGTTAGATTGATATTAGTGGGAGTTAAGTGGGTTGGGGAGGTGAAAGGGTTAAGTGGAAGCAGGGATGGTTGGGAGGAAATGAGATAAGGATGGGGAGGGGCTTAAGAGGTTTAGACAAGTGTAGCTGGGTAAGAAATCACATTTTGGTGTGAACTTGCTAAGGGAAGGTACACCCAAGACGACCTGTAGTTATTCCAGGAGGAATGGTAGGCCCGGGGGTACTGGTTAGAGGTAGATGGTTTATAGCATATAGTATCAGAGAGGGTTTTTTTTTTTTGTCATTGTGTAGTTAAGCTGTGTAGAAAACACTAGCTGCAAAATACTGATATAACAAAGACACTTGGTAGAGAAAACCACTTTATAAAACAAAGCAAAGCTTTCGGGTAAAACCCTTCTTCAATACTAATGCATACACATCAAAAATTCACAGTTTAAATACAGGTCAACAGTCACATGACCAGCAGCCCAATGAAATCATGTGACAACACAAACACAAAGTTAATTACAAGGTATACAATATAATTCTTGTTATAAAACATGTTATAAAACATAAAAATTATAAGAAATATAAGAAATTAATTCAGTATTCATATACATTTTTATCACAGTCTAGTGTTATGTAATTTAACTAATATCGGCTTATACAACCATGCTATTCAAACCTGGGGATGAATCAGCAGCAAATCTCAAAATCCATTCATACTCCTTAGTCTCTAGGTGGTTATTAATATCTCCACCTCTTAATGTAGGATATACAATGTCAATCACCCTAAACCTAAATTTATGCTCATTACCAAAACTAGATGAATGCTTAAACAAAGCATTCTTATCATAACATCTCCTGATCTCCGATTTATGTTCAGTGATGCGTTCCTTTAGTTTACGGGTAGTCTTACCTACATAAAATGAAGGACATGAGACACATGTAGCCAAATAAACAACATAGTTTCATAGTTTCATAGTAGTGTACTAGGCTATCTGCCCTGGGGCATTTACAAGCCTAGCCAACAATGATGTGGCTTACGCCACCCCGTATTATATAGTTGCGCCTCTCTAGTAGTGACACATGTGGGACCCCATTATTTAGTAAACTATACCTCTGTCTAGTAGTGACACTGAGGTGACTCCCGAGGTAAACTTACGATCTCCCATCCATGCATCGAGATTTTTCTTGAACAGTGCCAATGAAGGGCTCTGTCTCACATGAACTGGGATTTTGTTCCAGAGTACGGGTAACCTCTGTGTTATGAATCTATCCCTCCAGCATGTTTTATTCATATTTGTGCAGAGGTTGAAATCTTTAGCTCGCGTGGTTCTGGTGGATCTGGATTTTTGAGATGGAGCATGTCCATCAGTTCTTGGTTGGACATGGCCCTATATGTTAGGCACAAATCACCTCTGAGCAGGCGGTATGCTACTGAATAGAGCTGGAGTTTATTTAATCTAGCTGGATAAGGCACATGTTTGAGACCCATGATCCTCTTGGTGAGGTACTTCTGGGGTCTTTCCAGTTGTTGCATGTGCCGGGTGAGATACATCCCAAATGGAGCAATATATTCAATCATGGGCCTGACAAGTGAGGAATATAGAGGTACAATGACCTCCTTTGATCTGGATGAGAATCCCTTCATGATGAGATGGGCAAGGTAGAATGTCTTTCTGACCACTTTGGCAACATGGTTGTCAAAGGAGAGGTCACTATCGACTTGAGTCCCCAGGTCTCTGATTACTTCTTCCGTACTCAGTGGGTTATTGTCTATGTGATAATTTGTGGGTACTTTGTTTTTCCCAAAGGGATGACTATACATTTTTTGGCGTTAAGTTTGAGGCCATGATTCCGGCACCAGTTGTCTGTTTCAGTGAGACCTTTCTGTAGGATGTGTGTGTCAGCAGGAGAATCAACTATGGCACCCAGTTTGCAGTCATCTGCAAACTTTGTCAGCCATAATCCTCCCATATTTGCTTTCACATCCGAGAAGTAAATGCCGAATAAGAGTGGTCCCAAGACTGAGCCCTGTGGGACACCACTCGTGACTGGTTTTGAGTCTGACATGGCTCCAGCAATTTTGACCTTATGGGTTCTGTTTTAGCCAGTTTGCTACCCATCTTGTGACATATGGATTTACATTTAGGCTGCTGAGCTTGTCTATGATGCCAGAGTGTGGTATCGTGTCAAAGGCTTTAGCCAAGTCCAAGTAGGCAGTGTGGACAGCCTTGCCCTCGTCGATGGCACTAGTGACTATCTCGAAGAAGTCAACCAGGTTTAAGAGGCAGGATCTGCCTTTTACAAAACCGAACTGGGTGGGATCAAGGGTCTGCAGATCTCCAATATCGCCATTTATGAGTTCCATGATGATTCTTTCCATAGCCTTGCAGACCAGGCTGGTCAGACTTATGGGGCGGTAGTTACCAGGGTCAGTAGAATTTTCCCCTTTGTGGAGTGGGACCACTGTTGCTGTGCGCCAGTGTTCAGGTACATATCCTGTAGTGAGGCTAAGATTGAATAGCGTTTTAGGTGCGGGTTTAGTTCATCTTGAAGTTCACGTAACACGCAACCGGGATACCATCGGGTCCCATAGATGCTGTGTTTTTGCTTTGTTGAGTGCTGATTTCACCTGTATGTCTGAGATGACAGGTAGGTTACATTCAGCAGGGATAATTACTACATCTTTAGGGGTGAGGGAGGGAGAAATTTGCACTGAACCTATCTGCCAGAATATTGGCAATGTCGGTAGGGTCAGTGAATTTTTGTCATTGTGTACCAACTCAGAGCATATCTGAGAATTTCCTCCCAAGGTTCTGACATAATTGAAGAAGGCCTTGTGATTGTCTTTGGTATCCTTGGCAATCTTTCTCTCAAAGTTGGCTTTAGATATTTTTATGAGAGAACGTAGTTTTTTACTTGTGCTGATCAGGAAGCCTTTCCCTTGTGGGATTTGGCTTTGTCCTGCAGTAGCTTCCTTCTTTTGTTGTACAGTTTGTTTATAGCGGGGTCCACCAAACTGGGTTTTCCCTTGGTGGAGAGGGTCTTGGTTTTAGTTGGGATTGCTTGATCCATGCATTCTTGGAGATGTCCGTAGAAGGCTGTTGTGTAGGATTCAGCATTTTGGGATGTGGTTTCCATTAACCCAGTAGGCTTAAAGGATATCATTTCTGACTTAAGGAGTGTAAAGTCAGCTTTTGAAAAATTTTTCACTGTAGTCTTTTGTTCTGGGGGTGGGGTGGGATATGTACATCCAACGTGATCAGTTTATGGTCAGATCTTACTAGTGAGGGGTTTATATCCGTGCGGAGCATTTGGACCCCATGTTTGTGATAATCAGGTCAAGTATATTATCTCTCCTCGTAGGAGAAGTGACCAGTTCCTCCATAGCATTTGAGTTAATGAATTCCAGGAATCTTTGGGCTAGGGTGTTAGGGCTAGAATAGTGGGCCCAGTCTATGTTGGGGTAGTTGAAGTCACCCAATATGATGGTGTTTGGTGTGACATTCATATCCTCCAGTGTTTTCAGGAATGCTTGATGGGATTCCTGGGATTGGGAGGGTGTTCTATAACATGCGACCAGTTGTATGGTAGTTTTGCCTATGGTGAGTAAAACTTGTATGGTTTCTGATGCTTCATGGGTAGCCACCAATCGAGAGGTGTAGGAGTCCTTTATGAAAATGGACACTCCCCTCCTTTGTGGTTCGCCTGGAACTTGAGGCCGAAAAGCATGATATGAGGTATAGCCTGGTAGCTGGAGTGCTCTCAGGAGCCTTGAACCAGGTTTCAGTTACTGCACAGACATCGATGTTCTCCATACTGAGAAGTGCTTCGAGTGCCTGCATCTTGAGATTTAGACTTCTGGCGTTGAGCAGCATTACCCTTAATTTTTTTCCATTTTTGTTTTTTACGGAGGTTGATTTGTCTTTTGAGCATTGCCTAAAAAAGGCACTATGGGGTGGCAAGAGCCTTGGCCAGTATCTGGAAGCCCAGTGGTGACAGGTGCAAGCCATCCCTTGGCTAACGGCCTGTCCAGCATGTCATCCCAGGCTGACAGACATTGGATCCCCCTAGAATGACACCAGTGATTAAGCCAATTGTTAAAATTGATCATTTTGTCTTTGTACTGAGGCATCATTCTTGGTGAAGGCAGGATGCTGCTCAGGGTCAGGGTCATACCAGTCTGGGCTACATAATCGGAGAGCTCCTCAATGTCTCTTTTCATGTAGTCCAGGGAGGTGCGTCTCAGGTCATTCACACCAGCATGGACAATGACTGCATCATACTTGTACTTGCTTTGGAGTGACCTGAGTGCGTGTGTAATGTGGCGGATCCTAGCTCCCGATAGGCAGCTCAACGTTACCCTCTCCTTATTCAGCCTGGTAAGTGGAACGTCGGTGTGTCTGACTATAGAGTCACCTATTACTAATGTCTCTGGCATAGTGTTTTGCCTTAGGGGCTGTGATTGTGTGACACACCTGTTGTTTGAGGTATGTGTTGTAGGTGTTACGTTTTGTGGGGTGTATTTCTGGGTGTCTGCTTTGGAGGCCTCTGTTGTTTTGGTAAGTTTTTTATAAGAGCCTCCGAGTATGTCTTTGTGTTCTTATGTGTTTGGTTTGTAGCGGTGGTGGTTTTATGTGTGACCGGTTTTGCTTCGGGTGTGGGTACCTTCTCCTCCTGTCTGGTCTTGCCAGTCCTGAGTTGAGAGAGTTCAGCCTCCAGTCTGGCTATATAGTTGCATCTCTCACAAGTATTTGTGTTAGTAGGAAGGAGGAGGGGGTTGTCTGTGTACATGAGACAATTGTAACATTGTCTTAAGATTCCCAGGTTAACCAGCTGAACAAGAGAGGATGCTAGTGGTCTACCACTCGACATACTAGAATATTATAAGGAGTGCTGTGCCTTTAAGGGAAGTGGGTATTCACAGGAGGTAGTGGATGGCTGTAGTGCTTACTTTAGTATAAGAGTGCTTACTTTATTATAAGAGTGCTTGCTAAGACTAGAAGTCCCGAAAACAGTGCTAATATATACAGCTAAATAGACTGAGTAGAGCTTTCTAAGTGAAAAATTGAAGAGCAGACTTGGCGGAGCCAGAAATAGTTTAAACCTGTATAACCGCTGCTGCACTATGCGCCCAACCGCGCAAAAACGCCCTGAGGCGGATTTTTATACAGGGAACTTGAAAAGAGCTAGAAATGGTCCAAAGCAACCAATAATTTACAGCTCAAGTGCTGAGGTCACTTCCCCCAGGGACAGATAGGCTGCTCAAGGCTCCCCACTCCCACTGGTGAGCTCAGAAACTTCCTTCTATCCAAGTAAGGCAATGGCCAACACAGGAACTACACACAGCCCAGAATACAGCAAAGCCTGTATACTGGTCCAAACTAGTCGAGCAAAGGCAGGAAAACAAGGAGTATTTTTTTTGTTTTTGTTTTTCAGGAAAGCACACAGAAATGCAATTAAGCAAACAGTAAAATCGATTTACACAGGCTAGCACACTTTAGTGGGCAGCCTCAGCAGTTAAATTAACAAAAAACAGTATTAATCGACCAGAGTCGACCAAAATGCTACTTTTAAGTGCAGATACTTCAGAAATCAGCAGATAGACAAAAAACAGTTATAGCTAGTTAAATGAAAGCCAGAGAGGACAATGCAGATAAAAAAAAGCCAAACAATACTTAAATCTGGAAAGTGGTCGCTTCTTTCAGTTCTCTGTTGCCAGGACCCCTCTGCAGGACCACGTGGAGCTCTGCTTGGGTATATAGCCAGAAAAAAAATGCCCTGAGGCGGATTTTTATACAGGGAACTTGAAAAGAGCTAGAAATGGTCCAAAGCAACCAATAATTTACAGCTCAAGTGCTGAGGTCACTTCCCCAAGGGACACATAGGCTGCTCAAGGCTCCCCACTCCCACTGGTGAGCTCAGAAACTTCCTTCTATCCAAGTAAGGCAATGGCCAACACAGGAACTACACACAGCCCAGAATACAGCAAAGCCTGTATACTGGTCCAAACTAGTCGAGCAAAGGCGGGAAAACAAGGAGTATTTTTTTTTGTTTTTTGTTTTTTCAGGAAAGCACACAGAAATGCAATTAAGCAAACAGTAAAATTGATTTACACAGGCTAGCACACTTTAGTGGGCAGCCTCAGCAGTTAAATTAACAAAACAGTATTAATCGACCAGAGTCGACCAAAATGCTACTTTTAAGTGCAGATACTTCAGAAATCAGCAGATAGACACAAAAACAGTTATAGCTAGTTAAATAAAAGCCAGAGAGGACAATGCAGATAAAAAAAGCCAAAAAATACTTAAATCTGGAAAGTGGTCGCTTCTTTCAGTTCTCTGTTGCCAGGACCCCTCTGCAGGACCACGTGGAGCTCTGCTTGGGTATATAGCCAGAAAAAACGCCCTGAGGCGGATTTTTATACAGGGAACTTGAAAAGAGCTAGAAATGGTCCAAAGCAACCAATAATTTACAGCTCAAGTGCTGAGGTCACTTCCCCCAGGGACAGATAGGCTGCTCAAGGCTCCCCACTCCCACTGGTGAGCTCAGAAACTTCCTTCTATCCAAGTAAGGCAATGGCCAACACAGGAACTACACACAGCCCAGAATACAGCAAAGCCTGTATACTGGTCCAAACTAGTCGAGCAAAGGCGGGAAAACAAGGAGTATTTTTTTTTTTTTGTTTTTCAGGAAAGCACACAGAAATGCAATTAAGCAAACAGTAAAATCGATTTACACAGGCTAGCACACTTTAGTGGGCAGCCTCAGCAGTTAAATTAACAAAAAAACAGTATTAATCGACCAGAGTCGACCAAAATGCTACTTTTAAGTGCAGATACTTCAGAAATCAGCAGATAGACACAAAAACATTTATAGCTAGTTAAATGAAAGCCAGAGAAGACAATGCAGATAAAAAAAGCCAAAAAATACTTAAATCTGGAAAGTGGTCACTTCTTTCAGTTCTCTGTTGCCAGGACCCCTCTGCAGGACCACGTGGAGCTCTGCTTGGGTATATAGCCAGAAAAAAACGCCCTGAGGCGGATTTTTATACAGGTGTATTACAAGTAGCAGATACTTTAAACCTAAAAGTTCTACCATTGGTAGGATGTACAAAAATGTCACTATCATTGTTAAAAATATCCACACAACATACACAATTAAAACACTTGTAAGTACCATAATTCACTGAAGTAGGTACGTGCATGGATCTACAGAAATCCTTATAACATAACAAGCTCTTTAGGGTCTTCATGTTTCTATACGCAAAACATGGTTTATCACCTAAAATAGCCTTCAGTTCATCCGAGGCCATAAGAATGGCCCAATTCCTAAATATAATCTGTTTGATAGAACTTGTCCTTACACTAAAAGAAGTAACATACCTAATAGCTACCTTTTGGTTATTCCTTATATTATCAGTATTGCTCAAATTAACCATACCTTCTGAAAAAGTTGGTTTCAAAGAGGTCTTTCTATCTACCACTACGTTATGTTTTAAACTAGATAATAAATGTACATCATATCCACTAGATATAAAATCATCTGTCATCTCATCCAATTGCAAGGAGAATACAGTGTCATCAGTATTTAATCTGCTTATTCTACTAAATTGAGACTTAACTATGCCTTTAAATGTGTGCGGTGCATGCATACTACCATAATGGGTATATCTATCAGAATAAACGTCTTTCCTATGCATACTAGTATGTATAAAGCCTTCATTCATCTGCAATCTGACATCTAAAAAGACTATAGTATTATCAGATGTTTCCATTTTAAATTTAAAAAAATTTGTACTTGAATTCAAATAATTCAAAAAGTCATTTAATTCATCCAGTGTGCCACCCCATATCATAAAACAATCATCCACGAAACGTTGGTAAAAGCATATTTTGTTAACAAAATGATTTCTATCATTATAGATGTAATTCTTCTCCCATTGATAGAGAACCAAATTAGCATAAGTATTAGCTATCGAGGTACCCATGGCTACCCCAGTAAGCTGAAGGAACAGAGAGTCATTAAATAAAAATACATTATTTTTCAATACTACATCCATAAGACAGCAGATGTTTTCAATATGTCTAATGTTTGGATTAGGTTGTGAAACTAAAAATTCTCTCAATAATTCAAGACCAATATCATTAGGAATAACAGTAAAGAGGGAGACAATATCTAATGTTAAAAAATAATGCTTACACTTTTCTAGTGCATCTTTCATGCTATTATGCCATAAACGTAACTTGCACAATAGATCAGAGGTATCCCGTAAAATGGTAACACAATGAGATAAATATGGTTGTAACTGCCTTTGTAAATATAACGAAATTGGTTCAGTTACCCAACCACCACCTGACACAATAGGTCTCATCGGTGGATTCACCATGGATTTATGAATTTTAGGGATACCATACAAGTGTGGAATGACAGGGCATGAAACAGTAAAATAATGAAACAAATCTAAACTGATATCACCATTCAACTGTAATTCATAAATAACCATATTCACATAAGTGATACATTTTTTAACATCTAGATTTGTAATGGTCTTAAATGCAGCACTATCTTCAAGCAATACAGATACTGCTGACAAATACTTATCTCGGTCCATTAAAACAACCACACCACCTTTGTCTGCTTGTTTGATAATAATATCATTACATAGTTGCAGACTCTTTAACGCTTTAAACTCATGGAAAGTCAAATTAAAAGTTCTTTTCTTCACAGTATTGGAATATAGAGATCTAATTTGAGATTCACATATGTCATGAAATGCCTTCACAATAGGTACACTAACAGGTGTAAAGGTACTACGTCATTTACACTGTTCTTCGACGATAGCAGAGTTACCAAATAAAAGTCTCAAATTGACATTTCTAGCAAACTGTTTCAAATCTGTGAGTGCAGACACCACACCATCACTACTAGTAGGAATAAAATTAAGTCCTTTACACAGGAAAGAATAATGAGCTTCCTGTAAGTCAAACTTAGATAAATTCAACGTACCGTTTATTATTTGCGGCTTACTTTGTTCAGCCCTAAAGGGCTCTCACTCTTTCTTTTGCTTGAATTTGCTAACTGCCCTATAGGCAGCCCTCTCGATTTTGGGGACCTCTCTATAATGGACTCAGGTTGGTCCAAATGAAAGCGCTTATGCGCAAAGTTAATGGTAAGTTGTTGAGACTTCTTACCAGTGTTGCTTGAGGCGTTATCATTGCCATCTTGTTTCTGTTTTGCTTCAGACGGCATGCTGGCGCACATTGCGAGAGGAGATGATGTCATCTGGACAGATTCATTCCCCACTGGCATTGGGGGCGCCACTTCTGTAACCAGTTTTAACGGAGCTTTCATAGCTGGTGCTATCCCATGGAAATTATCCAGTGTATCCAGAGCTTCTCATTGGAAAACTCTTTTTTGGTTGACATACGAGGTATTGTCTGTTTTCGACCAAGAGAAAATATTACCTCTTTGAAAATCATTAATGCCACCCATTAACTTCCGTTTTTTGGTTGCTTCCATGCGACTATCAAACGCTTGCATTCTATCAAGCATTTGTTGGTAGCTATCAGTCATATTGGAAAAGACAGGCATTTCCACTATACTATTTTCTAAGGCAAAGATCTCTTTTCTATAGTCCTCCTCTATGGTGAGAAAGAAATCATTCATCAGACACATGTAATCCAGACTCAGCTTAATGTTAAGCTGTTGCCATTTTTTTAACAGTTCAGGATACGTATTGCCATAAGAGGGCATTTTAAGGATTCTAAGCCCTCGTGGAACAATGCCTCTCTCTACATAAGCTAGGAAACTGAAGCGTTGCCATTGTAAATGCTTAAATGCACTCACTTTCCTCTCAAGCAACTGTAATGTCTTATTAAAATCAGCAATGCTCTCAGAAGCAGGTAGAATAGCATTCCCAGTAGCAGGACTTACTGTTTCAATGAAATGCAACAATGGATTAGTCTCAATATTAATGAGAGACGTGATAGAGTTCACAGTCGTTAGACTTGCCATATCAAAGCTAGCAAGGCTGCGAGATAGACCCTTGTAGGAATTCCCAAAGGCAGCAACTGTAGCAAAGTAGAAAACACTAGCTGCAAAATTTTCATTTCGTGGATGATTGTTTTATGATATGGGGTGGCACACTGGATGAATTAAATGACTTTTTGAATTATTTGAATTCAAGTACAAATTTTTTTAAATTTAAAATGGAAACATCTGATAATACTATAGTCTTTTTAGATGTCAGATTGCAGATGAATGAAGGCTTTATACATACTAGTATGCATAGGAAAGACGTTTATTCTGGTAGATATACCCATTATGGCAGTATGCATGCACCGCACACATTTAAAGGCATAGTTAAGTCTCAATTTAGTAGAATAAGCAAATTAAATACTGATGACACTGTATTCTCCCTGCGATTGGATGAGATGACAGATGATTTTATATCTAGTGGATATGATGCACTTTTATTATCTAGTTTAAAACATAACGTAGTGGTAGATAGAAAGACCTCTTTGAAACCAACTTTTTTAGAAGGTATGTTTAATTTGAGCAATACTGATAACATAAGGAATAACCAAAAGGCAGCTATTAGGTATGTTACTTCTTTTAGTGTAAGGACAAGTTCTATCAAACAGATTATATTTAGGAATTGGGCCATTCTTATGGCCTCGGATGAACTGAAGGCTATTTTAGGTGATAAACCATGTTTTATGATAGAAACATGAAGACCCTAAAGAGCTTGTTATGTTATAAGGATTTCTGTAGATCCATGCACGTACCTACTTCAGTGAATTATGGTACTTACAAGTGTTTTAATTGTGTATGTTGTGTGGATATTTTTAACAATGATAGTGACATTTTTGTACATCCTACCAATGGTAGAACTTTTAGGTTTAAAGTATCTGCTACTTGTAATACATCTTTTGTTGTTTATTTGGCTACATGTGTCTCATGTCCTTCATTTTATGTAGGTAAGACTACCCGTAAACTAAAGGAATGCATCACTGAACATAAATCAGAGATCAGGAGATGTTATGATAAGAATGCTTTGTTTAAGCATTCATCTAGTTTTGGTAATGAGCATAAATTTAGGTTTAGGGTGATTGACATTGTATATCCTACATTAAGAGGTGGAGATATTAATAACCACCTAGAGACTAAGGAGTATGAATGGATTTTGAGATTTGCTGCTGATTCACCCCCAGGTTTGAATAGCATGGTTAGCCTTAAGCCGATATTAGTTAAATTACATAACACTAGACTGTGATAAAAATGTATATGAATACTGAATTAATTTCTTATATTTCTTATAATTTTTATGTTTTATAACATGTTTTATAACAAGAATTATATTGTATACCTTGTAATTTACTTTGTGTTTGTGTTGTCACATGATTTCATTGGGCTGCTGGTCATGTGACTGTTGACCTGTATTTAAACTGTGAATTTTTGATGTGTATGTATTAGTACTGAAGAAGGGTTTTACCCGAAAGCTTTGCTTTGTTTTATAAAGTGGTTTTCTCTACCAAGTGTCGTAGTTAAGCTGTGTGGCAGATATGTTACCAGGAAGGAATTTACACTGCTGCTTTTAGAGGGTAATAATTACATATAGATATAAAGAAAAAAAAAAATGGAAGACCTATATATTATTACAGATACTTGAGGTTTGTCGTAGGCATTTGGCTGGTCCAGGATGAAGTCTTATTAATGGCGGGCTTACGGTTACTGCTGCCCATTTGGGCCAGAACTTTATTAAGTTAGTAGAATTACTGTGGTTTGGCTTGTGACGGAAGGAAAATTGCTACGGTAGTGTGCCTGTTTGCTCTGGGACTCATACAGCTTTATGAGTCATCGCTATCTTTCTGCTGTTTAAGTGTTAGGGTGGTTAAGCTGGTATTGCTTATTTTGGACAGTGTACAGTTTTGGGAGTCTTCTTGCCTTTCCGTTTGGCTGCAGTATTAATGGTATCGTGGTATTCTGAGGTTAGGACATGGGGGGAAGGGCCACACTACAATTTGGTAGTTGCAGATGGTTTGAGGGATATTCCAAAAAAAAAAGGGGGGGGGTTGTACTTGGAATTGAAGCGGCCAGTTTTTCAGCCCCTTTACAGATGTTGTTCCTTGTTTTCATCAGTTCATGTGGTTCTTAGGTGGCTTTCCTTGTCACTGAGTAACTCAGTGGTAGTTTGGGGGTTAGAGGAAGCCAAGATGGCCATTTCATGGGCTGTGAGTTCCGCCCGGGGGGCAGAGGTGCTACTACACATGGGTGGTAGCATCGACAACTACCGGGTTAAATCCGAGCTGTTTACAGCTTGCTAGTTTCATAGTTTCATAGTTTCATAGTAGTGTACTAGGCTATCTGCCCTGGGGCATTTACAAGCCTAGCCAACAATGATGTGGCTTACGCCACCCCGTATTATATAGTTGCGCCTCTCTAGTAGTGACACATGTGGGACCCCATTATTTAGTAAACTATACCTCTGTCTAGTAGTGACACTGAGGTGACTCCCAAGGTAAACTTACGATCTCCCATCCATGCATCGAGATTTTTCTTGAACAGTGCCAATGAAGGGCTCTGTCTCACATGAACTGGGATTTTGTTCCAGAGTACGGGTAACCTCTGTGTTATGAATCTATCCCTCCAGCATGTTTTATTCATATTTGTGCAGAGGTTGAAATCTTTAGCTCGCGTGGTTCTGGTGGATCTGGATTTTTTGAGATGGAGCATGTCCATCAGTTCTTGGTTGGACATGGCCCTATATGTTAGGCACAAATCACCTCTGAGCAGGCGGTATGCTACTCAATAGAGCTGGAGTTTCTTTAATCTAGCTGGATAAGGCACATGTTTGAGACCCATGATCCTCTTGGTGAGGTACTTCTGGGGTCTTTCCAGTTGTTGCATGTGCCGGGTGAGATACATCCCAAATGGAGCATTATATTCAATCATGGGCCTGACAAGGGAGGAATATAGAGGTACAATGACCTCCTTTGATCTGGATGAGAATCCCTTCATGATGAGATGGGCAAGGTAGAATGTCTTTCTGACCACTTTGGCGACATGGTTGTCAAAGGAGAGGTCACTATCGACTTGAGTCCCCAGGTCTCTGATTACTTCTTCCGTACTCAGTGGGTTATTGCCTATGTGATAATTTGTGGGTACTTTGTTTTTCCCAAAGGGGATGACTATACATTTTTTGGCGTTAAGTTTGAGGCCATAATTCCGGCACCAGTTGTCCGTTTCAGTGAGACCTTTCTGTAGGATGTGTGTGTCAGCAGGTGAATCAACTATGGCACCCAGTTTGCAGTCATCTGCAAACTTTGTCAGCCATAATCCTCCCATATTTGCTTTCACATCCGAGAAGTAAATGCCGAATAAGAGTGGTCCCAAGACTGAGCCCTGTGGGACACCACTCGTGACTGGTTTTGAGTCTGACATGGCTCCAGCAATTTTGACCTTATGGGTTCTGTTTTTAGCCAGTTTGCTACCCATCTTGTGACATATGGATTTACATTTAGGCTGCTGAGCTTGTCTATGATGCCAGAGTGTGGTATCGTGTCAAAGGCTTTAGCCAAGTCCAAGTAGGCAGTGTGGACAGCCTTGCCCTCGTCGATGGCACTAGTGACTGTCTCGAAGAAGTCAACCAGGTTTAAGAGGCAGGATCTGCCTTTTACAAAACCGAACTGGGTGGGATCAAGGGTCTGCAGATCTCCAATATCGCCATTTATGAGTTCCATGATGATTCTTTCCATAGCCTTGCAGACCAGGCTGGTCAGACTTATGGGGCGGTAGTTACCAGGGTCAGTAGAATTTCCCTTTGTGGAGTGGGACCACTGTTGCTGTGCGCCAGTGTTCAGGTACATATCCTGTAGTGAGGCTAAGATTGAATAGCGTTTTAGGTGCGGGTT
This sequence comes from Protopterus annectens, assembly GCF_019279795.1. Lineage (NCBI taxonomy): Eukaryota > Metazoa > Chordata > Ceratodontiformes > Protopteridae > Protopterus > Protopterus annectens. The sequence continues at coordinate 898,933,053 of NC_056730.1, read as the reverse complement.
TAGTTCATCTTGAAGTTCACGTAACACGCAACCGGGATACCATCGGGTCCCATAGATGCTGTGTTTTTGCTTTGTTGAGTGCTGATTTCACCTGTATGTCTGAGATGACAGGTAGGTTACATTCAGCAGGGATAATTACTTCATCTTTAGGGGTGAGGGAGGGAGAAATTTGCACTGAACCTATCTGCCAGAATATTGGCAATGTCGGTAGGGTCAGTGAATTTTTGTCGTTGTGTACCAACTCAGAGCATATCTGAGAATTTCCTCCCAAGGTTCTGACATAATTGAAGAAGGCCTTGTGATTGTCTTTGGTATCCTTGGCAATCTTTCTCTCAAAGTTGGCTTTAGATGTTTTATGAGAGAACGTAGTTTTTACTTGTGCTGATCAGGGAAGCCTTTCCCTTGTGGGATTTGGCTTTGTCCTGCAGTAGCTTCCTTCTTTGTTGTACAGTTTGTTTATAGCGGGTCCACCAAACCGGTGTTTTCCTTGGTGGAGAGGGTCTTGGTTTTAGTTGGGATTGCTTGATCCATGCATTCTTGGAGATGTCCGTAAAGGCTGTTGTGTAGGATTCAGCATTTTGGGATGTGGTTTCCATTAACCCAGTAGGCTTAAAGGATATCATTTCTGACTTAAGGAGTGTAAAGTCAGCTTTTGAAAAATTTTTCACTGTAGTCTTTTGTTCTGGGGGTGGGGTGGGATATGTACATCCAACGTGATCAGTTTATGGTCAGATCTTACTAGTGAGGGGTTTATATCCGTGCGGAGCATTTGGACCCCATGTTTGTGATAATCAGGTCAAGTATATTATCTCCTCGTAGGAGAAGTGACCAGTTGCTCCATAGCATTTGAGTTAATGAATTCCAGGAATCTTTGGGCTAGGGTGTTAGGGCTAGAATAGTGGGACCAGTCTATGTTGGGGTAGTTGAAGTCACCCAATATGATGGTGTTTGGTGTGACATTCATATCCTCCAGTGTTTTCAGGAATGCTTGATGGGATTCCTGGGATTGGGAGGGTGTTCTATAACATGCGACCAGTTGTATGGCAGTTTTGCCTATGGTGAGTAAAACTTGTATGGTTTCTGATGCTTCATGGGTAGCCACCAATCGAGAGGTGTAGGTGTCCTTTATGAAAATGGACACTCCCTCTCCCTTTGTGGTTCGGCCTGGAACTTGAGGCCGAAAAGCATGATATGAGGTATAGCCTGGTAGCGCTGGAGTGCTCTCAGGAGCCTTGAACCAGGTTTCAGTAATGTTAATTGCTCATTTATAGTTACTATGGCACTCGTAGTCTGCCCATGTACTTGTAAAATTCAAATTATTTTACTTTATTAGTCTTATGTTGTAAACACACTGTATATTGTTAGTGTGCTTAATTTCCTCATCTGTATACTGACTTGTCATTTCGGTGGATAGTTGGGTTTGTGACTATGTTCTAAGGCAGCTGAAGTAAATTGATACTTTTAGGCCTGTTTTGACCAGAATTACAATTATGTGCTGTCTGACTGTTAAATACATTGTTAGTTTTTGTAAATCACGGAATGGATTCTTTCAGTGTAATGCCATACACAACTAGAGCACTTTCATTACAAACCTACTGTCTGTCTGAGTCAGCATGCCCATTGCCAGATCAGATAGATGACAGTTCCAGTTCAGCTTGCAGTACTGATTAGGCTATAATTTCTTTACTGCTATCCATTTTATGTGTGGGTACAGTCTGCTACTCTATTATATTATTAATTTAATATTATAGGGTGGTTTAAGCTTTGGTCCACTCTTAGTACACAAAGTTTATTTAGTTAAAGCAGGACACATAATGTGTATTACAGATGGCCAGCAAACTTTTGTATGAGCAATGAAGCACCTATACTGGGAAATACTGAGAGAAGGTCATTACTTGAAATACTGCAAATGTAGCTTTTGCCTGTGTTGCCTTCTGTTATTGAGATGCATTCTGTTACTTGTGATTCCTGAATAAAAAACTGGTACTAAATTCCCATCCTGACTCCTCCATTAGATAACCAAGACTAATTTTAAGGTAATTGCTTTTAATTTTGCTTTACCTTTTATAAGCATGCCTGATTTGCATAGCAGGGAGGAGAAGTGTATGTGAACAAATTGTAATCTCTGTGTTGAATGGGGAAAGATTTAAGAAGTTTGTCAACACTTACTACAATTTCTTTGGATATTTGTGATGCATTGTTTAGAGTAAAGGTCTTTGCTTATTTGCAAATAGTAATTGATTCATGGGGGTTGGTATAATGATTAAGGTGCAATGTTTGACTCTCGTCTTTGAAAGTAAAATTGGACAGGCTTAAAAGGGCCCACAAGAGCAGCTAGCCTAGTATTTACCTATGAACCGTATACAGTCCATTTCTCCATGGTACCCGCATCATCACTCACCTCTGACTGCATAATTTTTATTCCTCTGGAGCCACTCCCCCTACATTTACCTTCCTACTCAGGAGACAGCCATCTCTGCCACATCATCCTATAGTTTTGACCAGGTTCCTTGACAAGTAAACTGAAAGTGCTTAAATATACTTTTGTGGTATGGAATTGGCAGTAGTTTAATTTTAGCATAATTTGGCTTAAGTAAATAGGGCTGTATGAGCTTACTTAGGAGCAGAAGAAATCAACTGAATAATTTATGAAGATGCTTGACAGCATGTGTTGGCCAGACAACTGACTCCGAATTACAGCAAATCGGGAAACAGTTACTTAGTTAGTAATTTTAAAACCATTCAGGACTCATCAGCTCTCTGCCTTCTTGTCTTAGCTTTCCTGGGATTACCTGGTGTGGTATGGACCGAATAACCTGCAGAAATCTGGAAAGGCTTTATCAGTTGGGTGACCCATGTGTCCCTTGGGGGCGACACCGCAAGAGAATTAGGTCAGGGCTGGGTGAAGTTATCTTCCTGGTTAAACTGCTAGTAAGCTATTAGGTTTTCTGCATTTTGTCTCTTGTTTCTACATTATGGTGGCTAGTGTTCCTCATTTGGAGATGGAAGGTTGAGAGTTAGGCAGATGGTTTTACAATATAAGTTAGCTTGGCCTAAACAGTCTGCTAATGGATGTGGTACGGAATCACTATTTTACCCTGGTTTGTGGATATTGATTTGTCCCTTCATGTGTGGGGTTTAGTTGTAACATTCTCGACTGGTAGTAAAATTTACATTAGGTATTTGATAGGGTTATTAGAAGCTTAGCTTCAGTTATGGCTGCTTTGCCATAAGTGTGTTTGGTGGGGTACATTCCTTCCCGGATTGGCAGGATAGGCTGTCTTGAAGATGTCTTTGAATGTGCGTCATGTATTTTATATGATTTATATGTCCGTTTTTCTTTCTTGCAGATGGGAGTTTTGGAATCCTGCTGCTATAATTTGGAATAGGTGGGTATAAGGTGGAACCTTCTCTTTTCATTTTAGAGGATTTACTTTTGTCCTTTTCTTTGTAGATGGTGGTGTCATGAGTACCAGTTGTGGGGCTACACAGTGAGTTCACAGATGATGGAAGCAGTGGCGAGCGAGGAGGTTACACATGGAGAGCTCAAGTGGGCAGCAGTTATTGGCTGAAGTAAGTGGATTTCAAAGTTGAATGTTGGTAGAGAATTTACATTGCTAGCCAGAGAAGGACAGGCATTTGAGTTTTTGATTTCAAGGTTAATTGTCGCTACAATCTGTTTTAATAACCATTTCAGTATGTTAGATCAATGCTGGAAAGTTGTTCCTGCTTTTGGGCATTTGCATTCAATAGTAAAGGGAGCAACAGACATTTGGCCATAGGTAAGAGTTTGGGTTCCTGCAATGGGTCTTGATGAGGTTACAGGTAATTTATTTTATTTAGTCCTCATTAAGGCACGTCACTGAGGATGGGGTTCAGGTAGTTGGGGTGGAGTCACAGCAATCTTAAGATCATAGGAAGTTATTTGACTACTGGCTCTGGGGTGATTGCAGTCTAGACAAGTTCCGCTCTTATTTGTGCGGGTAGCACCTATCACCTTATCCAAGGGGATATGATTCATAGCATAAAAAAAAAGGGGGGGGCTGGTCCCATACTTTGGTACAATGTTTGGCTAACACTTGATGGGGGATGGCAGGGGTCCATGTCAGTGCCTCCGTGTTAAATAATTCTTGGTATATGTGCACATAGAATTTATTGTTTTTCTTTTCTTTGCAGGTTGCTGAAGTGCAGAAGGCATCATGGAGTGGCCTGAAAAGTGGATCTGAAAGGTGATGCTTTTTGATAGGAAGGATGTTCTTGCCACTGGAATGTGGCACAATGAGGGTCTGAGTAATCACCTTATTAAGACATGTTAGAGCATTGTGTTCAAGTAGTGTGGGAGCTAAGCACTGCATTGGTATGGGGGGCAAGTAAGGAAGAGGCAGGTGGGGGGCCAGGGAAAAACTGTTGGGGACAGTTCATGGAGAGTGTGGGGATCCCACAGGAGGAGTAGGGTCACAACAGTCACAGCAGCACAGGAATGTATTAGGCTAAAGCCTTATGGCTCTTGCAAGCCAGCGGAGTTCAACCCTTGCTTTCAGGAACTTGGAACTTGGGGTGATTATAGTTACTCATCCTGGTGTTAAACTGTATTTGGGGGAAGGGCCAATGACATGTTGACAGGATGCCAGAGTTTGTTCCTAACAGGTGGTATCTTTGGAGTGACAAATTTGTCTCTTGAGTAGGTAGTGGTAATGTCACATACCAGGTTTAGGTTTTACAGAGTAGCACAAGGATCATTTTACTTGTGGTTTGGGTGAATTTTGTAAGTAGGGTTTTATAAAGTATTGTAGGTAGATGAGGTAATTTTATAAACTGGGTGCATTGTTAACACGGGAGCAAGGTTTAAAGGAAGCTTGGTTGCAGGATATGCTGCTGTAGGTCAGGTCTTAATTCCTTACTAGAGGTATAGGTAACATAAGGGAAGACAGTCTTCAAGGGGAAAGGCTGGGGACAAGCAGTGGTTAAGGATGGTTAGTAGTTTGAGTGTTCTAGATAGGAAGGTTGCTAGGAAGATGTAGGGGGGGTTGAGGTTGAGTGGGGTGGCTTGGGATTCTAGTCCGGATTGTCATTTGGTAATGAGAGAATTGGGGGTGTTTATGGTTGGGCACATAGAGTACTTCATTGCTGGGCATAGACGAGTTTTCAGGAACTAGGTCAAGGGGTGCTGGTTTTCTGGCACTTAGTGTTAGGTCATTAAAGTTTTGCAGATAGACTATTCCCTACAATAATCAGGTTACTGCACATCCAGAACTGGGTAGTTTGGTGGGTTAAGGTGATATGCTACAGTTGACAGGGTCCTGGGTTCGAGACTTGATACCAGTTTTCTTTGACTGGATGTCAATTTGAGTTCAAGGGGTTATAGTCTATGGCTTTTATTGTGGCTATAGGTTTTCATTCTGTTCAGGTTGAGCCATAATTAATGCTTTGAAGAAAGTGGTCTAAAAGGGTATGTATTCTCTTGGAGTAGATGTTCCGGTGGTACAGTGGAGTCATGGGTAATCCTACTTTATTTGGTTTCATTAGGGTGTATTTCAGTGATGGTATGGCAAGGTGGGTTTATGACAAGATTCTAAGATGCTTTACAGATGATGGGTACACCAAATGATGTTTGCTTAACCCTTTCCTTTATGAGAGGTAGTTCTTGACAGAGAAGAGGGACAGGCTTGCCCTCTTCTGTTCCCCTTCTGGTGTCTGGATGTTCATTTCAAGGATCTGGGGAAAGGAAAATGAGCAGTTGGAGGAAGCTTGCTGATATTAAGCAAGCTGAGGTAAGGATGCTGCTTATTTGCTGGAAGGTAATTCAATGAATGGTGTATGAAGTGAGATAGGGCACTGCTTCATGAGTAAAGTAAGCGACCAGAGGTATGGACCCTGCTTGTTGGGCAGGGTGAATAGGTCTACTGTCCTGATTAACATTGCAAGAATGGTGCTTCATAAGTAAAGTAAGCAAGCAGAGGTATGGATGCTGCTTACTGGGGCAGGGTGAGTAGGTATGCTGCCCTGATTAATATTTCAAGGATGTTATGCTGTGTTTAGAATCAACTATATTATGGTTAGTTATAATTAATAAATTTGGTGAACAAAGCTATGTTATGGAAGTTTAATAAAGGTCGTCAAATGTTATTTGGTGGGATGTGTTTATTGAAGGGGACCGGGACAATTACAATTTGATTATTAATGTTTGACAGGCACAAATTTGTTAACTATGTATCAGCTCTAAACCATGCACCATAAAGAAGGTTCTGTGGGTGAGATATAATTCAGTGAATATGTGTAGTCAAAAACAAATTTGTTGACTGAAGTTTACCTGAAATTACCTAAAGGATAATTTTGTTATAGGCAAAGTCTGAGCAGTCTTTGATCTGTAAGATTACAGCAAACAGATTTTTTCCTTCCCCTATGATGTGATAATCTTGGAATTAGTTACATAAGGTAAAACAGCAAAAATTTAGCACACTTTAATATCTCTAGTAAATACATCTGAGGGAAGGATTTACTGACAGAAGGCACTGTGACCCAATGAGATTATCTACAGGCATCATACTCCCACACTACAAACATCACTGACCTTATCCCCTTCTGGGTACATCAACATAATGTGATCAAAAAGAAAATGTCCAATCACCCAAAATAATTTAAAACACCATAAATTGAATGAAATCCAGGCCGTATAAAATCCAAATATCTTTTTTTTATTTTTTAACCAGATTGACCGCTTTCAGCTACAACATATAGCCTTCATCAGAATAAACTTCCCATCAAACCATCTTCATTTTTATAAAAAAAAATATTAGCCAATCACCAATGTAAAACAATCAACACGCTAATGATCAATTACATTCTAAAAACATTAATTATACTTTTTCTAAAACATATATCCACTTTATTCTTATAAAACTTTAAGGTACTAACTAAATGAATAAAAACTATATGTTAAAAACAGTTATATATAAAAATTGGATTTTATATAGCCTGGTTTTCATTCAATTTATAATGTGATCAAAAGTATTGGTTATCAGTGGTAAAGATCCTACTGCATGCACCTTGTATATAAAGCTATCACAGCTTTATAAAATCCAGAACCAAACTCACCCTTTTGTATGAGGAAGAAGAACTAATTGAATAATTTGTTGATGCGTTGAAGATGAAGAGGTATGTAATTAGGAATATTCCAGTGCTTAGACTTAAAAATATCATGTTAATATTATGGCATTATGTGTATTATGCAGCCTTCTTAATTTGAATTGCCACCCTAGTCTTTCTCATAAATATGCTAGATGCCAGAGCTAAGAGGATAATCCTTCTCATATGATGTGGGATTGCAAGATTATCACATGTGAAATCTCCCTACAGGATATAGCATCCTAAGATTAGATAGAACAGGCAGGAAGGGAGTTGAAGTTGCAATTCTTTTTAAAAATACACTCAACCTCCAACCTCTACAAACCTCTACCAAAACTTCATAATGCTGAAACCTTAGGCTCAGTACTGGCTATAAACAATACAAAAAAAAATAACATTCTGTGCAGCTACATCCCTCCAGGAAATAACTCCCCCATAATTGAGGAAACCCTTCAGTGGGCTAGAGACAACGTTCCACAAGAAACTATCCTACTAGGTGATCTAAATACTAACTGGTTAGCCTGTAACTCTAAGAACCCCACCGACCACATTAATCTATTCGGATTTGCTCAATTTATCAATGACCCCACTAGACTAGATAAAAAATCCCACAGACAATCTATTCTTGACTGGACACTAGTGAAATACCCCAAACTAAACTACAAAGCAGGTTGTCTACCAGATGGCCTTAGTGACCATCACCCTACCTTTCTCCTAAGGAAACGTATCAACATGCCCAAACCAACAGTATATAGACAAATCAGAGATGACCACAAACTAAACACACAGGAACTAAACACTATACTAAAACAATGTAACTGGGAACCACTACAAACTCTAGGATTGGACCAGGCAGTTGATTACTTTAATAACAGTACATTTACCAATGTTTCAATACAGTCGCTCCCATCAGAAACATTAGGGCTAAAGCAAACTATGTACCATGGCTAACTAGGGACATTAGAGCCTTACTAAAGTCTAGAGACAAAGCCTGGAAACAATGGAAAAAGGACAACTCTATCCAAACTAAGCAAATTGACCAACAACTTAGGAATCAGGCCAAAAAGCAAACAAATCTTGACAAGCAGAATTAGTTCCTAGGTATCCAAAATAAACACTCAAAAAGACCTCCAAAAAATTTGGCAAGCCATCAACTCCCTTTTAAAACCTGACAAAATGATTATTCTCATTCCCACCTCCTCTAATAATAGTAGTGACATTGCTTTCCAATTCAATCATCACTTTATAAACTCTATCCAGTCACTATCAGGACAATTATCCATAAACAACCCCTCAACCACCTCTACCAAAAGTCTGAATAAGCATTCTTTTACTCTCTCACCAGTTCCCACCTCCAAAATTAAAAAAAAACTCCTCCTAAAACTTAAACTTGCCACTCTCACACACAATAACATACCTGCCAACTTCTTAAAAATAGCAGCGGATTCCTTATCTTACCCTGTTTCAATTCTGATTAACCAATCTATTCAGGAAGCATATGTCCCTCAACTCTAGAAAGTTTCTTATATCATTCCCCTCCACAAAGGCGGCAATTCCTATGACTTCTCTAATTATTGTCCCATAGCCATTCTGTCTCCCTTATCTAAATGTCTTGAGAAGTGTATTCACTCTCAGGTTATGCAATTCCTGAACACACATAACCTCCTCTCTCCCATACAACATAGCTTTCACCCACACCACAGCACAACCACTGCTCTCCTCTCCTTTACTAATCTGGATAACCAACACAGAAATGAGGACAATTATGTATCTGCTATCTTTTTAGACCTCTCCAAAGCTTTTGACATGGTCTCACACCCAGTTCTATTAGCTTCTCTAGCCTCCCTATCCTTTGCACATACTACTATCTCCTGGTTCAAAAACTACCTGTCAGATAGACAGCAATCTGCCCAATGGCAAGGTATGCTATGTCCCCTACTTCCAACTACCATAGGTATACCACAGGGTTCAATTTTGGGCCCACTTCTTTTCTCTGTTTTTACAAACAATCTACACATTTCCAGCCAGCATGCCTCACTTATACAGTAAGCAGATGACTACTCAGCCTCATCTCTTACCACCGTGCAAAAGCTCACCTAAGAATCCTTTAGGTCTGTTGAAAGTTGGATTACCAACATCCAACTTATTTTAAACCTCAAAAAGTCTAAACTGCTCCTGTTTACCCCTAATAAATGTAACCACCCCTCTCCTTCTCCGTTAATTCTAAAAATGGCACTGTCATCTCTCCAACTTCCCATACTAAACTCCTCGGTGTAGAAATAGACAAAAATCTTTTCTTTGATGTACATATTGCTCAAACCATAAAAAAGCTTCACAAAAAAAAATGGTTACTCTCTATAGACAGAAATAATTCCTCACAGATAAGGCACGGATTACCTTTGCCCAAACTCACCTACTGTCCACTCTTATGTATGCAGCACCAGTCCTGACCCATACTAGAAAAACTGATCTTGGCAAACTTGAGCTGTGCTACAATAAAATTGCCAGGTTTGCTAACAACTCTGCTTTTAGAACACATCATTGACAAGTATTAAGAGACTTGCAATGGTTAGAACTTCCACAATTACTCAACTACCATCAACTAGTCATTGCTTTTAACATCCTGAGATACCCTGACAAAACTTCTGCATTAAATCAACTACTCTCTTACTATTCTACCAATTACCCTCTTTGCTCTACTGACAAAACTCTTCTCACTGTCTCTGGGGCTAATAATACTGCAGGGAAAGCTCTTTTCTCACACCACAGCTAAAACCTGGAACAATCTTTCCACCTCTATTACATCTGCCTCAAATATCTTGCAGTTCAAAAACTCACTCAAATCATATCTTACTAAGAACTGGAAATGTCCATGTATTACATAAATATCTCTGTTTTTCCTACTTTCCTTAGCTTCCTTCCTAATCTTACCTACTGTAGATAAACCACAGTTAGTAAGCATTTCTTTGACAATGCATATATTTGAATTTTTTTTTTTTATATTTAGTATGTCATAATGCTATGTTTCTTGTATGTCTGTTAAACTTTATTACAGTACATGTTAATTAATTTGTGGAGCTTTTCTCCCCGGGCCTCCTCTGTAAATGGACCTTGTCCAGTCGGACTATGCCAGTTAACAAATGTAAAATAAAATAAAAATAAAATAAATAAAATTATTTTGGGGAGTAATTAAGGCCGAGGTACTCATAGACTTGATATAATAGTACAATGGTGTATAATAGCATATATTTTGAACATTTCTAGTTGGTTATCTCAAAAACACATCTGTTCTTTTCTTCTGTCATACCTATTTCAGCCTGCCTGACAATTTTAAAGAATTAGAAGCAGAAAATATTCTCCTTCCATCGAAGTCTGAAAAGCCGAAACACTGTATATAACTCACGGTCACTTGTATTCACCTGACTCTAATGCAGAAACATTTAGGGCAAAAATACATATGGGAAGAACTCTTTATAATGATCTGTCATAAAAAGCATAACTGACTAACATCATTGGAATCGGTCAGAAAAGATACACATTTCTGTCTTTTTTATTGTATATTTTTCATAATTCATTTTTATTTATTTCCATTTTAATTGGATGGGTACACTCCTGAAGTCTCTTTTCAGGTATGACCCAGGGCAAGAAGCAATCACAAAGTTGCAACAGCAGTGAAAATAGTGACAGAATCAAACAAATACAGAAAAAGCAAAATGAAGAATTAACATAACAATTTTCTCGAGTGTTGACTAGTAAGGCATTCAAGTGATATAAACATTACACATTGTAGGCATACTGTGGGTATGCATCAAGTTATTTATCTAGGTTCAGTAAAGCAGTCACATTTGTTTGTTTCAACCAGATACAAGTTTTAGTTGCTTACTGAAATTATCTAAAGTGCAGATACCCCAAATGTGTTAATAGGTTCATAGGAGATTACTAGGCTAATGGCTCAAGAACCCTTACAAGCCTAGCCAGTTTTACAGATTTTACCAAATTTTCTATCCCTAGAGGAAAGATAAGGGTTTGCAAGTGGGGTTTTTGACAATTTTTATAGGCTGCCTCTGTCCATAAGATACATGGGTGCCACTCCCGGAATGAATTTGCGATTTCTCATCTATTGGTTCAGATTGCATTTGAAGATGGTCAGGGAAGGATTCTGTGTCACACGAATAGGAAGCCTATTCCAGAGGAGGGACAATCTATGGAACACATATCTGTCTCTCCAGCATGATCTATTCATGTCAGAGATCAGGTTTAGATCCTAAGAGCAGATAACCCACATGTAGTTAGCTTTTCAAATATGCAACATCAGGGCTGGGTCAGAGACTGCCTTGTAGGTTAGGCATAGATCACCCCTCAGTAACTGGTAGGAAATGAATACAGTGATAGGGTTTTTAATCGGTCCACATAGGACATCTGGTTATACCCTGTAATTTTTGGTGAGAAACCTCTGAGGCCATGCCAAATGTTGCAAGTGCCTGGTGAAGTACATGCCAAAGGCTGAATTGTACTAAATTATTGGTCTGATGAGGGCCAAGTACAGTGGTACTATGACAGCCTTAGATCTGGATGCCATGCCCTTACTTATAAGCTGAGCCAAATATAATGATTTCCTCATCACCGTGGACATAAGGTGGTCAAATCTCAGATTAACATCTATCTGAGTACCCAGATCTCTTGCCACTGGGTCCACTTTTGTGGGAGTGTAATCAATATTGTAATTTGCAGTGGTATTTGATTTCCCAAAGGGAAGTATTATACACTTCTTTGCATTTAGTTTGCGGCAATGGCTTTGACACTAATCATTAGCCTGCATCAGTCCTTTCTGTAGGATAATATCAAAAAGAAAAATGTATGCTGCAAAAAGCAGAAGAACTTTAATAAATCAACAAACAGATAAACATGGTAAGCTCTTTCACAGATAAATTCTGCTTCATCAGACCATATAGAGATAAAAGCACATACTAGTTAAATACACGCAACAAGATCAGAAAAGTATCTCTTCTCAATGTAATGCATTGCTTTGGTTTGAGAACGTTTTTAGACCTTTCTTAGACATTGCTAGTGTCTGAAGTACAGTGATATAACCTGAGATGCACAGCAGGGATGTGAAAGACCCAATCCCATGTAAGGAAAGTAGTGTGATCCAAGATGTGACAAATGTGAAATCAATGTTTAGTTTCCACATCCACCTATTCACCGAATCACCCTGAGTGGCTCAGCTTAACTTCAAACATTGTATTTACTGGGCTAGTCCCACTGAGAAAAAGACCACTTACCAAAGTGAAGAACAGATGAAAAGTTGTACACATTTTTGCTTCAAAAACAGCATGGTATAATTGCCTAACTTCACTTTGCATCCAATCTAAATCTCATCACTTTGTGTCAGAAAAATGCAATTATCTCTGTGAAATATTCTGAGTATCAGAACTAAATGATTTTGCCAAGTATGCATTTATTGCTGTTTCACTGCACTATCAATAAGTACTATTTTCCATAGTGCCAATGGATTTGTAGCAGAAAGAAAGGAAGGAGTAAAATGAGAAGTGTCATCACCTAACAATATTCTGTCCACACGACATTACTCCTGCTGACTGTGCAAACCTGAGTCCCCACACATTTCATACCAAGATTGAAATAATTATATACAACCTAGCTTATTGTCCAGCAAATGCAGTAACAAAATTAGTTTTAATGTACAAGGTGTTTTAGCTGGCATGGCTGAAACATCTCACAGGTGACATTACAGGAAGGATGGTCTGTGCTGTTCTAGAAGTCTCACAGTCTTGGTGCTGATAAATCATAGTGCATACATCTCAGCATGGTTACATCACCAGCTTCAGAACAACAGCATTTGCTCAGAGGGATTGTGCCATCAAAGTAGGAATCAGCTAGTTAAATATCAAACATGGAGACATCAAAAGTGTTAAGTTAACAGTACCCAATGTCAACTTAACAAGAAACAGAAAAAAAGTGTTTTTGCATGGGAGAGGGACAACCTTCTGCTCTCCCACATCCCTGCATCTTGAAATACATTAACTTCAAGATTGCAAAAACATCAGAATAAAGCCATGGCTTAAAATACACTGCCAAGAAATGTATTATAGAACCTTTTGGGAAGTCTGCCACCATGGGTAACTATGTCATCAATAAAATACCCTTAAAAGTTGATTCATTAGTCAGGGATCTGGGAATTCATGTAGATAGCAACCTAGCCTTCGACCAACATGTGTATAAGGTAGTAAGAAAATCCTTCTATATTGTTCAATTTATGACGAATGACATGGCATCTAGGTCCAGAGAGGTTAGCATACCACTGTACTTGACCCTTTGCAGGCTCATCATAGAGTATAACATCCCCTTTGGTATGTACTTGACCAGACACCTGTAGCAAATGGAATTTCCTCAAAGGTTCCTTACAAAAATAATACAGGGATTTAATACAATGTCCTCAAAGCCCTGTCTCTTGACTCAGTATCATACAGAATTCTGAGAGGTGATCATTGCCTGGCATACAAGGCAGCCCTGGGCCCTGTTTTGATTAATCTTTTGCACATCCATAAAACAAATAGCATCAGAACAACTGGATTAAAAGAGCTTAATTTTGCTTTCATAAATAGTACATGGAGAGACAGATATGTTTCTCAGAGAATTCCAATTTTCTGGAACAAGCTTCCCATTTATGTGAAGCAGAATTCCTCCCTACCCCTATTTAAATGCAACTTGGACCAATGGATGGGTAAGTGGAAATTCACCCTGATCAGGCTCCTATGTCTCTAATGGACAGAGAAAGTCAGTAAATCACCCCCTGTAAATAAAATATAAATCAATTTTGTGGGTCACATTTGGGTTGCACAACAAGGCTTTTAATGGTCTTACTGGTCATTAGCCGAGTATACATCTATGAACCTATGAACCTATAAGTGGAAGTTTCCCTATATTTCTCAGGTTGTGCATTCTCGTAATTTCCTTTGACTGACTGAAATAGTAGTTGATTAAAAGTAACTGAGTATTCCCATTTATACCAGACCTTTGACTAAAATGAGAGTTGAATAAAACTAATTGACTATTCCCTTTTATATTTAACTGGAGGCCATAATATCAATGCATTCCTTGTGTGATCAGTTTATCTTAATTCTTTCCTACTTCTAAATTCATATATGAAGATAAAATAAATTTATCCCAGGTCTGTGCAACTACCTGACTTATACTACCTATCACAGATGTTATAGTCTTGTGTTTCATTAATGATTATACCATACAGTGCTCCGCTGTAAGGAAAGTGCTAGAATGTTTATATCTACCATGTGAAATAAAGCCTGCAACATCAGTAGTTAAAGGAAGATTTACCAATATTTCACATTGTGTGGCAAGGTGAACAACACAATGGTTTCAATGGTTTATGCACCATGACAAAAAATCTACCAGCTCTTTAGTGCACATGCATGAAGTCCTGTTTAGGACCTAGAATATCTGGGTTCAGTTAATGGTGTGCACAGTGGAGGAGTTGACCAGGGAGAGGAGAAGTGAATGGCCAGTGCAAGCCTGTCCATCCCAAGGAGGGTTGGTGTATGGCCATCTATGGGACTGATGCCTCTGTTCAGATCACAGTTAAAAGCTCGGTTTGAGAAGACAGATGTAGTGGCATGAACATGCCAATGAGCTCATTACTTTCTGTTTCTCCCTGTAGTCATAGTGGCTGCGTGGAAGCATGCACCCTTTCAGGAGGCTAGAAAACCAAGCACCTATGCCTGAAAAGAGTTTGGTTGTGCGCACAGAAATAACTAATTCCTCATGTAATGCTAGGCCATGATTCTTTACTCACATCTCCCACATCAATTGTTCTCTCTTTTCAGGAAGGAGGTAAACAGAGGAATCACCAGAGGATAAGTGCTCAGTGGTCACAGAATAACCGGGGGACGACGACAAAATGACATAATCTTACTGTAGTATATGTATGTAGTTCCTTACACAAATACAAACAGCAGACAAATACATTACTCATAACTTCTCAAAAGACATCTACTCTATTACAGTTTACAAATGTGCACATATGCTGCACTTACCGCCTGGAATTTTCCAGGTCTATATTATCCTATCGAAAAAACTGTCCATCGAACGCCTTTTCACTGACCCTTAAAAAGTGAACTGCCATATAAGTGAACGGCCACAACAGCGATTTTTCTCCAAGGGAAAAAAAAACGCTTGTCCTACTAAAAATGACACATCACTTCAAGTATTACAAAGTAGGGGGCTGTGCCCCCCACACACCCCTAACTAAAAATACCAACTCCAAGATCGCACTACAGTGGGGAAAAGGGCAAACACACAAGGATGGCCAAGCAATTTTTATACTGGGAAAAAATTGCTGATGTATCCATTAGCTTAAATGGAAGTTCGCTTTTTAAGGGTCGATGAAAAGACGTTCGATGAACAGGCTTTTCGATAACATAATATATACCCCCAATTTTCCACACCATTAGAACTCCATATCTAATTATACTAACCCCTTTTTTTAACCTCATGTGCATTCCATATTGGGTTTCCAACATTTTTAGAAGGAAGGAAAAGGGCTAGGTAAATCAAAATTAGGGACACTGGAGTGTTATGAGTATTAACTCTCAAAATGAAGGGCAAATCCTCAAAAAAGGCTAAGCATACTATATTTTTCTCTGTTTGTGTTTCTATGCATATTCGTGTAAATACAGAAAATGTAATATAAATTAAATACCTTATTATTTTAATACCAGTGCAGGAACATGTTGCAACTACCTTTTTGCAAATCCCCATTTTAAAGAATGCAAGGATAACTTCATGATAACAATGGCTGGAAGCACCAGTTAGGAAAAGAGCAAGTAAGCAGCAATATATGAAATGCAAACAGGCAGAACACAAGGGTTATAATGTAGTCACAAGCAGTTGTTAAGTTCCTCAAAGAACAGTGCAGCTAGCTTTGACCTGGAAAATTAATCAGAGGTGAGTACAACTGCATCAGGTAAACAGTGTTTTCTGTTCTTTATGAGATTATTCTGACCACCCTATTACACCTATCATTGCAGGTATTCTTTTAGTGGCCAAACTAGGGTTATCCTAAAGAAGGATAAAAAAGTACTGCTCAACAAATAAATCAGATTTCCTAGACATTTGGGACTACATTATAAAGAATTTCTGCAATATTTCCAACTTCTCAAACGCAGGTCCATCTGTTTCTCCTGGAAGAAAGTGAGAAAAGAGCCCATGACAGTCATTAAATAATTGGTAAAGTGATATGATGTCATAGGCCGATTATATTCAAGTCAATAAAATATCAAATGGAAGCTGTATCATGCTTGTTGTTAAAAATCATTTAGTCTGCCACAGCAACCTGGAACAAACTACTAATTAATGTCAAAGGTACTGTGGAAGCCGATCACTCTGACACCTGTCAGCAGTATTTCAGAAGCCTGGGTTCAGGTCTCACCATGTCACAAGATGTTCTGTTACAGCCTGTGACCTATGCTGCTCTATATTGCTTAGCTGTAACTTCACTAAACAAAGAAACAGCTGTCATATTGATCGGTCCTAATT